>NW_026555339.1:172158-772158 GCF_029017545.1 Prosopis cineraria | reverse complement strand
ATGGAAAATGGTCTTTTAAAATCCACCGCTCACATTCTGAGATTATTTTCAATCTTAAAAGGGAGTGATCAATTAGTGGAGATATGACAAGCTGCGTGATACCACAGGGGTGGGAGGGTAACTTTTTGTGCTACCTAATCAGGGCTTTTGATGGAGGAGATGTCTTCTGCGATTGCAGTGCCATTGAGAGTAGGTAATTCAGTTTGTGATAACCCGACCACAGCTACCCATATGGATGTGTCCAGACTTAAGCTGATGGCAGATGCTGGGTTGTTATCTAATTCAATATCAAAGGTTTCAACTGAGACGGTTGCAGATTCTGAGGAGGATCATAATGGTGGGAATCTGGAGAATCAGGTTAGCATTACCGCAGTCTCAGCACCAAAACCTGATAGGGAAGAAGAGATCCCTTTGTTGGATACGATATCCCAAGATAAAAGCACATCAGTTGCTGGTGATGAAATTGTAACCCCAGAAATTGAGGATGATGATACAATATCATTGGAGGGTGATCAGATCATTGACAGCTCTTGTTCTCTTTCTGTAGTCAGCGAGAACAGTAGCATATGTGGGGAGGAGTCGTTCAGTTTTGAGGCTACTTCTGAGATAAAGACACCAAGTGTCATTGACATGGAGAAGAGCATTTGTATCCGGCCTGCTGATTTAGAGGAGTCTAATGTTGAGCCAGAAAGTGTTGGTGAACCCCTTGCTGTGGCAGTGAGCCTTGAAGAAGAGTCTGGAGTTGGATCTGGCACACAACCTTCTGCGGTTGTTCTTCAGCTGCCTCTAGAAAAAGTGGTGAGTGGAACAGTTGGTCGTAGTGTTTTTGAATTAGATTATGCCCCACTTTGGGGATTCATTTCTATGTGTGGAAGAAGACCTGAGATGGAAGATGCAGTTGCAACTGTGGCTCGATTTATGAAAATTCCTGTTCAAATGCTAATCAGTGACAGGGTCATTGATGGAATGAGCAAGTGCTTGAGCCAGCAGACAATTCATTTCTTTGGAGTTTATGATGGCCATGGTGGCTCTCAGGTAAAGTCATTTTATTGTCCTTTCTTAAATTCTTGCCATTATGTCCGCTCATTTAAGTTTTTTATGTCTAACCTTTGTCACTGGGTTTGCTTTCACCTAACAGGTGGCAAATTATTGCCGTGACCGTGTCCATTTGGCTTTGGCTGAGGAAATAGAATTTGTAAAAGAAGCTCTTATAAATGGAAGTGTTAAGGATACCATTCAAGATCAGTGGAAAAAAGCCTTCACCAATTGTTTCTTAAAGGTTGATGCTGAAGTTGGAGGAAAAGCTAACTGTGAGCCTGTTGCTCCAGAAACTGTTGGTTCCACTGCTGTTGTTGCTATTATTTGTGCATCTCATATCATTGTTGCAAATTGTGGTGATTCAAGAGCAGTTCTGTGCCGTGGCAAAGAACCCATGGCATTGTCAGTGGATCATAAAGTGAGCTATTTCTATCAATAGTTCTGCATCTTTGAAATTTTATCTGCTTAGAGGAAAATTGATGTCTGGTTCTTATGTGGTAGCCTAACCGGGATGATGAATATGCAAGAATTGAAGCAGCTGGAGGCAAGGTGATACAATGGAATGGTCATCGTGTGTTTGGTGTTCTTGCAATGTCTAGGTCTATAGGTACGAGTTTCTTGATCATAAATTTTTTTACTTGGTACTGCTCGTCTTTATAGTCTCTCCTTATCCAAAACATATGACTTACTTATACGTGATTGATGGTTTTCATTTAGGTTTCATATTTGAAGTTAATTTGAGCTTCTAGAGACAGGATAACAAAGCGCACAATTTACTGATAGACAAACAATTAGAAACTCGTTAAAAAAATATCACAAGACCAAAGAAACGATCAATTTGTAATAGGATATGGAAACTAATTTATAATCTAATTTTTTACTGAAGTTACTAGTATCTACCCAATTGGCCAAAAAAATTAAGTAATGACACAAGAATGTAGAATCCCTCGAATACTTTTTCATTTTTGCCAGAACGAAGGAGGGGTTACTGTTATTTGAGCAGATCAAACCCATTTCTTTCAAAGCCTTTTAGACTTAAAGAACACTTATTGGCATTCATATGTATAATAACCACCTATTTTGCTTCACTTTCTTGTTGTATTAATTTATTTGTTTTAACTTCACGTGAAAGTATTTGTTATTTCTTGAGTTCGTCAACAAATTCATTTGAACACGTTTTAGTCTGTCCTCCTCTTCCCAACCTCCCTCAGACCCCAAAAAGTAAATGAAAGACGCCAAAACAAAAGCTGTGGCTCGGGCAATAGTATAAGTATGAGGTCAAGCATGTTTTCATTGTAGCAAACCTAGAGGTCTTGACGTGGCTTCAAAATGTCTTAATCCCTTTTCTATCAATGGCCTCTTTCCAAATATGTTGCTAATTCTGTACTATTTATATCCGTGAACCTTTAGATTGAGCATGCTTGAAACGTGCAAAACTCTGCTGTGAAGAATCTCTTGTGATCTTTGTATTTTCAGCTTTGATATCATATCACTTGCATTTTTACTGCGTGGAATATTTGCTTATGATCTTCCTACATTGCATGGCATGAGGAAATAATTTTATTTTTATTTTTATTATTTTTTTTTTTTGTGGAAGAGAATAGCTTTTGGCTTGTTTGCTACTTTCATATTTTTTTAGTATTGGTGTTTCCAACTTTATTTTACTTTTGGAACACGAGGAAGAGGGTGGATATATTTAGTTCCCACAGTATTAAATTTCTTAAGCTTGCTTCAGCTGACCTGAATCATGGTCCGATGCAAATGAAATTCCATTTAGATACAAGATTGATTTAGCTGCTTTGAATGTGTAGCTGCAATAACAAGACAACTGCTGCTATTGGCAAGAGTTTATGATTCTTTTGCTTGTTGAGGTTGTAAGTTTGTGGAACATACATCAGTATAGAGGAGAAATTGGGTTCTCTTTACTTTGTTATCTCTCTGCAGTTGTTTGGGCTCCTATTTTCATATGATAGTTTGACAATGTCAAAATTCTGTAGCCTATATCAGAGCCAAGCTCAAGAGATCCAATGCCCCAGCTTGGTTTTGACTTGAACCAAAAGTTCTGGAAATTGGTAGTTATTCCTGTGGATGTCTGTTTTGTTTTTATGACTCACGGTAAAATACTAAAAAGATGGTTGCCTTTCAGTCCGTGCATGGAATCGAAACTTCTGGGATTATTATGCATTTGTTTGTTCTGCTGAAAGTGTTTTCACTTTCTAATTACCCTTGCTATGACTTTTTAGGTGATAGATATTTGAAGCCATGGATTATTCCAGAACCAGAAGTCACGTTTCTTCCTCGTGCAAAAGACGATGAATGCCTCATTCTGGCCAGTGATGGTCTGTGGGATGTCGTGACGAACGAAGAGGCCTGTGACCTAGCTCGAAGACGAATACTTCTGTGGCACAAGAAAAATGGTGTTGCACTAGCCTCCGAGAGGGGAGAGGGTGCTGACCCTGCTGCTCAAGCAGCGGCAGAGTATCTGTCAAACCGTGCACTCCAGAAGGGAAGCAAAGATAACATCACTGTGATTGTGGTGGATTTGAAAGGTCAAAGGAAATTTAAGAGCAAGACATGATGAAGGTTTCTTGAATTGCAACCTGGATGGTTGATGAAGATTGCTGCAATAGAAAGCTTAGTATAAAGCAAAACTGGTTCTGCCCATTAATTTTTCAGCCGGGCATGTTGGCCTAATTAAGGAGAATAGCACTCGTGTACTATACATCCACCATTCACTGATAGAACTCCTAAAGAGTCTCCGTGTACCCACTGTGCCGCATTGGGGCTATGTAAATCTTAGCTGCTTATTGTAAGGATAGGAGACCATTTCCACGCCTGACATCTATCACCGTATATTGTATTCATTATTATGCCTCCGAGTACAAGGGCTCTGTGAGGGATACACTTGATATTATTTTATCTGTGTGCTTGTTGTTTATAAAATGCAGTAGTTAATTCTCTTTCTGATATTGGTTCACAAGTTGTGTTAGATTTTTTTTTTTTTTTTCCTTTCTGATATTGGCTCGCAAGTTGTGTTCCATTTTTTGTCTTTTTTTTTTTTTCTCGTCTATTTTGCTTTTGGTGCCAAGTAAGACCCGTTGCTGTCGTTGTTGGAAGTTAGAACCATTTCAATATGGTCGCACTGAAGCATTGCTGGTGGGGGACAATGTAAGACATTGGAACCCCATTTACTTTTCATCTGACCACTTATATTTAGCAAGTTAGACATCTCTGGTAATGTGACTCTGGCAACTCTTGTTTTGGTCATGTTGTGCGAATTATTAAAATTTGTTGGCTCACCCCAATTATTTAGCAGCAGAAGTTGAGCTTTAATATTAGCAATTTGACATGATCGAGGAGTTCTAACTCGCGAGTCAACCAAGTTTTTCCGTGAACAGAATCTTGTATATGCGTCAACCCTGTGTTTGTGGGGCTTGAAATTAGCCTGTGGCGACAACACATGTGCGTCCCAATGTTTACCTTTAATTATTGACAAAGTTGATTTAATTTTTTTTTTAAATCATACTCGACTCTCCATGTTCTTCCGTAACCTTTTCTCAATTTGTCTCCGGATGTTTGAAACAAGTAACTGCCCCTTTGAATGGGAGAATTAATCTATTTTGAGGGGCAAAATCATGGTTGGAATGAAAATTACCCAAACGGCAAAAAATTGTACTAATCGATTGTTGAGGCCTTAATTGATTATTGAAATAAGCTGTGGGTAGCAGCTTCTTCAAGGATTCAATTTCGGAGCTCAGTCGCATAAGTCTATGGTTTTCTCCATGACTTGTACGGCTTGATAGATCATATGTGTGAAAGGAAAGATTCATTTAAATATATTATTATATTTAAATTTAATATCTTAATATATCTCAAAAGCAATATCCTTTATAATAATTTACATAGCTAAAATTAATTTTCACTAAATAATTCAAACATCTTTAATTTTATTAAATTTAAAAAAATAATATTCAAATAGATTATATTTTACCATAATCAATTATAATTAAAATCAATTATATTAATCAATTTATTTTTATAATGAATTATACTCAATTGAAATCCAAACATGTTCTGAAGGTGTTTAAAGAGAAGCTTTGACTTGGTGCATTAGGGTCATTGTTATTTGATTAGTTAGGTTTCTCGAGAAGCAAAGGCTTGAGGGAGATTATGAGACCGCATTTGATATATAAAAAAAAATGTTCTGAAAAAAATAAAAAATCTTTTTTTAAAAAAATAGGATAGATGTATTTCTTTTTTAACCTAGAAAATACTATTGTACCTACCAAATATCGCATGTGGGGGATTACTTTTTATTAGCTTCTTAGAATGAGCCACGAAGGCACCAAACAGTTTGACATAGAGCAGGCTACTGCAATGATTAAGAGCAATGTAAATCCCCAGGCAGTAAGAAAAGGGTGAATAGCGTTGGAGCTAGTAAAAACTGCTGTGCGTGTGGATGCCTTCGTAGGTTGTTATGACATACCTGGGATCATCCCCATCTCTCTCCACTCTCTTTTTCACAGGGCATCCTTCCTCTGAACACCTGTAGTAATTCCTGTTACATTCATAAACACACACAAGGTAATCATCACACAAACAAAAGTTTCATGAACACCTAGCATTTCTTTTACTTGCTCATGCTTCCCCTAGATACCTATAACGGAAGCGCGGGTCAAATGTGTGGATATATATATATATATATATAATATATATTTCTCGCTAGGTTCAACCACCCACCTTGGATTTGGGCTATTCTTCACCATCTTCTTCCCATACTTCCTCCACTTGTAGCCATCGTCCAGCACTTCAACCTCTGACCTTGTTCTGAATGCAAATCTCTCCCTACCTTCCTTCTTCTGGCGTCCGTTGATAATAATGTCTCCTGATTAAAACACAGCCAACCAGTGGGGGCCATTAGTGCTAACATTGAGAGATAACTGATGAATCACACTTTGAAATATATGCTGTATATGAACATATTTCTCAAGGGAAACAAATTGAGTATAATAGCACTGGACTAGGCGGGCTTACTGGTACTACCACAGCTAGCAGACCCTTCAACGTGGCTGCCACGTCCTCCCAAGTCACTTACTTCAACGGAGCTCTGATAGATCAACTGGTTGGGAACAAGCCCGCCAGGAACAAAACACTGATCTTGATCATTGTCTGGCCAATGATCACCATCGAATTTCAAGTACTCAGAGAGCTCCAAAGGCCACTGATGGCAAGTGAAGTCACCCTCAGCTGAAATATCGTCACTCATGTTCGGGACCATTGGTATGAAGTAAATTAGGATGATGATTCTCGCAATATAAACTCAATGCAGTACAGCCACGGCTGAGCGAGGCGGCTTCATCCTCACCTTCCTAAGAACTGGGATGGGAAGCTTCAAGGCTAATTGCGCAGTATCCAATAACAGTGAAGATGGAAAGATAAATGATTAGGACAATTAACTTAGAGCTGATAGTGGGGCTTGCCAAGCACGACTTGGGGGAAGACTTCGAAGATTGACGTACTTAATTGGGAAGCGGGTCCCGTGGGGGGACCATTACGAGTCAGGAGCGATCTCACAAACAGGTTTCTCCGAGTCTTCCTTTTAAGTCTTTGCATGCGGATACCAGTTATCACAAGCTGGATTGGTCGATCATCCGCAGATTTTGTTTTAACTGGCGGCGATAACACGCACTGATGCGTTCTCATTTTTCTTCAAGCTCCATGTTAAAAGTTCAAAACAGAGTATATATACTTGGCACTTGGAAGAGAGAATTGAAAAAACACAACATAGTCGTACTGTTTTTTACCACTTTCGTCGGGCTAGCCGAGAACGTGGTTAAACACAAGAGTTTCGGTCAGCCGGGGCAAGTCATATTTTCTAGTGTGCGATAAAAGCAGAGTCAACCATGTTTCGTGGACTGGGATTAGATTTGACAGGACTGGAAGCGATAACCAGTAAGAGGACCTATATGGGAGAGTTTGATCCGAATACCAGAGAATGAAAGAGAGAATTGATAAGGTGAGTAAGCACTTTCTAAGCATCTTCCGGGGCTTTTCAAATTGAGTTGGTGGCTACCAACACTTATGGAAATCAAACTTGATAAGGTATTAGTGATGGTCGACCAGACAAGGTCAAAACTGGTTTAAAATTCAGCCTCGTATAATTTTCTTCATGGTAATATGAAAGGCAGCGGATAATTGGAAAGCATACTCAAGTCAGTTAATATAAGGGGTGCGTGAAATCCAATATGCCCCCATCTCTGTCTTCTGGGAAGGCTCGTGCCCAAATAATGTACACTATCTCTGTCCGCTAACATTTAGCCTGGTTTGGATTTTAGTCCACGCATGCAAAAGAGTATATTTGAATGGGAGAATTTCGGCAAAGACCTTTGTACTATATTTATTTAAATTAAAATTTTTAAAATTTTTAAAATTTCACTGATTTGATATTAATTTTTCAAAGAAATAATAAAATTACTCCTCATTTAAATTAATATAAAAATTATTTTATTTTACTTGTTTATTATTCCACTTTGCTCATTAATTTACTTATGAAATGTTATCCATTACTCTACATAATTTATTTTCATTTTAAGCGTTTAAATCATCTTAAAGTAACTTGTTAATTCCTATACTGTATGTTGTTTATTTACTTATAAAATATTGTTAATTACTCCACTTCAATTGATTTCATTTCAGGAAAATGAACAAATAAAATAAGACAATTAATAATATTTCGTAAGTAAATAAACAAATAAAATATGATAGTTCTTACATTAATTTAAATTAGGGACAATTTTATTATTTTTTTAAAAAAAATTAATATCAAATCAATATTCACAAATTGCAGTGAAATTTTAAAAATTTAAATGTTTTGAATTAAAATAAATATAGTCCAACAGTTTTTATTAAAATTCTCCCAATTTGAATTCCACTTTTCCTACCCAGCCTTACGAGGGAGATATGTTATATACACTTACGTTAATGTTATATCTTTGAAATCAAGAAAGAAATAGTTAACTTATTAAGATGATCTAAAAATAAAATAATTTTTTAAAATTTATACTTGTTTAAAAGCACCGATTTAGCAAAGTAAGTCTGGGAAAGCTGTGAAGTGATTAACATATACTCCCCCTGTTAAAAAATATATGATATTTTTTTATGTTTGAGTGTTTAAAAATTTTACATTTTTAATATTTTGAGATGTAATTAATGTATTTTTATTGAAACTGCTCCTAATAAATAAGTGACTTTTCATTTATTTTAAAGTGAAACACTCTATTAAATAAAGATAAATATAAAAAGATAGTATTAGTTGGAAGATAATTAATTATTTTATTGAGAGTATAATTTGATTAAAAATGTTTTATATTTTTAAATGGAGTAAGTAATTTTATCAATTTATTATGAAAAATGGCTAATATATATAACATGAGGGGGTGGGAAAGAGTTCATTGGTGACAACATTTTAGCATGTTGTATGATATAACTAAATAAATAATTTTTATGATGTTGAATTTTTTTTCCCCCCTTCCTAAGATAGGCAAACGAGGGAAAGGCATTGAGAAACAATATGGAATGACTGAATGAGCCTCCAATGGAAAGGATCAAGGGCCACAGATATTTCTGCCAATGTAATATAATTTTTTTTTTAGAGGGGCAGGTTTGTTAAAATTATTATAAGGAACATTATTTTAACTTTTATTAAATTAATATTTCATTTATAATTTACATTATAAAAAATATATTTAATTTTATTTATAAGTTACAGTATAATTTTTATATAATATTTAAAATATATTTTTAAAATTATTCTTGATAAAAAAATAATATGATATCACTTTTTATATTTATTATATAAAAATATATTTAAAATTTTATGCATTTTTATTTTTTATATATTTTTTAATATTAATATTAATAAAATTGATAGAAATAATTTATAAGGTAAGTGAAAAAAATAATAATCTAAAATTATTTTTAATATATTTTTTATTTTATTTTATTTTTCTCAGGCCGGAGGGCAGAGGTTAAGGTTATGGCATGAACCAATAAACGACGTCGTTTAGATCATGCCACGGCACTGAGGTCAAGACCCGATCCCCTAAGCAGCTGGTTCTTCTCTTTCCTACCTTCTCTGCGAGAGGAAGAAATGGCGCGTCATATCAATAGGACGACCAAGAGGCCATCATCTAGAGACATAGCCGCCGATAAAAAGGATCAAAAGCGGCGCATGAGTGGAGCGGAGAGGTCGGCGTACTTCGCAAGAAGAGAGGCAGCACAGGTGCTGAGAATGGTTCTTCACGGCGACGCTAAACGCCGAGCCGTTGCTTCTATCAAGTCGCTAATATACAGGCCTTCCATCAGAAACAAGAAGGGCACCTTTGCTCTTGTTTGTCAGACGCTTAAACGTAAGCTTTTAGTTCCATTTCCTCCCCATTCGTTCCCTTGCCCTGTATCTTCAGGGAGCTTCTCTGTTCTACATTAAGGAAAAAAAGGGCAAATCCACGTCGTTCCCACAAGAATGCTGGCTGAGAAGTAACTTTCTTACGTAATTCTTTGTTTACGGTCTTAAAAGTTTTTCCTTTCCTGAGTTCACATCTTAAGGCGGTTTGAAGTAATGTTTCATTTCATGTAAAAAAGGGCAAATTATGATAACATCAATGCAGTCATCATTGAGGGTAAAATTGCTGGCTTGATGTTGGTTGTGAGAAGTCGTTCCAGATTTGATTTGCATAAATCCAGCGTTATAACTTGTTTATTTCATACAAATAGTCCAGTTCAACAGTTCAACTCAACTACATGGCATGTTTTTACGTGTTCCCAGATCTACCTATCATCAAAGAAATCCTGGACGCTTCTTCTATCTTGAACAGCAAGTGGAAGGTATAAGCATATCAACATTGTGCTTGTCCTCTCTCGGGGGTTGAAATACTCGCATGCTCGTTATCATTGTTGATGTTAGTTCTTATTTCTGCTGGCGTCACTGGTGCAAGGTTTATAAGCTTGGGTCATTTTTCAGTTGATACATTCTCTGACACAAGATTTACCATTGCTTTCACAGAGACAAGAAGAATTGATATACATTGTCGTTTACGATATTCTTTTTGGTCAGGTAATGTGTTTTAGCGCGTAAGGATTTATATTTCCTCACATTGCAATGTGTGCTTTTTCTATATGAGAATTACCTCTTCACAAGATAATTTGTCGGCATTTTGGAGGGTCGGGTGGGAAGAGGTGGAGCTTTCTTTGAGGGTGAGATACCAGTGCAAGTGATGCATCTGATTATTTGCTTTCTTTTTGAGAAGGGCCTTTAGATTTGATAATCAAAATCTGCTTAGAAGGTCTCCTTATTCTTCTCTTCATGCTTCTTCTTCGGGAAGTGTTGCACAACAAAAAAATTTAATAAACAAAGAGAGCATCGTGTTATCTAGTTTTAAGGTTGTAGCAGACTATGAGTGATAATTTAACTTTCATATAGTAAATTTCCAGGAAGTTTCATTGGTTGGTGATGCAGAGAAGTTCCTCTCCTGTCACAAAGATGTCCTACAGTCAACTCTTAAACAGCTTCTGTTGCAGAGAAAAGTGACAGGCATTGAACAATTGGTTGCTTTGTATGAAGTACCTGGTCAGTTTTCACATCTTCCCCCTTCACAAAACCTTTATTTAAGTTTTTATATTTTCAAGGTTATAGTTCTTTGCAGAGTATGCTTTATTTACAGTTTATGTTTGGCAAATAAGTATGTTCTCAATTGAAGCTTCTTTGGGAGCTATTGTTCATTTGATATTGAGGAGGGTAAAAATGTTCTGATCCAGGTGTTTCTATACCTCGATATGTTCGTGTAAATACACTTAAACTGGATGTTGATTCTGCCTTGCTCGATCTGAGGAAAAAATACTTGGTACTTTCTGTCTCGACGTTCTTATTTTATTTGTTAATCGGTAATAGTTTGTTTTACCCAATAATCTTCACTTTGCTTGTCAAATAGGTTAAAGTGGATGACTTGCTGCCTGAGTTGCTAATACTTCCTTCAGGCACTGACTTGCACGACCATCCTCTTGTCAAGAATGGAGGAATCTTTCTGCAAGTAGGAATTATTTGAAACCCTCCCCCCCCCCCCAAAAAAAAAAAGAAAGAAAGAAAGAAAGAAGGAAAGAAGGAAAGAAAGAAGGAAAATCTTTGCGTAAAACTTGTTTCCAAGCCTATACATGCATATAACCTACATGCGGTTGATGGAAAAGTGAATTTTTGTGATTTGAGAAAGGAAAAGCTGTTTGTTCCTTTCCCTTTTTCTTCACCCCCCCTTTCCCCATTATTCATTCTTGGTGATCTTTTTGTTGATATTGTGGTTGACATTACTAGGGTAAGGCCAGTTCCATGGTGGCACCAGCCCTTGGCCCTGAACCTGGATGGGAGGTGAGCTATGCTGCCTTGAATATGTTGTATGTCCAGAGTCTTTTTTAATAAAGATAGAAGTTCATTATCTTTCTAATATGCACCTTTGTCTATCACATATGCTTATAATTTTTGTTGCTTAATATCATCTATTAAACTTCTATTTTTGAAGATTCTTAAGAAATGGCTTGCTACTCGCTCACTCTCAAAATTAAAAATGAATGAGAAAGGTCTACTTTTGTCTTCGGCGTTGTGAGTATCTTATTTTCATGGATTGAGTTATCTGGGCTAAACATTTAGGAAACGCTGGTGGGGTGATTCCACGAGTAACATGCATTCCTAAATTTTTCATGGCATGTAACTTAATATCATGATTTTGAAGTGAAAATTACCCTTCAAATAACCTAGACATGAAGAACTAATACTACTGCTCATTGACAGTAGAAGAGCACTATCGCAGAAAATTTTTTCTTTTCTGATAGCTGATCATGAGATAGGGAATTTGGGATATCATGTCAAGTGTGACAGGATTAAATTACATAATCTAAAATTTATTATTGCCACGTGGTTTTCTTGCTTTTGCCTGCCTCTTTTTGTATTAGCAATCTTCTGAACCTTCCATATTTCCTGTATTAAAACATTTTCAGAAAGGAAAAAATGCATGCCACTTCCATGATATTTTTATTATTTTATCCAACCCTTAAGAGTTGTGCCTCTTGAAATATATGTGAAGGTTCTTGATGCATGTGCAGCTCCTGGGAACAAAACTGTCCACCTTGCTGCACTTATGAGGGGAAAGGGTAGGGTTATAGCATGTGAACTGAGTAAAGAAAGGATCAAACGTTTAAAAGAGACCATAACACTTTCTGGCGCTTCTAGTATCCTTTAATAATTTTCTGATGTATAGTATAGATGTTTTTCATTTTGCAGGTGCATAACAGCAGAAAAATAATCTATCACTGCATTTTTTTTTGATTTTATTATCAATATATATATGTATATATATATCAATCAATATGTATATACTAAAATCTATAAGAAATTGCACTATTCATAAACCATAAACAATGTGGCTCATCTCAAATTCTTTACGAAATATAGGATCCACAGTCTAGTTTACTGATACATGACATGTCAAAATGCTTATCTTGATAATGATCGACAGCAAAAGATGCAATCTGATAATAGTGGATTATGTAAGAATATTTGTGATATGTCATATTTTGATAGTTTTCAGTTTGTCATGCTACCTTTCAAACTTAACCAAAGCTCAGATATTAGAGTTCTTAATGAGGATTTTTTGAACATTAATCCCAAGGCTGCTGAATATTCCAAGGTAAAATTTACCTCCATATTCCTTGCGGTGATTCCATGGTATCTTTACTGAAGTGGGCTTATTATGTTCAGAAGCTAATATTTCAAGTTTTCCCTCCACAATTATAATTATTCTCTTAAGTTTTTCCTTTCCCAAAGGGATGGAAAATTGTGGTTGATGGTCATTTATATAACAAACTTTACAATCTCTCGAATGCTTTTGGCTGATTTCGTTCCTGTCAAAAGCATTTTGTACAAGGATATGTAATCAAGAGAAAGATTTTTCCTTTGACATTTTCCAGCTTGTAAGATTCATAATGAATGGCTAATTCTAGTTCATTCAGGAAGGGAAGTATGACCTATGTAGTCACTGTTCTTGTCCGTCTTCAAGACTGCAGTCTTTCTTCGTTCATATATTTTCTTTTGTGCGTGCGTGTGGCTACCATCATATTAGCATTGCAGGTGCGTGCTATTCTTTTGGATCCCTCATGCTCTGGTTCTGGGACTGCTTCTTCAAGGCTAGACCATTTGCTCCCTTCCAAAGCAGCAGGTTGCATTTTGCTCCTACTTTTTAAGCTTATTGTTACAAATCTCCTGGTTGCACGTGAATAGATGGGTTGGAGGCCAAAAGATTATATGTGGCACCACTGCTGCAACTCCATTTGTGTGTCTCAAACTCATCTATTTGCTGCCAAGATTATATAAGGGTGTCAATATTTTGCAAAAAACTTAGATGCCTTCATGAATTTGACTGAGTGCAGCGGCTTTCTCCAAAAGAGAATACTGTTTACAGCTACTAGAGTTCGGTGGAACTTTGTGAGCTGGCATCATTCATGTGATCCTCCTTGTGTCCTCTGATATCTATAGCACTCTCTAGGGCCAACAAAAGTAACTGTATGCATCTAATAAGTGCCCAATTACCATTATTGGAGAGCATCACATGAACACCCAAGGAATTTCCCTTGGATGATCAGCCCTAGACATAAATGTCTTCTTGTTTAACTTAAGGAAAAGCCATGTGGACTGTGTTGCGCGCAATTGTGACTTACAGCTGGTAATGCTCTTCTAGAGATGCCTCCAAATGACTTAAAATTTGATACCCATGGTTGCAGAAAGAGTAACTTATAGAGTCTCTATAACATTTTGTCAAAGAAAATAACTTCAAAACAAACTGGGCGTCAATGGTCGGACTAATTTCAGAAAATGTAGCATAACCTACTTTGTAGCCTTTTGCATAAGTCCTGCCACTTTTACTTGAAGACAATTCTTCTTTTTTATTGTCTATTTTAACTACACAGGCCAAGATTTTGATATGGAAAGATTGAACAAGCTTGCGAATTTTCAGAGAAAGGCTCTTGAACATACATTCGCCTGTAAGTCACTTCATATATCCGTGTCAGTTATTCCTGCCACCCTGGAAACAAAAAACCTCCCAATCTGTACCTTGTTTCTAAACATAATTGGAGATAGACCATGATTCGCCTTCAGAGGTTTTGAAATTTTCTGAAGGCATTGCTTCTATTATTTCCTTTGGCAGTTCCTACAGTTGAGAGAATTGTTTATAGCACATGCTCTATCAATCAAATCGAGAATGAAGATGTCATCATGTCTGTTCTACCCATGGCCGAGTCATATGGGTTCCAACTGGTGACCCCATTCCCCCAGTGGCAGCGCCGTGGGCTTCCAGTCTTTGAGGGCTGTAAGTTCTATTTTTTCTTCCCTAAGTTCTATTTTTGTTACCCCAAATGAAACACACACAATTGTCCGCTTTTTACACTTAATTCTGCTTGCTTCTTACCTGGCAGCTGAACATCTGCTTCGGACAGACCCAGCTGTGGATGGTGAGGGCTTCTTCATTGCTTTATTTGCCAGAAAGGGTGCTTCCTCCTCAGCAACGTTAAATGAAAGAGAGACAAGACCTACTTGTAACAGTTGCACTAGAACCAAAATCCGTCATAGCAGGAAGCATAGGCTGCCTTATATTCATACCAATATGTTCAATTGGTGGACATACCATCATCTCAACAAGCGAGCATATGATAGATAGATAGATAGATGAGACAGCCATAAATTTTCTTCATCATCAGATTAGGTTTCTATATTTCGAGACGCCTATTGCCTTATAATCATTTTAACGAGGCTCGGAACGTGCAAGTTCAAGCACATGTTGGATGTCCCTCACCACCGGAAGCCTGGCCTCCGCATGTGACGTAACCCATGGCTTACCTTGGAGCAGAGCCCAGCGGCTGTCAAGGTCTTCCACGAAATTTGTAACTAGCTTGAAGCAGCCCGCCGCCTCTTGGTTCTTGTTTTCCGACTCATCAGACTTGAAACGTTATGTCATTTATATTTTTTAGAAATACATTATCAAGTTTTTTTTTTTTTTTTAATTTACGCATTCAGGTTCAGAATTAGAAAAATATACCATCTCTTTGTGCCAGCTGAAGCCACCCCCTTTGGAGTTAACCCTTCGTTTTGTAAGATGGAACGGAGTTTGCAGCTAAAAAAATCCAAACAAGTCTCGACAAAAAAGAGAAAAACCAACCTTATGACTGTTTCATTTAAAGTAACAAAGCCACTACAAGCACTGATCAAGCAAACGACAAAGCGCTAATTACCTACAAACTCGTGCAGGGCTTGAAGCCCACTCACACAGTCTTTTAGTTTGATCACACACACAGACAGATCTCGAATGCAAGTCCAAACCAAAAACACAAGAGGAATGCCCTTTAAGCAATCATGACCTCAATGGTCTTGGGCTTCTTGGGCTCTGGAGGAGGCAATTTCTGGACGGTTACAGTGAGCACTCCGTCTTGACACACAGCAGAAATGGCATCGGTATTGGCATTCTCAGGCAGCACAAACTTGCGCATAAACTTGCCGACCCTTCTCTCCATTCTCACATACTTGGCTCCTTCTTTCTCTTCCTCCCTCTTCCTCTCCCCAGTTATCTGAAGCACATTGTCGTCCTCCACCTGAACCTTGATGTCCCCAGATTTCAGGCCCGGCATGTCGATGATGAAGACGTAAGAGTTCGGATACTCTTTGATGTCCGCCGGAGTGGCAGCCATGGCCTTCGCATCACGCACGTATGTGCGGCTCGGAGCATTGACGGACTTGTCAGCAGCGTCGTCCGTCACGTCCATCATGTGCTGGAGAGCGTGGAACAATGGGGAATCCAAAGCCGAAAATCTGATATCCATGACTCCTCTGCGTTGTTGCTTAAGATTTCTAATTACTTTCAATCTGGATTTGAAGAAGCTGCTCGTCTACGATGGGACAGGAATGGTGGAACCGGGAATTTATAGAGGGTGAGAGAATGATTGATGGAAGAAAAAGGAAGTTTCTGGATGAACGAAGAGAATGGTGAACAGGTTTCCAGTATGTTCGGTTGCTACTCTTTCACCGGTTCTAGAAGATTGTGGATATTTCATATTTGCGATTAAATAAGGACAAAGATTATTTATTTTCTTAAGTTTCAAATTTGTTCACTTTTTTTATTTTACTTTTTGTAGATTAGGAGATTACATATAAGAAAAAAATATTTTTAAAAAATAACAGATTTAATAAAAATAAATTAAAAAATTAGGAGAACAACACTTATGTTCTAATGAAATTATTTTATTTAAATAAAGTGCTAACAAATTTTGAAGTGCAGGGTAAGTCCCTTATGTCTTTTAATATCATGTAATACAATCTATTTGTAATTTTAAAATTAAAAAAACAAGTTGCAGTTTTTTTTTATATAACATCAAGCTGCTAATTCAACAAAACAATATTGTAAATTTAGGAGATAAAATTGTAAATTTTTAAAAGTATTTAATCATTAAGATTTATGATTCTTATTAAAATGAAAAAAAGAATTGTAAATGCAAGATAATGAAATTGTAGATTTATCTCCCAAATTTAATATTCTATAATGTTGTCTCTCAAATTTATAATTTTATTTTGTTAAATTTACAACTCATTTTTTAAATTTTAATAAAAAATATAAATGTTGATTAAATTTTAAAAAGTCATTATTCAAACTTTTTAGGAATTTGTAACACTATCTATTAAGTTTGTAATTATGTTGTTTTGAATTTGTGATTTATTTTTTTAATTTTAATAAAAACATAAATCTTAACAGTCAAATATGAAAAGTAACATGTTGTTATTTAAATATTTTTGAGAGTTATCTTTACCTCCCAAATTTATAATTTTATTTTCTTGAATTTATAACTAATTTTTTAAATTCAAAATTAGAAACATATTATATACTCCTTCTGTTTAAAAATGTAAGTCATTTTTAATCAAATTTCATTCTCAATAAAATAGTTACTTACTTTTAAACATCCTATCTTTTTATATTTGTTCTTATTAAATATCTTACAATAAATCTAAATTCATTCATCAACATGGATATTTTTTTAAAAAAAGTAATGATTATATTTCAAAAAATTAAAAATATCTTACATTTTTAAATATTTAATTTCTCAAAAAATGCCTTATATTTTTGAACGGAATGAGTAATATATTGTTGAAAATATAAGGCCATAAGTAACTCATCTTACATTTTGAAATTTGTTGGACTTTGCTTAAACAAAATGATTCATTTGAGATTTATGTGTCATCCTCATAAAAAATTTCATTCTTTTTCAGACAATATTAATAAATCTAACTACTTCCCATTTTAATATAAAATCAGAAAGAGTATATGTTTTACATTACCTCTTGAAATCAAATAAAAAAAATCCGAACAAGCGAACAGTCCAGAGCGCATTACTATCCCAGATTCCTTCTTGGAGGCAAAGAAAATAGCAGCAGCTGAAAATGTGTTAATTTCAATCTATTAATGAAAAAGAAAAAGATGGTACAATACATTGAATGTAATATGCATGCTTTCACCGTAAGGAAAAAATCATTAATCTGGGTACTTATATCATCCGTATTAATTTTTTCTATATTCATTAATAACTCAATTATAAGGTGGAGCAGAGGGTGTATGCAGACCAATGCGGCAGTATAACCATTATCTCTTCAATTTCTTATATAAGACACATTTTAAAAAATATATTTAATTTTATTTATAAATCATGGTATGATTTTTTAAATAATATTTAAAAAGTATTTTTAAAATTACTTTTTATGAGAGAAAAAATGATATAATATTATTTTTTAAATTTATTATATGAGGATGTATTTAAATTTTATATACTTTTATTTTTTAAATTTTTTTATATTAATATTGATGAAATTAATAAAAATGAGCATTCATTGGCTTTTAAAGTGTGCTCTAACTGCGACATTTTATATCAATACTGATGAAATTAATAAAAATGAACATTCATTGGCTCTTGAACTGTGCTCTAACTGCGACGTGTTTGTTCCTAAGAATGATCAGTCGGTCATTGTGGGAGGCCTACTTAATTGGGTTTGTATCGTTGGTTTGATACTCATACGTTGACATTTATTCCCCCACATTCTACGCCGATGGTGAGTCAGAAAGATCACCCTTTTTTGCCGATACCCAAACTGACTCGTCACCCACAACTATCCCTAAACCTTCCTTAAAATCTACGAAACCATGTTCTCTCCCCATTGTCTTGTCTTATCTCCTTCTGCTTCTTCTCACTCTAGAAACCATCCTTGCCTGCTGTTTGGATCCCCTTCTGTTTTCCTCTCCTCACCAAACTTTCTCCAGTAATTTGCTTCGTCAACAGACTGGGTAACTGAACTTAAGAACGATCAGAGCTAATGAACATGCGTTTCTGGTAAGAATCCCAGCGCTCACTTAATGCTCTTCTAGCCCCCTTCATGGTCGACGCACTTACATGGTGTGATAACTGATCCCCCTCGCTCACCAAATCTCTCTGCGCAACATGAAAACAAGAAAAGTCTCTCCTTCCATACTCCTAACATACATACTGGATTTCTTTCCATACTCTTTGGACCCCAGTTGATGTGGTGAGCCAAAGACTCATGGTTCAAGGCTGCAACATCAATACAAAATACTTCCCAGTGTTAATTTTGGGACTTACGGGAATGGTGCGGATGCGTTCAGAAAAATTCTGTGCGTAGATGGAGTGCGAGGACTGTACAGTGAATTTGGCACTTCAATGCTGACTTAAGCACCATCCAATGCTGTTTGGTGGACTTCTTACTCTGTGGTCCAAAGGCTCGTGTGGGGCGGTTCTGGTAATTGCTATGTCATGGATCGGACAGATGAGAGTAATGAGTTGGCGAATGTCTGTGGTTTTAGAAGTGATTCGAGGGTAATCCTGGCAGTGTAAGGATTGAGCGCGATTATGGCTAGTGGGGTGTCAATGATTATAAGTAGGCAACTTGACACTATCGAGACAAGGATGCAAGTGTTGGATGCTACAGAAGAAAATGGACGAAGAAGGCCATCAAGACTTGTGCAGACAATGAGGAATTTGAAGAAGGAAGGTGGCATCCTTGCTTGTTACAGAGGTTTGGCTCCGAGGTGGGCTTCAATGTCCATGTCTGCAACAACCATGATTACTACCTATGAGTTCCTGAAATGAATGTCTACTAAGAGCCAACATGCAGCCCCAATTACTAAATGCTTGTGGAGGGTTACTCCAGCGTAAATGATGACCCGTTGACAGGGATTCTAATAGCATGTTCTTTTGCACATTTCTCCTCATGAGAAAACCTAAATATTTTAAAGAACACAACTTTTTGTCTATTGACTTAAAATTTGCATGCTCTAGATTTTTAGGCTTCAGTAGAATAATTGGCTACCATTATCCACACCATCCTCGAAAAATGGACGGCAAAGATTGCCTAGCACATATTAACCTGCTAACAAAACGACATCGTTTCAATGGGACAACAGAGGCACTGCAGAGACCAGAGTAACGCAAGTAAACAAGTATACAAATTTGTAATCCTAAAAGAGTAAAGGTAATGACTAATGAGTGTACAGATCATGATGATCGAAACTTTCTCTTTTTAGGAGGCTTTGTACAGGACAGACATGCATAGTTATCCTTCTTCTTGACAAGCTCGGACGAAGAGGAAATGTTGGCACAGTTTCCATGGGTCCAACTGCCACATTTGGAACAAGAAACCCACCATTCTTTCTGTCCACATTCCGTACACACTTTATCTTGGTCCTCCTCCTCTTCCTTCTGATCTTCCACACCAGCTGCTTCATCCTCCTTTGGTTCCGATATTATTGCTTTTGACGGCTGTGGCTCATCTTTAGATCGTCCTCGCTGCATTTGTGCAAACCAAAAACACATGCGCAGAATTAGTTATTACCAACCCCAAGTTGATCCAAATTCTTGTAAGACTTGATGTATTACTGCTGGGGACATCATTGCTACGTACCTTACGTCTAGGTTTAGCTGTGTGGCTTTGACTGGAAGCGGGTGATTTTTTCTTTCCTTGCTCTCTATGGGCTTCCCAAGTACGAATCTCAGTAGACAGTGTTGGAAGATTAGCGATCCTTGTATACAGGCTAACCCTGCATGAAGAATTAATGAGAAGTGGATATAGCAAGTCCCAACAATAGGAAGAAAAGTGAAGCACTGTTATTAGCTCATTTCAGCCAAAAAAAAAGAAGAAGCTAATAACGTGAAACAAAAAGCTTAGTCCAAGATCCAAGAAACTAGTGGGCAGAGTAAAAACACATAAAGGGGGAAGGCAAGCAATAAGTACATACCTATCAGGTGCATCAAATCGATGCTTATTGGCCTTGAAAGAAGTCAGAGAGAGTAACCAGGCATCGCTATAGTCAGCAACAAGGGATAGCCATTCGTCTCTTTGCATCCTATCTCTGACGAAGTTTATGCCAAATGTAGGTTCTGGAAGATCTGAAAATACTTTCGAAGCTGGCGGTTTGACTTTGGGGGTCCACGTGATCCCGTCAGAAAATCCAATTAAGCCAACACCTCTCTTCGCTGCAGAATCACGAGTTTTATTGCATATGTACGTACATTAACCCACTTATCTGTGTATTTCATCCACTGTCATGTGCGGTGATTTTGCATGCTGTGTGCGCGCGCGTAAAGTAAACTTATGCTACGCGCGATTTGAATGATTTTTTTGACCTGGATTTGAGTGGTTTGATTAAGTTGCTATACCACAATAACTCATTTTGCTTCATATTTTTTTTTTTTTGGGATAAAATGAGTACTGCTTGATATTTTGATCATCTAATTAAAGATGGAAAGACCGAGGCAAGAAAACGATAAAGTCTAACTGTTGACAAATTTGATATTTTAATTTAATATTTTATAAAATTAATTTAAAGAGAATAACTTTATTTATAAGTTGTTTTTTTTTTGTCGAATTTATAAGTTGTCGTAAATAAGATTTTTCCAGCATGCAATTTTTTTATACTTTATTGAGTTGCGTGAATTTTTTTATTCCTCTGACCTTTTTAACAAATTTTAATATAATTTAAATATTTAAAAATAGGTACACTAAAATTTAAATTTGTTTTCTCCATGGCATATCACACGAAGAAAAAAATAGGTAGTTAAAAAAATTATTTGAAGGTCCAAGACCGAAAAGGGGAGGGGGAAAATACAGAAAAAGGAAACAGAACGGATAAATTAAGCATTTAGTGTACAACAAGAACTTAATAATTTTCCGTTTAGGGGAGAGATCATTAAAGGGAAAAATTTGATGAACATATGAAAGAACGTAAAAAATAATAATGATGATGATTATTATTGTTATTATTTGCATGAACACAATTCATGACCCAATGCCAGGTGGAATTAACTTTCCGGTGGTTAAAGATTGATCAGCAAATTAACATGCCAAGATTTGAATGCTTATGTTTGATCTTTTCTTGTTCCTTTTCCTTTGATCATGAATCAAGAGTTGAAAAAAGAAAGAGGAAGCAGAAATTAGAGAAAGAGGATTGACAGAGGATAAAACTCACAAGGATCGCACAGCCGAAAAAGCTTATCAGCATCTGGAGAAGCACATTAGAATTGAAATCGAGAGGCGGAGGAGGAGGAGGAGGAGAGTGATCAAAGAATGGGACAAATAATTAGAAGGGGGGGGGGGCGGGAACGGAAAAAGAAAATACAGAAAGAAGGAAATTAAATACCCAAGGTGATGGCTTTAATAAGGGACATTCTGCGAAGCTTGATGTCGGAGATAACATCTTCCAATTCTTTTTTAATATTGTTCGCAGAGCCTTCCACCATTATAATCTGTGAACAGAATGAAGGAACGAATGAAAGAGAAAGGTATTTGACATAGAGAGAGAAGGATTAATCGGACTTGAATAGGAAATGATTGAAAATTTTGAGGAGATCCATCTGATGTGTTTTAAAAGGCTTTAATTTGCTGGGAGATGGTGAAGCCGATTTTATGAGACCATTTACTCGAATTTTATCTGCGTTGGGTGGGATTGGAGGGAATTCTTCTCCAGAATCTCCTTACAATTTTTTTACTTTTGACTTGTTTTTTAAGAAGGAGAATCTCTTCACTGTAAGATTCTTGCAGTGTTGCTAATTATTCACGTGTAATATATAGCTGACGTATAGTTAAAATCTTCTAAGTGCATGAGGAAGGGATGGCAAAGTTATACATATATACGTGACCTTTCGGTCAGCACACATGGAAATAATCGGCAGTACTGCGATCCATGTTTCATGATTATAGTACAGACGTTCATAAAGTCTTCATCCCCCAATAAAGGAAGCACACGAGAGTCTTATCACAGGACTTTTTAGAGGAGGCAACATGCATGTGATTTGCCTAAGAAAGACAGACTATTCCTTATTCATTAACCAATTTTAAAAAACTGAACGGAGCCGCTCAAGTAATTCATTATACACAATATTTCTATTTCTTTTTCTTTCTTAACTCCAAGCAAATTCTTTTTTAAAACAAAATAAAAAAAATCTGTTTGATTGTATTAATTTAAAAATAGTCTTAGAATTAAAACATTGTTCGATAATGATGGTCACAACTAGTAAATGGTGGTGGGTTATGATATAATAACTATAATTTTTAACAATCAAATGTAATTTTTTTAAAAACAAGAAAAAAATGAAAAAAGGTTTAAGATGTTTCTATTTTTTTTAAAAAAAAGGTATGTAGTTTTAGAAACAATTAAATCCAAGACTTATCCAAATGAGTTTTTATTTATTTTTTATTTTTAAAAAATAAAGAAATGTTTTTGAAAATAGAAACCAAACACTGCCTTGTTCTCCTAGTTTTTTCCTATGTAGCATGGATACTTTAAAAAAGTAAACGTACCTGTATCCGATATAATACTTGTAGAATACTTTTCTATACGTATCTCATATTCTAATATTTGTAATATAATTTTTTTTCAATAATTTTTTTACTATATCACTTAAAAACTTAAAAAAACACTTAATATTTTAGTTAATTACTACAAATATTCTTATATTACTTTAAAAATTCTTGTTTAAAAATCAAAATACCTATACTTATATCATAAAATATTGAAATATATGTTATAAATATTCCCGTACTTGTCTTCTAAAATTTTAAAAATTTACCGTATTCCCGTATCATGCCGTATCGTATCGGATACTCGTATCAGTATCTATGCAACTTAGGTTTTTTCCCCAAAGTAAATGATGACCCATTGCGAAGGACTCATGCTGGTGTGTTGTTTTGCACATTTCTTCTCATAAGTCGAAATTAAAGTATATAAATCAAACATAAAACTGCAAAGATTCGGAGCAATAGCCAAACAAGACAAGCTGATAGGTATAGTTTTGCATGATTAGCCTCGTAAACTTTTCGAGTGCTTGTTTGCGATACTATTTGGTTAGCCCAAACTGTTGTTTGTAGAGCTAAGAGCTAGTTAAGAGAGAAAAAAAATATGTTAGGGTGAGAGTAATTGGAAAATGGACTTTTCTTTTATAACCACAGTTAGATTACGAGCCAACTTTGGATTGCATAGGGTAAGGGACATATATGTCCCATATGTTTACAGTGCTTCTTTTTGATGTTGTCACACTTATGGAACCTCAAGTTACACCGGAAACAATAAACCCACGACCCCCCTTTCTGTCCACACGTCTTACACAATTTATCCTCATTCTCCTCCTCATCTCTATCTTCCAAACTTGCCTCAGATTCCATAGCTTTTGAATGCGTGCTTTGGCTGATTTTTAGATCCTCGCTGCGTTTGCCAACCAAAAACACATACTAAATTAATTATTACACCCCAAGTGTTGTTCCAAATTTTAACAGACTTTAGGCTCTCGCCCAGTGATTGGTAATAACTTCACGAGGAAGAAAATATTGAGCTTGTATACCTCGTTAGATCACGATTATATAGACTTGGCTCGGCTTGGACTAGAAGCTGATGATTTTTTCTTTCCTTCTGTCTCGGCTGCAAGAACCTCAAACCCATAATAAGTCACAACAAGAAGAAAACAGAAGCAATAGAAGCTAACATCAAAGTCCAGCGCGCAAAAGTGTAACGTAGCACAAGTTGAAAATCTTCATCATTTTGTTTTCAAATCAAGTAATTTGATGACAAACTAGTGGGGAGGGCAGAGCATAAACATGAAGCTAAGGGGGAAAGGAAAGCACGCACCTACCTATCAGCTTTATCAAATGAAAGCTTAGACCCTCGAGAAAAAGCCACAACAAGTAATTTTACTTGATAATAAAAGCCATTCATAATGAGCTCCTCTCTTTTCAATCTAACTCTATTTTAATGAGCTACTAGTAATTTTTTTAACTTACTCCTCTAATGGTTTATATAAATTTCAATAGAATTTATGTTTTTTTCCACCAAATAGAATTTAAAAAATTACAGTTTTTCAAAAATTTTCGATTTATTATCGTCCATGTAGGAAAAAGTATCTACTTAAATTTTATTTCAAGGTCCTGAACCAAGAAAAGAAGAAAAAATACAGGAAAAAAGGAAATAGAAAGAAACCGGATAAAGCAATTTATTAATGGATGTCCACCAAGAACTCTATATTTGCTCCATATATAGTGCTGGCAAAAAAGATTTACAAACTGCAAAATAGAAAATTAAGGGGATGAAGATATGAAATAATACAACAAAAAAATTAAAAATAATGATTTCTTCGATTCTTTCTTTTTTATTTGTTTGCCCAGACATAATTCATCACTGAATGCTCTAAAAAGTAGAATTAACTTACAACGCTTCAAATGAAACATAGCAAAGACAGAGAAATGAAGCTGAATGCAAGGGGAAAAAAAAAGAGTCAATACAGAGTGAAAACTCACAGGGATCACAGAGATGATCCAATTTATCGGCATCTGCAGAAGCATATTACAAATGAAATTGACAGCCAAATGAGATGAAATTGAAAAGATGCCCAAACTTGAATGGAAAAACCATAAAAAGCAGAAAGCAGGGGATACCCTTGGTGAGGGCATTTTTACGAGCCTTGAAAACGTCTTCCACCTTATTACGAGGATTGGACGGAGAGACTCCTTCCATTTAGAGATGAAATCCGAGGTACCCGCCGTTATAGTCTATCAATGGAGGGAGAGAGTTGGAAAAAGTATTCAGCCTCCCACTGCAAACACAGCTAGAGAAAGAGAGCGCGCGGGATTAACCTGATTTGAATCGGAAACAACTGAGAATACGGACCGGACGTGTTATTAAAGACCAAATTAGTGGACGCGATTAATCTCATCTACAGAGGTGTAAGGACAGATCATCCCTTCGCTGAAAGTCATTGCAGAGGTACGGGAGACCATATATGTGCTCATAAGGACTCCAAAGTGATGCACGTGGCTCGTGAGGCAAGCACGTGTGCTCATTTCTTGGCCAAAATGGCCCAGGAACAACCTTATGATCTTACTTTCCTAGCTGATATCCCTAGTGAATGTAGTGATCTGGTTTTATTTGACAAAAGTGGCGTTACACCTCACACGAGCTAGACTCTTTTGTCTTTGTACTCTCTAGCTGATTATATTATATCGGAGGGAATTCTTCTCCGAAATCTCTGAACAATTTTTTTGCATTGATTTTAAAAAATAATAAATTACAAAAATCTCCTCACTATGAGAATCTTGTATTGCTGCTAATTTATATGCTGTAATTGATGTACGATTAAGTACTTGTTTGGATTACATCCCAACTCAAAAGCCCAAAAATTCATGTTTGAATGAAAAAAATCCCAACTAGCATTAGGGTTCCAATAAGCATATTTTGTGAAAGCCAGTTGCTCAAACTTTTGTGGTAACATTGGTGAATGGTGAATGCTGGGGGAATATTTAATGCTTCTCTCTTTTCATCATCTTCACCTCTACCCAATTCTCTTCCTATGTAGCACGAATATTTTAAAAAAGTAAACATACCCATATTCGATACGTATTCGATATAATATTTGTAGGATATTTTTGTATACGTATCCCATATTCTAATATTTGTTATATGATTTTTTTTCAATAATTTTTTACTATATCACTTAAAAACTTGAAAAAACACTTAATATTTTAATTAATTACTATAAATATCCTTATATTACTTTATAAATTCTTGTTTAAAAATTAAAATACCTATACTTACATTATAAAATGTTGAAATATATATTATAAATATTCCCGTACCCGTATCCTAAAATTTTAAAAATTTACCATACCCCCATATCATGCCGTATCATATCGGATACTCATACTCGTATCTATGCAACCTAAATTGCTCTGCTTCTCACCTTCTTTCTTTATGATGTCGTCGTCCCTTGCTCGTCCTTCACCTCCTTCTCCTTTGCTCTGCCGGATCTAACCAGAGATACCCCTGCTGCTGCCCAATCTCGACCATGTGTGTTGTTCGCTTTTTATGGCTATCGGTAACATTCTTGGCTGCACAACCAGGTCATTCAATAGCTGGTATATGGTTTTCTCTTTCACTGTTATCCCTGCATGTGAAATTAGCTGTGCAAATCTCAAGTCTACTTTCTTTCTTGATGTTGTTTTCATGGTGATAACCACATATATCAGCATTGCAGGAGCTCACAATTTTCTCTCTTCTGGTGAATGCAAGCAAGCCTTTGTGGTTGTCGCTGCCTCTGCAATCGCTACTGTCATCGGCCCTGGGTTTTGCCATGGCAATTGAGGTCGGGCATCATCTTGTCCATTCATAGCTGGTTGCCCGTTGTGGTCGCCTGTTCTAAATTTGGATCTGATGATTCTGGTTGACATGGAGCAAGTTGAAGAAGTGGACGCCGAGGAGGACTAATTAAAATATTATAATAATTTATCTATTTTTAAATATTCTATTCCAGATTATACTATTATAAGACAATTATAATTATAGTATATAAATATATTGATCCAACAAATAAAATATCAATCAATTTTAATAAAATAAAAATTCTATATTTTATGAAATTTAGAATTTAAAATATAAAATATCTGGAATATATGTGTAATTTAAGAAGATAAGAAAGAATCTAAAATATATAGAACAAATAAATAAAAATCATAACAAGAATATCATAATATAACATTATAATTTTATAATGTTCTGAATATGTTTTATTTCTATTTTATAAGTTTAATATTTTATTTATTAATATATATACATATCATATTTAGTTTAAATTTATAAATTTATTTTAACTTTTCAAAAGTGAGTATTTTAAATTTTATCATTCAATTCTACCTTTCTAAAAATTTAAGATTTTTGTCTTACCAAGATATTTTATATTTGTAATCTATGTTTTTTTAAATAAATATAATTTTAAGTTTAATATTTTTTCTTAAAAATATCAAATTAGTCATAAAAATATATACAACAAAACTCATATCCATTTTTGTCATTATATCTCTCAACTAATTTTTGAATTAAATAATATAAATAAATTTTAACTTGTTCAACTGACTTAAAAAAAAAGATATTCAAATATAAATTATAGTCACAAATTTTTTTTTCTAATCTCAGTTGAGTCCCCATCTCAATTATGAATTTTATTAATCCAAACACAAGCTAAATCTTGCCACATGAGCCTGTCATCTACGCCAACTGCAATGTTAACAATACATATTTGGTGTCATAATTAATTGAGCTGGGCTACTCTCCATGTTGAAGTAGTGCTGACCTCCCTTGAGGGAAGTTCACATCAGATCATCTAAGTTGGAGTGATCAGGGCACAGCACACATACCAGCTTCTTTAGAGTTCATTGGAAAGCATTCTAAACATACAAGTAATTCAATTGATCATTTCTGTTCTCATTTACTATCATTACTTAAAAGATAAAAGTTTGGATTAAGGGGTAAAAATACCCTTTTTTTTTCAAAAAAAAATGTGTTCTTTTTTAAGAATGAGCAATGTTATTTTTGAAGTGATAAAAATAAAGCAATTCCACCCTTTTTCTGATGTTTAAATAACAAAGTGCTTAAAACTCTAATGTTTTGAACACTTCATAACAATAATCAATCTCACCCTTGTTGTTTTCAACACATCATCTGTGAATTTAACAAACTCACACCACCCACAGCTTGCTGTTGGTTTGCCAATCCCCATCCTTCCCTTAAAATGCATTTGCTTGATACCCTTTCTCTCATGCTTAAACCCACCAAATCCACAGCTTCTTTGACCTTGAATTTGAGCATCACTACTTTTCGCGGATTCAGGGGCAAGCTCACTAGCATGAATGCGGAACTAGTGACAACCAGCGTGTTGAAATTCCACCTCATCACACAACACATCCCCGACATTGCAATTTGATGCTAGAGCTAGTGGTTCCAACCAAGAACTAGAAACCTGACTTTACCCTCGGACTTGGGTTATTGTTCAACTTGTTGATCATTCCAACTCACTAGAGCGGTTTCAGAGAGCTGTGATGTGTACAGCTTTGGGATTTTGCTTCTAATTATAAGTGCAAAGAAACCGATAGAAAAGCTTTTAGGAAGAGTCAAAAGAAATAGTAGCCCGGAGAAATAATGGAAAAGCAGAAAATGACAAGAATGATCGGCACATGGAGTGACAACCATATTATCTTTAGAGGCTAAAAAAATTACATTAGTCGGTGCTGGTCAAAAGTTAAGAAAGGATAGCATTACTCCGCTTCTAATATTTTTAAAATAAAATTGTTTATTAAAAAGTAAAGATAATCAGAACTTTTTAAAAAAAATTTAAAGTATTTTTTTTTTCTTTAACCCAAAAAGTTTTAATGTTATTTTTATGCAATTAAAAAAGAAATGAAGCCAGCTAAAATAAAAAAAATGATAATAATTTTTTTTTAAATTATGTAAATAACAATTTGATTTCTCCAAATGCCACAGTATCAATGAAGTCACTATAAACTTTTTTGTCAATAACTTTTTTTTTAAAAAAAATCATTTTATCCTTATTAATAAATTATAATTTATTGTTCAATTTTTACAATTCTTTAAAAAAAAGTAGTGATTCTTTAAACAAAAGTTATGAATAAAATTTGTTACTTTGAGAGCTTGTTTTTTAAACATAAAAATTATATTTGATAAATTATGATTTTTTGTTTAATTCTTTCAATTCACAAAATATAAGTTATTATTTTTTAAACACAAGTCATAATTGGGACTTATTTTTCAATAACAGAAATTACATTTAATAAATTGTAATTTCTTGTAACTCTTACAATTTACAGAACAAAAATTGTAATTTCTTAAACAAAAGTTACGATTGAATCTTTTTATTTTTAGTAAGGATAAAATAGTCTTTTTAAAAAAAATTATTGACAAAAAAGTCTATGGAGATTTCATTAGTATTATGACAAGTTGAAAAACTAAATTATCATTTATATAATTTAAAAAATTTTATTATCATTTTTTTCAATAAAAAATCAACTACAAGTTTTCACTTACCAATCCATTTCAAAACCTACCACTCGGGAAGGGTAGGAGAGATTAAGGTCGGTTTGAACATCGACACACTGATCTCCGTGTTTAACAGTCCCAGACCAGAATCGGATTCTAATGGCTTGCGAAAATTACCCCTGCACACGTTCAGAGACCTGCTCCAATGTCCAATGAACAACAAGGAGCCTGGGCCTGATTAAAAGCCTTCAACATCCTTGCCCTCTTCCGCATACTGTATGTTTAAATTACGGTGGGAATTATGATTTCTTTTTTAAATCATAACCACATGAATTTCCCCTTCTTACTCTGCCGAACGTAAGTATGAATCCACAGTTGAAAGTAAAGCCATTTTGTATGCCTCTGCGTCGGGTTCAGGTACAGGGCATCTGCTGATCATCTCTTCATGTACCATCTCAACCTCTTTGTTATATCCCTTTGCGAACAACACACTGACAAATTTAGAGAAGGTATCTAAACTAACAACAAAGTTATCGCTAATCATGTCATGAACCGTCTGCAGTGCCATTTGCTCATTGCCGTCCTCACAGTACCCCCTAAGTAAGCAGCTGTACATGGTAGCATCCAGCTTATATCCATTCCGAAGCATGTCCCTAACCAGCTCTTCAACTTCTAGCATCCTACCCTTCACTTTACAAAGGCCACATACCACTTCGCTGTATGATAAGAAATTAGGCGAGCAGCCAAATTCTGGCATCTGCTTTAAAAGAAGAATGGCATCTTGCAGCCTCCCCATGCCCACAAGAACTCTGAATACTGCATTGAAACTCGACACACTTGGCTTAATGCCCCTGGCCCTCATTTCCCTTAGAAGTGAAATTGCTTCTTCTGGTTTTCTAATTTTGCAACACTCGTTAACAATAATGCCATATGACTTCACATCTGGATTCATCCCAAGACTAACCATTTCCTTGATATGCTTGAAAGCTTCATCAGACTTGCCCACTATGCAAAATCCCTTCAATATGCTCGTATGTGTGACAATATCGTCTCTTAAGCCACTTAACCGCATCCTAGTCATCATCCTCTTCCCTTCATCTACCTTTCCGCTTAGACAAAGACCCTCTATGAGTGCATTGTAGGTCAACACATTAGGGTCACAACCATGCTTCGCCATCTCCATCATATACTTCATTGCCTCGTGCGATTCTCCTTTCTTAGAGTAACCATCAATCAAAGTCGTGTAAGTTACCACATCTGGTACACATTTCTTACTTTCAATCATTTGATGAAGAATCCTTGTGGCACTCGCCATATCACCTTTCTTACAAAATGCATTGATCATTGTGTTGTAAGTGACGGAGTTCGGGTCACACTTCATTTCATCGAACACCTTCTGGGCACACTCCACCATACCCATTTTACAGAAGCCTCTAATCATCGTGGTATAAGTATAAACATCAGGCACCACCACACCTTCCTTCACAAGCTGATCGTAGAAAGCCTTGGCCAAATTCGTTCGATTTGCTCTCACCAACACACCTAAAATCGAATTATAGGAGCACAAACAACGGCCTCTTTCAAACGATTTGACGTAGTGGAACCAATGAATGGCACCCCTAATATCACCACGATCACCGAAGGCTTTGATGAATCTGGCGATGATATAGTCGGAGACTTCGCGAGAGTGGTGAAGGAGGGAGAAGGCGGTGGAGAAAAGGGAGTGGGAAAGTAAGACGTCAGTGATGGCGACGTAACAGGAGCGAGTATGGCAGTAGTTATTAGTGTTGGGTTGGGGGTTGCAGGCCCAGTTGAAGAAGAAGAGAGCGTGGAAGGGGTTGTCCTGGTTCTTAATTACTTGGATAACCAACTCTGGATTGAGATAAGAAGAGAATTGGTTAAGGGGTAGCGAACTGATGTTAGAGTTCTGGGGATTTAGGGTTTGAAGGAGTGAAGTTATGGAGGTTACAAGAGAGGCGTTTGGAGGCGCCCGCCAAGGCTTGGCTACTGCCATTGCCTCTCAAATACAAGATGATCAATGCTCTGTTGCGCCCACATTTATCATAAGCACATCAAAATCCACATCTCCATAACAGAAATGCCCTAATTTTTCTGATTAACGACGTAATCACAAATCATAATCATCGAAACCAGGGTGTTCTAACGGCAGAGCAAAACGCAAAACCACTCTATCACTTCAAGCACGGTGCGGCTGCTGGGAGTTGAATTTTGAAAGATGTGATGGCAATAGCACTGGCCTAGTTCTCTTCCCTTTAGTGTCCAAGTCCGTGAGGTGATTTTTCTTTCCTCTTGTCTAACGGGAAAAAATAGACATAATTTTGCTTTTGAAATTAATCTCATACAAATAAATATGTGAGATATTATAAAATTTTTAAATAATAAAATATTTATATAAATAAAGATTCACCCAAAATATAGTGAAATTTGAAATTTATTGATAATTATTATTTTTGTTATTGTAAGTTGTGACTCAAAATAGTTTATGCTTTTTATAAAATACTTCCGAAATCAATTATTTTTCATGAAACCTTGAAATTATCTAAATCACTTTTAAAGTTCGAACAAATGAGGCTTATATTAACATTAACATGATTTAGGTTAAAAGTTTGTGTGGTCATGTGGTTAAATGGCTGACTTCTCTTGGTGATCGAACACTGCAAAACATCATATCTGCAGCGTTTCATTATTTGTAAGAGGTGCGAGTTAATAATGATCCATATAGGCATATATTTTCTATTAAATTTTTGAATGACAAAGGCATCATTTAGTTTGATAGCCGGACCCACAACATGCGCAACCTTAAACTATAAATTAATTCCTTGTTTTTTTAACCAAAATAAGAACTCATTAATTGATTAATTCAAATAATTAATTAATAATGATCAATATTATTAATAGCAGTCGTTAATGTCAATATATCATCAATTTATATAATTCATAAAAAATTATATCACTCCATTTAACATGAAACAACTCCTCTTTATTTTAGAAATTGGACTTGAATATTCACATAAGTTTTCTCACAATTTTAAATTTTATATATCGGGGAAAATTGGCCCAAAATAAAAAAAGGTCGAAAGTCAACAAGATTTGAGGCAAATATTTGAGGGACGAAGGAGGGCGCTTTCTATCAGAGTGCAGGGGCGGGGAAAACCCAGGGGGAGGCAGCAGAGCCGCGGAAGCAAGAGGCTGAAGAGAATTGACACGACTTTGATTCGGCCATGCCATTATATGCATCTCAATGGTATCGTTTCCGTCCAGGGCCGATCCGAGAGTATCCTTTATTCCTGAGTGATCGCAACAGTGTATCAGATCCGCAGAGCAAACTGTGGAGGGCATCACACTCTTTACATGCAATCGAGAGATCACCAGAAGAAACCCTTTACCTATCGCTTCTTCAAACAGTTCTCTAACCCCAGCTCACTCCGCTGCTGACCCTTCTATCACCGAGTAAATGCACACAAACCCTTGCACTCTCAAGGATCTCAGAATGAAACTAGGAACAATGCAACCCATTCTGACCAGTTTAGTTACAATTACCTCTTCTGTCCGTTTAATTTCCATTCCAAAACGCACTTCCCTGGACAGAGGGATCAATTCTATTGATATTTCTGATACTCCGGGTAGATGCCACAATCTTATACCATGCTTAATCGGGTTCTTGGTTGTGTTGTTTTGTTGTTTGCTCCCACTTCTTGTTTCCCTTCCAGAGTCGTTGCTCTTCTCCAATTTGCATGCAAAATTGAAGGTGGCTGATTTTTAGGAGGCAGAGTCGTTTCAGTATTTATCTTATTTCTGTTCAAAACTGTGGATTTTCCTACAGATTATGATGAAAGAGTAAATTACCGAATGGGCAATCTGTTCTGTCTGGATATTGACAAAGACAAGAGGAACCCCTGTGGAAACTGCTGCACAATACCATGCCATACACCTACCAGTAGTAGTATGGACGCAGTGCTCCCCTTCTAAGGGCGTGAACAGTATGCAGCTCACTACTGAACACCCTCCGTCAGGCAGATGAATCCCTGCTTTCATCTTCCAGTCATACTTTATCCCACTTTTGCGGAACCACCTGTTCTCCACATTCATCGCTTTTCTGCTCATTTCTGCACAGTCAAAATATCACAAGAGACTCGTCTGTAATGGTTTTGATGTGATTCTATGAAGTTAAGGAAAACTTTATCGATAAACGGATGACTGGCTCCGTACCCTGCAGTTCAGTGCACTGCTCCAATGTCAAGTCGTCTAACTCTGCAACATGCCTGGGATCTGAGGCAGCTTGGATAGTGTACTTTTTTTGAATTATTGAACTTTTATTTTGCACGATACGAGCCCGCAGTTTCAGAGTGCTATAACCCCTTCTAACTTTCAGCCATATGGACTCCGCCTTAGGGATGATCTTGCCAAGATGGGAACTAAACTCGGACTTGGCCTTCACTGGCACGAAGGAATCCTCAGAATCGTCCTCTGCAAATCCCTCAATGATGTCTCTGGGTAACGGCATGCTCTCCTTCCACTCATCAGCCCCCTCTTTCTTCCCTTACTTCACACCAACGAGCCTCTGATCAAGTTCCATGTCCCCCTTGAAGATAATGCGGGACTGGACCTTGAAGCTGGATCAGCTTCGGTTCAAGAAAAATAGGGATTTCTTGAAGAGACGCTATAGGACAAAAGAAGCATTTCAAGGGGACAAAATGTGCTGTATCGTTACATACAGATCATAGTGATTAACGTGTATATGCCACAAGAATGTTCTTTTCCTGGCTTTATATAAATGCCATGGGCTATAGCCTAGACGGCTTGCCGGAAACACATCCTTTTCATGGCTTGTCTCTTGTTTATGCTTAACGCCATGCGCTATACCTTCATCGCTATCATCAATGTGGTAAATTAATATATAGTTTTTTTTTTCCACAATATTAGATGATGTTATGAATTGTTAATGTGTAAGCCTTTTAAGAACTTCAATTGGAATCACTCGAAAGCAACCAAAAATATCTGTGCAACCTTGCATATATACTTGAAAATTAAATCAGTTGCTCATATAAACAACACAATCTCCTCTAAAGAATTCCCATCCTTTATTTATTTGTTCTTCGTTTTATTCATGGTTTCAACTCCATTCAAATAGTACAGCACATTAGAGACATCATATAAAAATTCATGCCACGAAGACCAAGCAAATGAATAGTCTCAAAATATTTAAGCAGCATAACTGAAGTCAGTCATGCCGAGATCCTATCGTTGGGAATTCAATCTCTGAAAATCAACCAGTTGGTAAAGATCACCACGCCGTTGTTTTGTCAATGGAAGACTTGTCCTGATTAATCAAATCACAAAATCAGACAAATAATGATCAGTTAAGCAGAGATATAGTTGTGGATTGAAAAAACAGGCGGAAAAGTTGAGCGTAGATAGACCACCTCCTCTGTTCTAACAATGAATAGTCGATTTCAGCTATGATGATTGCCTCTTCATGCTCCGTAGTTGCCAAAACTTCTCCGAACTGAGACATTGATATCTTTCAGTAAGTGCTTATTCAGAACTCAGCTTCATTAGGTTGTCAAAAAAAAAAAAAAATCCGGCTTCATTAGCTCTACCCATAATTATTAATTAAAAAAAAAATTAGCTGCAAATTTTAGGTGTTTGGTGTTCGTAGTTAATACATGCATTTCATTTTTATTGAAGAACTAGCATTCTCCCTGTGCCTGCAAGGGATCAAGTAATTCAATACAAATATCGTACGATGATAACATTGTTGAAGGATTTTGGTTTTATATAATAAAATGATGATTCGATAGCAAGTAGCTCAGAAAATAGTCTATTTGAATCATATAAACCCAAGGAAAGCTAAATACAATTAGTACTCACTGGTCCAACAAGGGTGGAGTGGCCCCAAGCCACATAACCAGAACCAGTATCCCGAGCAGGTGAACAAGTCGCCACATATAACTGTCAATAGAGAATCTCCAAAAGGTCAAAAAAAAAATTTCTAAAAGGTGAACATCCATTATGTCTCGGACCTTAAAGAGCGGCAGACCACAAATAAAGAGGTTAGAATGGATTAAACCTAGACTATAAACCAATTCCAATTGCATCAATCTCACTACTTTAACTGGAAAACGGATGACAACTTTTGACAACTTATAACACCAAATTCCTTAGTTAAGCTATGGTATTTAGATCTGTCAATCCATCGCTATCCCAGGGAAAGAGATACTCTAAATCACATGCTGAACTTAAAATACTGCAAGAAGTGCATTCCACAAAATCCAACAGAAATAAAAAATAATAAGGGGCCATTACCTGGTTATCTGTAGCCCTGCAAATGAAAAGGAAAAACACACATCAGCACAGATCAAATCTAGTAGTCATAGCTTAATGATAATTATAACTACCTTGCCCTCTGCAATAACTCCCAATGCAATGGTCCAGTTGTCATATTGAATGCCCCAGGATAGCAGAGCAAGTGAGCACCTGAAGTCAAAAGTAAAATCTGTCTTTATCCCAAAACTTACAAGAAAATTAATGCGATCAAAGTAATGAAAATTTTGAAATAAATCAACATAACTGCACAATTAATCATAGCTTGCTCTTTGTTTGAATTTGCCCAAAAAACCAGCAAATGCAAAATCCTGATTTGGCAAAACTATTCACAACTCGAAAACAACCACCAATTGATCCACAGAACCCATCCCATGGTTGCCGAGTCACCTTACCATCACAAACCTTCAACCTACTTATTTTCTACCATAAATACATTCAAGAAGAGCTTAAGCTTGACCCATAGAGTCAGAGACCTTCAACTGTACTACAGCAAAATTCTAACTAATGAGGTAAGGAGGGGCTATACTTTAACATTAGTTCTGTTCCAGCTATCTTGACACAAACAGCAAACTACAGAGGATAATGTATGACCTAGGAAATTTCAAGTTGGCCAGGAGGACAAGATTAATTGCTTCCAGATGAATGAACTAAAATAAAAAGGAAGAAAATTGCAAACCAACCTCTTGCTGCATATATCATTGCCAATTCCTGAAATCGAATGTCATAACAAATGCCAATACCAATTCGCCCAACTTCTGCATGAATCAACTCTTCATTACAATTTTTGGTATAAACATGAAAAAATTCACAGAGAAAATTTAATTTTGGGAACCACTCTCATGGCATAAGGCAGTCAGGTAAGGATGTGCTCTCTTATAAATGCAAAATATGATTGAATGGGAAGCCTTTAGAAAGCAACTTTCTTTTTTCCAATTTTTTTTTTTTGGAGAAACTCGTGAACAATTTTTTGTATCTTTACTGCCAGGTTCTCTGATATAACATAACAAGTGTATGGAATTATTGATATTACACATCATACTTTTATGAAAGAACTTCATAGAAAGGATATAAGGAATTGTATTTAAATGCAGTCATTCTATTTTCCCCCCCAAAAGATGCATGACAAATTAGGCTATATATGCATAAATATCACTTCTCTTCCCTTATCAACCAGTCACAAACAAAAAGAAGGCAGAACTACATAAAAACAAGTATATTCTGAAGCGTAATCACCAAAATTCATGGTGAAGCCTTGTTTTAAACAAATTCACCCCTTAAGGGCACTGATCACTAAATTAGACATAATACTACATGGTCTACAGAAAGTGTAAGAAATAAAGCTTCCTAGCGAGTGATCTAATACTAAAACCGAAAGAATTATATTCCCTTTTGCCCATTCATCTCCAACTGTCCAGCAACACTAGCATCAGTTCTGTACCTGAGTGTTCCTTTCTCATCTAAATGATGGAATAAGTATCAGCATAAACTAGAAAACTATTATTGTGCTTAAATGTGAAATAAAAGAATATGTTAGACCTGTATCCACAATGGTTGGAGTCTCCCCAGCCGTGAGAGTTTTTGATTCCATAAATGTAATCTTCCCAGGTATGTCAATATCAAAAAGATGTATCTGTAGCGGCACTAGTAAATCAGAAATTACACAAGAAAGAAAACTCTTCACTTGATTAACATATTACACACCATAAAATTTCAAATCAACGACAAAATCTAATCCCTAGAAAGATATGTGGAATTTGAACCATCATTAGCCCTCCTACAAGTCAATATGCAGAAATTGAATCATTTGATAGAACCAAAAATGAAGTATAAAGACATTTTCTAAACCATTGCCCTCCTACAAAATTGAATGATTTGTAACAATGCCGTGGGTTTACTAATACTACAAATACAGATTTCAACTCGATCAGAAATTAACACTGGTTTTCCAAGAAAAATTAAGTAGCATACCTAAAACTTTCTATGATCTGTCCGATTAGAGTTCAAAACATGTAATTTATAAAGAATGCATATCTTGACAATTTAGCATAAAACTTAGACAAGAGACATTCAAATAAAGCCACAAATTAGACCTTGCGATGTTTTGCTTTTAGCTTTCCATCGGTGCCAAAGACACAACAAGTGTTGTATAATCGGCCTTCATAACGTTCTGGTATGGAGCCTCCAACTATCGTGATCTTCAAGAGACGAGAGACTTCAGAGAGCATGGCAATTGTAGGAGATGCATCGCCACCAGCACCAATATCCTCGGCGTAGAGGGGAAAGCTATCATTTGAGTAGGGGCTATTCCATATTTCCTGGGAAGTTATAACCACACTTACTGGAATGCAAATTTCATATACTTAATGCAGAAGAAGCAAGTTTCAAAGAACGCACATTTTATCAACGGACATACAATTCAACAGGAAAACTAGTAAAAGGAGAAGTATGCGGAGTAAGTAAATGATCGAGTGAGAAATGCTGAGAGCTTACAGGCAAGAGAACAAGCTGGGCACCCTTCTCTGCAGCCTCCTCAATGGCCTTCCGAGCATGAGCAATGTTCCTCTCCTTATCGGGGGTGACTGATAGTTGACAAAGCCCAATCTTAAACTGAAATCACAGAAGAGGGATTCCGGCAGTCACCAACAGTGGCTTCGAAGCGCGAAACCCAGTAATTGAATTGAAATATGAAAAAGAGAACTTGCCTTGGCAAGAGGAGGAGTAGGCATGGGGGTGGCAGGTGGGGCGCGTGCTCTTTCAGGGTTAAACGAAGAGGCCATTATAGGGGAAGATGAAGTGTGGAACGCGAGCTTGTGGATCAGATGGATCCGACTGTGATTGAGAGCAGCGGGAGAGAAGCAAGAAGAGAGAGGGGTTAAGACGGATTTAGAAGAATGAAAGGAACAATGGTGATAAGAGGAAGACTGAAAGAGATTCAGGGTCCTGGAGCCAAGCAGAGATGATAATGCTGACGCTTTCATTTCCTACCCCGAACCGAAACTACGGGGAGAATCCCTATCTTAGACCCGAGCTCCCGACGTCCCTGACGAGCGATGACGACTGATAAGCCCACCACAATATTTGTTGTCACTGCGTCATGTTTCAAAAAGAATTAAATGATTAATAATTAATAATTTAACTTAATGATTTAATGTTTAAAAATATTTTAAAAAATTATATTCTTGTCTCTATATATACATCCATTTTGTTGGCAAATATACACACACACGTTCATTTTATAATTATTTAAATGAAATGTAATAAATATATATTTTTTATTATATTCCTACCCCTATGAGTTATTATTATACATTATTGTATGTTACTCCCTCATTTTCAAATTATAAAATATTTTTAGATAAAATTATACATACCAATAAACCTCATTAAATACACTTAACAAACTTATTTTTTTAAAATAAAAATATAAACTTCTAAAAATATTTATTATTTAATATGTTGAAAAGAAAAAAAGAAGAAAATTAATTATAGAGAGAGAAAGTATAATATTAAAATTGGTGCATTTAATGAAATATTATTCAATCCAAAGTGTCTTGTATTTTAAGACAGAAAAACTCCTTCAAAAGTGCCATATAATTTAAGATGGAGATAGTATTAATTTATTATCGAAATGCCATTAATTCTATTAATTAATTTTTTAACGTATTCTTATAGTACTTTGTATCATAATTAATTAACGATTTTTTATTTAATTAGACATGAGATTTTCCTTTTGTTTCTGGACCAATAAAAAAGAAATGACATTTGTTTCACATTTAGAATTGTGATAAGTATTTGACCCAAAAAAAAAGAGAGAGAATTGTGATAAGCAAAAGACTACACGTGTTGGAGAATGATTCCCTTGAATTCAGTCCAGCTTTTATCCTAGACACTTTGAGGACTTTCGCCTGAATTAATAGTGTTTGCTTGTTTGTTTGTTTTTGGGTTCAGATGAATTAACAGCATTAATTGAAGTTTATAACAGATTAAATTAAAACTTGGCCAGTTTGTAAGAAGAAGAGTACATCTGAAACGAAATGACTAGTCATCGGAAGTCTCACAATCCTAGTACAACGGTCATCAACTGCCTCTGGCGCCTCTTCCTTCCCTATTTAAAGCCGACACTCAGACGTACCGTTTCTCTCTTTGGAATATCACATAAAAAACCAACCCTTGCATCCTCAAAAATTTCCCAAACTCTTCTTCTTTCGGTGGCGGCGCTTTCCTACAAGCGCCGCCTCTTGTTCCTGCATTTCAAGACATGGGGGATCCCATTGCCATTGTTCCATACGACCCACACGATGAAGATGCCACCATGATTCTTAATTTCAGCGGCCATAATCCCACGCTTCTTGATTCACACAACCACGCACAGTTTTCTTGCTTTTCCTCGCCGTTGCCTGAACTGGATGTGGATGATGCAGCAGCCATACTGGCCGACATTGATTCATATTTAGATGATACGAGTTTTTCCGTTGGAGCGTCAGACAATAACAACGTTGAAGCGGGTCCTTCAGAAATTCGCCAGCACAATCTTCCGGTTTCTCATCAGAATCTGGATGTAGCATTTTCGTGGCAGGGCTCACCAATACCATTTTCTTGCACTCTCTGTCAAGTGCTTCGCGAAATAGTTCATACTGATTGTATTCATTTTTCCAAACTCCAAATTCACGGCACGCTCGGGCTCATCTCTCATGCGGTTTTTTATCAGAATGCCGGTGTGCGTTCTTCGGCCCATCAACGATTTCAAATATTCGAGTAAGTCAAGAGTTTTAACTACTTACTATTACTATTGGTTTTGCTTGCATATGCGTTGACGAGTTCGAGAATACATGTTGGCTTCATAATTGTTTTTGAAAGATTTCCGGTTTTGTTTTTCCGTTGGACCAGTTTTTCCGATAAAAGCTTGTACCAAATCAAGGCTTTCCTAGTCCGACACTGCTTGATCCAAAGTTCAATGGGCTACTTCATGATGCAAGATCCACTTTCTTCCTATTATGAAGCCCTCTGCTGTGGATTGGATTGGGCTGAAGACTCCCGTGATGACTTCAGTGACCATAAACCTGAAACTTCGGGCACGTGATTCATCCTCATCTCCCTGCCTTGTGTTTTCTTGAATCCACCTATACATGATTGATTAATCAACTGTAGCATTTCTATGTTGCTCTGGTAGTGTATCCACTAGTTTATTTGTTTTCGTGAGCTTGAATGGCTTCGTATATCGGTTTAGGAGCAAAATCTGGCATGGAACAAGAGGAGGAGGCCGGGGATGGCACAGCAAGGACTTCAAACACTTGCCATGCGGAACAGGTTGTTAATCAGAAGCCTTATTTGTTACATTTTTTTTTTTCTTTTTTTCAATCAAACGGAAGAGTATATAAAATGTTTGGAGTATTCTAATTTGATGTATGTGGGAATGCCATGCAGAGGGAGAGGATCGCGAGGATGAAATTGAGCGATATGAGAGGATTCTTTAGTCTGCCTATTCAAAAAGCAGCCAAGAAATTGAAGTTATGTCCCACTGTTATGAAGAAAATATGTCGTAAAGAAGGACTACAGCAATGGCCTTACAGAAAGGTTCGGTTCCCCTGCAATCTCATGTTATTTTTTCTGACTCGTTAAGATTAATGTAGGCTCTGATGAGGATGATGCGCGCAGGTAAAAAGCTTGGTGAGGCAAATATCAATACTGAGAAGGGCTCTGGAATCAGAAGATGGTGCGTCAACAAGGTCACAAACCGAAGCAGAAATTGAGAGACTAGAACAGGAAATATTTCGGCGCTGTGGTGGATTCCCCCCAACTTCATGGAATTTCGAATGAAAGTTGTAAATGGATTGTAAACATAACTGTTCTTCTTCCATATGTATGTATACATGGAGGAAGGCTTTTCCCTTCGGAAATTACTGGAGTTGTTGAGGAGGCTTCTTTCAGTAACGGTATGAAATTCATATTCTCTTTCCCAACATGTTTGCATGGATAGCCAAGTAGGCTTATCGTGAGACGTTAAGCTAGTTATGTGGGTAGGGGCCACTGGAGGGGTTGACGCTTACAAGCACGTGGGTACACTTGAAAATAATGAAGAAAATGAAGCTCCAGAACTTAGAGTAGGATTCCCATACTGGTATGAAGGATTAATCGAAGTATGTCAGGTGTTGGGCACATGGCACCCTACCCAGAGGCCCACCACTGGGTCCCACCCAGCCCCTTCTGACTTTGCCTCGCAACAATGGCGAAGACAAGCCGCATTAATTGCAGAATTAACACCCGTAAGAACAGTGCTCGATTATATGTTCCAATTTGCCAAACAAGTTGCTGGCTCGGTTAATGAAGACTTCTCCACACATTAATGCACACTTGACTCCTATTTAAATAAGATATCTATGTCTGTCTGTTGGAAGCCAGACGCAGCTTAGATATACAATAATCGCTGATTACTCAAGAGGCATATGAGAAAGCAAAATGGAAGGGTTTTGTGTAAACAAGTGAACAAAATAAAGGGGAGGGTAGTGGGATGGATGTTGTGTGTATGATGTGAAGGGACCCCATGTATTGATGTAAATGAGCAGAGAGACAAGACCAAATACTGGAGGACATGTGATGCTGACAAGTATAATGGGAACAAATCCAAAACAAAGCTGATGGGCTTAGGCGGGGGATTTGCTGCATCTTTCCTTTGCAACACAGTCAATGATTTTGTTTGCTTTCCATATCTAATTTAATATACACCCATATCTACTAACTTGCGGAATTGCGGCTTACCAAAAAACCAACCCCACTGGTTTTTTTTTTTTTTTAACCTCTCTCTCTGTGGTATTTCTGCATGGCTTGGACTTCTAATGGTGGTACAGACTTGGGGATGAAAGAGCCGTTGAGTGATTGATGGGCGGCGCTTCATAATCAGTTTTAGAAGCAAGAGGCTCCTTGGAGTGTGGTTATGATTCATGATTAAACTGACCAAATTTACAGGCTCCCTCAGTTAATCCTCTCGTGGTTACAGGTCCATAGATAAAGCATAGCACATATAACTTTGTGTGGTGCCACTTGTTTCTCTCTCTCACCTTTTAACCCCCTACGTCACTTACCATTTTGTTTGGGAGCAACAGCTGCTATCACTGTCAAAGGCAAGTGAAGCAGTAGCAAAATGGGCCCCAGAAATCCCTAAACATAGTCATTAGCCGAGTAATTTGGATTGCGTGATTATTCATCTCCACCCATAAGCTGTAAGCTTTTAGTTGTTAAATCTTTTTTGTTGGTAAAAAGCAGAGCAAATTGTGCTCAGGAGCATCCATTTCCAATAATAACAAGTCCCAACTCCAGAGCGTAAAATGTTGTTTTCACTTGCTATACAGTGAGTAATATCTACACCTACTATTTGGTTTCCTCATTATGTCCACTGTTCTGCTACGTGATTCATCACTTTTCCTTAGTTCCCATTTCTCTGTCAATCATTGTAATTTTACAATATATATACCAACTCATGACCAACCAACCTCTATGCCCTTCGTCAACCATACATGTACATGACAAAAATGACAAAAGGACATAAATTCAAGGACGAAACAGATTCTAACCTATAAGAAGATACCAAAACCTAATATGAAAAAGGAATCTGGTGTGTTTAATTTTAAACAAAGCCATCAAGAGTAGCCTTTTTCCCTATGAGCTGGTTCTCAAAGTGGGCATGGCGTTGGAATACACGGTATAATTCATTCCCGTGTCTGTTCAACATGATCAACGGCTAAAAATTCGAATTCGGGAGGACGAGAGAGAAGTAAAAGTAGAGGCCGATCGAGGCTTGATTTGTTTGACACGTAAGCAGATGCCAACGAGGATGGGAATGGAGGCGCGTGACGAGCCTTTATAAAGTGTGACCTATTCCTGTTCCCTTGGCCTTCAAAGCGTGCCATTGTGTTCTCATTGCTTCTCTCAAACTTTCTCCTACCTTCTTCCTCGTCTCTTAGACAGCCATCAATTACCCCTGTTCACGTTTTCTTCTACCATTTCCAACAACCACTACTCCATCTATCCTTCTCCTCAATCATGCCTCGCAGCTTTTGAAGCTCTCTCTCTAAAAGTTTTTTTTTTCCTTGTTCGTGCTTGTCCTTGTTCATCATTCTCTTTTTACCCGTGCTAATCATTCCTTTTGGCCGATTTATTACCAAGTACCAACCAGACATGTACATGTTGGAGAAGACACTCGGGGAACCCGCATTTCCTAACCACCCCAAAAACCCCTCCTTCTCTTCCACTCTGCTCGACAAGATTTACCGTTCCATCGAAGAAGGCGAGAGGGAGTCCCGCGAAATGAAGTTTCACAGAGAAACAATGGCGAAGAAACACAGCAGAAGCACTGAGAAATGTAACAGAACCGTGGAGAAGGAGGAAATAGCCAAGGCTAATCTTCGCCGAGCTTGTTTGGTAGAGAAATGGAGCGAAAAGGTCGATGCCAAGAGGACGCACCAGCGGAGTCATCATCACCTGGACACAAAACTACATCTTGATCATCATGATCACGACCATGATGTTCTGTTTTTCAGTTCCACTTCTAGTTCTTCTGATTCCAGTACTGGAGGTTTCTCTTCATCTGACACAGAGTCCATGTACGGAGTGAGATCGCAGGCCTCGTGTTTCGCGCCTCCGAGGCCCAAGCCAGTGAAGACCAGTGTGTCCGTCAGGTCTGATAGGTCAGAGAAGAAAGATAGAGGACAAAAACAGAGAGAAATGCGTGCTTACGACGTTCATGAGGAAGGATTAATAAAGAGTAAATCCAGGGCTCTAAAGATTTACGAGAATATTAAGAAGGCGAAGCAACCAATTTCTCCAGGGGGAAAGCTCACGAATTTTCTCAACGCTCTGTTTACACCAGGGAATACAAAGAAAAGCAAGAGCTCGAGTACATGCTCTGTTGGAGGGTGCGAAGACGTAAACGCAGAGAGGAAATCGAAGTCGGGTCAAGCTTCGACATGTTCGTCAGCGTCTTCATTTTCACGGTCTTGCTTGAGCAAAACCTCGCCTTCTCTTCGTAAAGATGTGAAGAGATCCGTGCGTTTTTACCCAGTAAGCGTGATCGTCGATGAAGACAGTCGACCTTGTGGGCATAAATGCTTGTACAAAGAAAAGGACACTAGTCTAATGCCCGTGTCGGTGCCTACCGCCTGGAAAATCGGAGGATCGCCTGGTTATAAGAAGAACATTGATGAAGAACTCAAAGTCCCAGTCATGGAGAAGAGCAAGCGAGTGGAAGAAGCTGCCAGAGCGTTCTTAAAGGAGTATCATCAAAACCAGAGGAAAAGCGATTTGATTTTGAGTGATTTTCCCCTCAGGACAGATGTAGTTGAGGAAGACGATGAGGATGAAGACGACGGCGACGGCGACGCAGCAAGCTATGCAAGTTCGGATCTTTTCGAGCTTGATCACTTGGCGGTCATGGGAGACGCTAGGTACAGTGAGGAGCTTCCGGTGTATGAGACTACTCATGTTAGTACAAATCGCGCCATTGCTAATGGCCTCGTAATGTAGTTCGGTTCAGTAGAGGCATATTATAAACTATACACGACCAATTTAAATTTTGTTTCAAGTGTTCTTGTGAAGTGTGAATTCTAATCAAAGGTTTGATAAGGATCCATAAAAATATATGCCGTTTTCAGCTTGATATATGAATTGTGAGCGTTGCCATGAGAATAAATTGTATACAAAATCAGTCGTCGCCTCAATACTCATTTTGCCGTTGCCAATGGCCGTACGTTTTTTGCAATCAAGAGTTTGATTGATGTCTGTTCTGTGACCTATCTGACACTAAATCCATGTGCATAAGCAACGAAGCGTGAACCGTACGTAGAATCTTCGGATATCTTGAACGACGACGAAATGTTTAAGAAAAAAGCAAATGCTGTATTTAAAAAAAAAAAGAAAGAAAGAAGAGGGAGAAAAGTGTGAATAGTAAGGTGCTTGATTTTTAGAAAAGAGAGCAAGTGGTGGGATGCGTTCATTCTCGATCGCGATCATGTAACGTTCAGAATGAGAGATACTGAAAGAGAGATCGAAGTTTGAAGGAGAAGGAAAAGAAAGAAGGGAGGAAAAAGAAGAGAGGGAAAATGAGAGATTCGAGATGGGAATCGGAAGCAAAATGAGATGGGTGTGATGGTAAAGGGAAAGGCAGATCTTCGTCGTCCATGGGAATAGAGAAAGTGAGGATTGCTAATAAAGATTTTGCTTTCATTCTCTTTCTTCCTCCCTCCCTCCCTTCCTCTGTCCCATTCTAGTATTTTGTACTGGCCCATTACTTGCAGACTCTGCTTCCATCACCAACCCCAACATTCAAAGAATAACTAAAGTCGTTCACAAAATTTTTTGTCTCTATTTTAGTAGTGTATAGATTGTACTTGAAGGAAACTAATTAAAATGGGCGAGCTGCTAAACTTCAAGATGATCATTAAACTAGTTAAAATAATAGTTTATGGGTAAGTGCAACCAAGTTATGATTATTTTTTAACTCAAAATAATATCATTTATAGGTCCAAAGAATAAGAAAAGTATGTATAATCTAATTCATTAACCCGTCCAAAACTATTAATTGGACTGGCTAAGAAATTAATTCATTAGTCTAACCGGTTAACCTAATTTGCGTTTAAAGCATAAGCAAAAAACAATGCTGGTTGATTATATATAATGGTATTTTAAATTATGGTTGAGCATCGAAAAGAGACACCAGGCTAGTAGGGTTGATCGGGAATAGACGTAATAATGCCCTACTCACATAAAGTAATATATATAAAATTAAGATTACTACGTGACGATAAGCATGCACAAGGTGGTTGTGCGAAATAAGGGAGACCCACTCAAAAGGAATCGCTTCCTATAGTCAAAAGTATACACAAGCAAGCAAGTATCATATCATTATAGAAATCTATGATGTTCCTTATACTTACATAGCTGTTTATTTTGTTCATTCTTGGGTGGCGCATCCGTAACTCGGTCTACATAGATGGAGAGAGGGAACACTAGCTTGCCGAGTTTTGAAGTTTTTAACGCACTTACTTTAAGGTGTTGAGGGGTGAAAATGAGTGCAGAAATTAAAGCCATGTTTCTCTATATATAGCAACTGAGAGAGAGAGAGAGAGACGCAGAGTTAGTAAACATGGAAAAATATAATAATGAGAGAACGGGATTAAATTTGTTTGGATGGACATGGATTTCCGTACGGTGGGTATGTGCGAGACAAAGAAGCCAAGCAATGATGAGATGACGAATAATTTTGCATGCTATTTAGAGACTGCATGTATATAATTCTTTTTTTTTTTAATGAATGAATTGCTATCGGTGGCATATTGTCATGTGATAATCATAATATTCCCTGACTTCTTAATGGCGATCCCAGAGTAGACTAGATTCCCATGTAGCCCTTGTGATGAAAGGATTGGTTAATTAGCCCATTTATAATCACTGTAGCCTTATGCCTTAAAAGTCAAGAGAAAAACTAGTTGGCATGGAGATGACTAATGATGCAATAATATGCAACCTAGCAAGCTAAGTTAGATCTAAAAGAGTATATAATAAAGAAGGGAAGAGAAGAAGGGGTGGGGAGTATTTGAAGCAGAGAGAGGGAAAGAGAAGAAGGAAGTGGATGGGATGGAAGGCCGAAGCGACTTTTGCTTTAAAAAGACCAAAAGACAAAGGGAAGGGAATGGACCGAGTGGCGATCCCGAGACAAAGAGTTTCTAAATTCTAATGCCACTCTCTTCCTTTTCCTTTATCCTCCGAAGTACGTCTTTCCCCGGTCTTACCACTTCACTCCCTTCACATTTGTTCCGTCCTCGCTTTTCCCACTTATCACATCTTCATTTCCATTTTTTGTCTTTCTACTGAGAGCGCTTAGCTGGGCTCGGTTCACTTTAACATCATGCTTTTAGAATTTAAAGATCATTTATAAAAATATTTAAAAAATCACTCACCTATAAAGTATTTACATTGATTACAAGTTTTGAATCCACAATGTTATAAATCATAAGTTAAATATTTACCAATTAAATAAATGCTCCTCATCTTACAAGATCATCGTATATGATATAATTCTCCCTTTACTTAACATTATAAGACATTTATAGGTGAATGATTTATGATGCCAACAAATTAGTTAATTACGTTTAAAATTACAATCTCTTTTTATATTTATTTCTATTTAATAGAGTATTTTAATGAGACAACTTTATTAATTACTCTCCTAAATAAAGATGTTTTAGGAAAAATCTCATTAATTACATTTTAAAAGATCTAAAATGCTTTAAATTTTTAACATTTTATCTAAAAAATGCTTTACTTTCTTGATAAAGAAGAACAAATGCTTTTTGTTTTTCAACAAATGGAGTATTGAACAAGATGCTCGCTCCTGGTGTGTGGGTTGTGGGCTTCGATCCTACGTTACGATACTTGGGCCTCCTCTGGGCCAGAGCTCCTTAATCCCTCGCTCTCTTGGCTACTGGGACGTGGAATCTGGAATGCAATCAGAAGTCCAAATAGTTTAATAGAAAAATATAGAATTCATTAACTGGCCTGCCCCACGTCAGTTCATGATTCATCACTGAACTCTGTGATCTCTATTATTGCATCCGAACCAATTGTCATACCATCACGCTCTTCCCTCTGTCATGCTCTCCTGTAATACTATACAATCCTATGATTAAATAAGATACCTCCAAAACAATAATATTTGCATTCTATTCTCTATCTATTTTTACACCAATTTTTTGTTTATCTCCTTCTAATTATATCATATATAATAATCATATAATTAATTGCCAGAGTTTGAGATCCAGATTTCTGATAAATATGCACCTTAAAAAAAAAAAATCTATCAGGAGTTTGAACCCTGAATGTCTAGCACACGCCTGTTCTGCACACGATGGCCTGATCTATTAATTGCTGTCCTCCGTTAAAGTATACATTGATCAGATAACCAACTGCTCCACCAGCTCGCTTGTCTTCGAACAGATCACGCTTTCATAAGGTTCAGCTGCGTGATCTATGTATTTAATATGCGCAAGTTGATTATTTTCTGACTTTTTTAAATGAAATCATTCAGCCCCTTTTTTGTTGATGCAACATTTTATTTCCTTATTTTTAATATGAGACGAAGCTTCAAAGTTTTTCCCCCCTTCTGTATCCTGAATATAAGGAATATTAGGAAAAGTTAGGGTAATTAATACTTCTTTCATTTTAAATTATAAAATATTTTTAAAAAAATTTATCCATCTTAAAATATAAGACATTTTATGTAAATTAAAGTTTCATTAAATGAATCAATTTTAATATTTTTTTTATAATTAATTTATGTCATTTCTCTTTTCAATATATTAAATGATGAGTATTTTTAAAAATTTATATTTTTGTTTTGGAAAGATAAAGTTGTTGAGTGTATTTAATAAAGTTTAGTAGTATGTGAAATTTTTTTTAAAAGTATCTTATAATTTAAAGTGGATTGAGTATTTTTTAAAATTTAACCCCTTATTCATTTATTGTGATCATTTGAATTTCTAAACAATGATTTATTATATTTATCAATCAAGATAAAAATGAAAAGTTTTACTCTTTCCGTTCAAAAATATAAGACATTTTTTGAGGAGTTGGATGTTCAGAAATGTAAGGCATTTTTAGTCTTTTGAAATGTAATTATTGCCTTTTTTAAAAAATACCTCTGTTGATAATGACTTTATATTTATTATAAGGTGTTTAAGAGGGATAAATATAAAAATATAAGGTTAGTTTGAAAGTAGGTAACTACTTTATTGGAAGGTGATATTCAATTAAAAATGCCTTACATTTTTAAACAATGGAAGGAGTATATCTTTTTATAATTTTAAGGTTATAACTAATATTTTTTAATAAGCATATTAATTTTGTCTTATATTAAAAGTATCAAATTGAGAAAGATTAACCACATTATATAATGTAACTAGTCACTCACTAGAAGTCACAGCTCTAAGAAAACATGTAAATAAAGGAAATGCCAAAATTCTAATGATATAATATTACGGTATAAAATTAGATTTCGCTTTTCATTCTTTCTCTCTTTAAATACCACGAAAAAACTATCAAATATTTTCGATCCAATGCGTCTATTATTATTGTTTTAATGAATGGGAGCTTCTTTATTTATCAATTAATAATGAAGATTAGTGAGAGTTTATTCATTCAAACGATCACAAGTAGTCCAAGTATCCCCACAATGCTGGTTTGGTTTAGTGATGGTTAATGAAAGAAAGGAAGGGGGGAAATAGATAAGCACTATCACGTAATAACACTAATTAACTTATGTTTAGCTCCGAGGAAAGCAAACTAATCATGATTGTTTAATAAATGAACATATGTTAATTAGTGTTATTTCATGATCAAAAGCCTTCTCGTGATGCGAAACCACTGTCATCTATGTCCCACTCTCCACGCTTCCCCCGGGAGCGATTTGGCATTCAAGCACAATATAGTATCCAAGGAAAAATATGATGCTTCTGTCTTTCAAATCCACCTTCAACTAGTTCCTTTGACACTTTAAATTCGCAGCCACATCAACTACTATTCCATTTCAACCCAATAAAGCTTAGGATAGTGGGAGATCATGTTTGCTAGTGTTTTCTGCTATTCTAGAATTCTCTATTTTCATTTGCCATTACAACAAGAAGGCACAGTTAATCTAGAGTGTAGTTAGTAGTTCCACACACGAGTGTGTTTTGTGTTATGTTTAGTCTCCAAGTTCATTTCTAAGGAGACTTGATCTTTATTCATTCACTAAGCTTAGAGATCTTAATGGATGGCGATAACAGGAATCAAGTTACGAGATCAACCGAAGCAAGCATGACAGAGAACAAAACAGCTAATGCTGGCGAAGTGGTGGCGGCGATCTCTGTGCAAGACTCCAAAGTGGCTGAATGTAATGAAGTCAATACTGGGTGTGCGGCATTGAAGTCTCCGCATTTAAACAGTGCTTCCCCTAAAATACGGTTTAGTCCCAGCCCAAGGAAGCCATCCAAGCATCCTCCTGGCAATGAAAACCTTGGTTGAAGAAAGTCGCTGACGAGGTCAGTGTATTTCAAACCCAAATCAAGATTTAGTGAACAACCTTACCCTGTTAATGCCGCATTGTTTGATGATAACGATGATTTCACGTTGCAAGGATAGTTGGCTGTTAATTCACCATATACAAACTCCTTCAATAAAGGTTCACCAAATAGCAAATCCAAGATCATCAATAGAACATCGTCCATAACTTCTTTCATTACCCTCAAGACACCCTTTATGGTATCTCCAGGGCCGGCTGGAGAGGATGAGGATGAAATCGTTTATAGAGAAGTTGAGTTGAGCAAAGGGAAGCGTAAGAGAGTAACCACTACGGTGTTAATTGAATGGATTGTGTTTGTATTTATTATGGGGTGTCTGGTGGTTAGCTTGACTGTTGATGAACTGAAAAACGCAACCATTTAGAGTTTGGAGTTTTTGAAATGGTGTGTGCTTGTGTTGGTGATCTTTTGTGGCATGTTAGTTACAAACTAGATAATGCACGTCATTACGTTCTTGATTGAATTGAGCAAAAAGGTGCTATATTTTGTTCATGGACTGAAGAAGAGTGTCCAGGTCTTCATTTGGCTGGGTTTGATTCTTCTCGCTTGGGTTTTGTTAATCAATCACAGGGCCCAGTGATCTATACTTGCCACAAAAATTTTAAATGGTGTAACTCAAACTCTTATTTCTCTTCTTATTGGAGTATTCTTATAGTTCTTTAAGACATTGTCTTTGAAGATATTAGCATCAAAATTCCATGTCAGATCTTTCTTTGATAGGATTCAAGAATCAATCTTTCACCAGTATGTTCTGCAGACACTATCAGGGCCTATAACAGCCCTCTGGGTCACCATTGCCTCTCCAGGGTCTTTTACCAACGCTGGACACTTCCCTCTCACAAGGTAATGCTGGCTTTAGCCCAGGTGGTACTGAGCATATTCCTCACCCCACCCTTATGAGGGTCTTTTAGAACCTCCCCAGACTCGAACCTCCAACTTCTACCACCTTAACGAAGTTAAGGCTAAGTCTGGTACCACTGAGTCAAACTGACTCAATACCACCTGTGCTAAAGCCGCATTACCCTGTGAGAGGGAAGTGTCTAGCGCTGGGAAAAGACCATGAAGAGGCAGTGGTGACCCAAAGGGCTGTTATATAAAAGGCACCTTTTATGTAACAGCACGGCGTCCTCACCCCACCCCACCAGAGGTCTTTTTAGACTGGACTCGCCCCGCTTTCCCGAGGTCTTTTGTCCATGTTGGGCCAGTTCCCCTCACGAGGCCCAGACCGGCATTCAGCACTGGTGGTACAGTGCCTATTCCTCACCCCACTCAAGAGATCTTTTGGAACCTTTCCAGACCAGATTCAGCCTTAACTTCGTTAAAGTGGTAGAGGTTGGAGGATCGAATCTGGAAAGGTTCCAAAAGACCTCTTGAGTGGGGTGAGGAATAAGCACTGTACCACCAGTACTGAATGCCGGTTTGGGCCTCATGAGAGGAACTGGCCCAGCATGGACAAAAGACCTCGGGAAGGTGGGGTGAGTCCAGTCCAAAAAGACCTCTGGTGGGGTGGGGTAAGGATGCCGTGCTGTTATACCTCTAGCCTTTTGCAATCGTGACTTAGGAGGTTAACTTTGGATTGAAGCCTCATTTCGTTGGTGATTTGTTGGGTATTGGAGAAAGCAATGTTGACATTTTGAGAGATTTCTCCAGAATAGATATTCTTGCAACGCGTCTTCCAGATGTTCCAGCAAACCTGAGCGAAAAGTCTCTGCCAAGGGATCCTTCTTGTATTTAGATTTCCTGCCTTGACTTTTGCATTCCAAACTATTCAATACTGCACAAAAAGAGAAAAGAAAGTATTAAGTTTTGAGGATAAAGTAAAAATATTTTTTAATAAAAAAATTAGAGACAGAAGCGTGACATTTAGGCTTCAAGGCTTCTAAGAGAAGAGGGTAAAAAGCTTAAAATAAATAACTAAATATTTAAAACTAATAGACAAGATATTAAGAAATGTTAGTGATCTAGAAAGTAGGAACGTCGCATCAGTTTTTTCCCCTACTTTCTTGTGCAATGTGCTTGCTTTGAGAGTATCAAAATCACTACTATATTTTATTTTAGAGAAAAATAATCTCCCAACCTTTTTTAATTTCACCTAAATTTTAAGGAGGTTCTCGTAATTTTTTTCCTTTTTTGTTAACTCCTTATAGTTTTTTCAATTGTAGTTATCAATTCCCTATCGTTAAAATCCATTAACTTCAGAGTGGAATGGTTGCTAAGATGGTTACAAATGTTGATTAGGCTCTGAGTTTGTGTACAGACTTTTGGGGAGACCTAAAAACCACTCATAAACCTTTCAACGAGAGCACAAACTTAATCGAGCCCATCCTTCAATTGATCATTTTCAATCCTTGGGTGTCCTTTTCATAAGGAAATCATACTTATTGCGTCTAAAACACCACAATTTTAGACATTAAGATTGTTCATTGCTTCTCTTACAAAAATATCCTCTCTTTCTTAGTTCATCATTCTCATTTAAGAAAAGTACTTTCATGGCACCTAATTAGGTTTGGGGTGGAACAAAATCATGAGTACATGCCTTGTTGGAAATAAACATAAAACATGATGTCAAAGAGCTAATTGGATAACACACCTTCATTTAGGTTCTTTGATTTTGAAAATTCCACCTCTGTTTTTCAAGCAAATTTCAATTGTCAGTGATACCATTGCTAGATCTACTTTCAAGTTCTTCTTCGCACCCTGAAGTCGTAACGGATATAAGCAAACATGCAGAAGATACACATGGCATCAGCAACGATTAAAAACTATGAGAACACGATTGCGATGGTGGCGATATTAGCAACGATTCTCACACTGTCTTCGTCACTGCAAGCACCACCCCAACAATTCTCACATCGCGCGGCAATTGCTACAAGCGCCACTCTCGTCTCTAGTTAAAGTCTATTCTGCTTTTTGAATTTTTGTTTTAAAGTTTATGTGGCAATTTTAATCCATGGTACACTGAATCAGAATCCTCTATCATCCAGCTCAGTAACCACAAACACCGTTACATTGAAATTAACAGAATTTAACTCTAGTGATTAATGTCTATAACTGAGGAAATTACAAGGATCGAATAAAAAAGAAAAAAATTATAAAGACTTAAAAATTGAATAAAACTATAAAAATCAAAGATTAATTTTTCTTTTATTTTATTATGTTTATAAAAATATTTTTTATTTTTAGATTTTAAATGTATTTTTATTCATTTTGAATTTTATTTTTTTGTTTCCATTAGTTTATTTGAATTTTTATATTTTATTATTAATTTTTATTTAATTGTTTTATTATTGATTCAACTATCAGTTCACCCAATCGACTTATCAAAATTGTAATCTACTATTTTTTTAAATTTAATTTAATGTTCGATATGATTTTAAAACATTGCAAAGACAATAGAGTAGTACCAGACGATTACCTCATCCTCATTTTTTCTCCCTCCATTTTCCTCTATTTCTCCAATCATCGAGGATTGAGAAAATGGAGGGAATGGAGGGGGAAAAAAATGGTGAAACCCCTCTCCCCTCATCCCCCAAGACCTAGTAGATAATCTGTCAAGTAGGATGACACATTAGTTGAAAATCTCTGTTTTCAACCTCTCATCTTATCACCTGGGAAGCACGAAAACGCGCAAAATCCTAGCGTGTTCATGTTGGATATGTATCCAACATGGACATCCGTTCAGGACGCAGAAACGTCGCGTCTGCTTCTTCAGTTTTAGTCGGACATGGGCGATGCCCAGAACTCAGCATTTTTGCTTGATTTTTTTTTTCTCATTTTCAGAAATCAGTGAACTAAGCTTCATCCAGTTCAGTCAATCGTATCCCCTTTCTTGCATGAGCTTCGCTCTATCTCTCCGTCGTGTCCGAGCATCGTCCTTCTTCAATATTCAATCACGACTCACGGTGCTCTGTCTCACTTGAGGTCCGAGCTCTGTCGCTTCAGTCACTGACTCTGGACTCACAGTGCTTCTTCTCAAGGCGCTCTATTTCTTCAACAGTTTAGCCCGTGATTCCGTCACCCTGGCTCTCCAAGTTTGAGGTAAGTTCTTCTTCTTCGTCTTCTTCTCTAGCACTCTGTCACATTTGGCATTCTCTGGTTCCCATATATTCAAGACTTCAAGTTCCCACTCCTCGATATGCTAGATTCTGGTTTTGGGTATTGCAACTGCCAGGCTGTTAAAAATATTTTTTAAACTCTTATTGATTGTTAAATCTGCTGCTTGAGCTGGGAAGCACGGATATGATCTTAGATCTTGAGTGTTGATTTATTGGACATATTAAAATTGTACTTTTTAACTTTAAATATGAAATTATAAAATTAAAAATATGTATATATTTAAATATTTAATATTTAATAATTTATATAGCCGTTTCCGTATTTTAAAATCATACCATATCATATTTGATACTCGTACCTGTATCGGTGCTTCTTAGCTTATCACGCCCTCTTGTCCAACCAGTATCCAAGGCCATTGGATTCTTGAGGATCAGTGAATGGATCCACGAAAATGGCTTCGACTTCATCAGCTTTCCCTATAACCTTTGGCGGCTTGGTGCCCACAGAACACTTCAAACCAGCCGTCCTTGATGCATTGCTCATAGCATCAGTACTCTGATCTCTCTATCTCTGCCACGTAACCTGTTTGGCTATTATTTTCTCTCTCTCTTCTAATTTTTATTTAATAAAGTTAACAAGTCTATATGCAAATGCATCTGAAAGAGGCAAGTAGATCATAATTGTCAAGAAGTCCAATGAACCAGAGTCCGGATGGCGGTCCCCGATAAAATAAAATAACGGTCTGAAGGAATGCCTGAAAATTCATTCACATAATATCAAAATGGTCAAGAGTTCATGGATGAGAAACCATTGAAGCCGCCATGCGAAACTAACGACAATTTTTACAAACCAATTCAATGAAACAATAGTAAATTGCTAATTGATTTCTTTGGCTTTCATTCTTAAACTATTTGTTTAGCACATCCAACCCTACCCCCCCTCCTTTTCTCTGTTTAGCCATTCCTTCAACTTGAGGTGTCAGACCTCAGTCTCGAATCGCCCTGGAGCCTAAACCATGTCCATCAATGAATCGAGGATTCTCTTCTGTGTACACGTGAGTTTCATCTAGCAACCTGAAGAAAAACAACGACGTGGATGTTAAAATCCATTGACTAACATGGTGGTGATAGTTATCGCCAAATTCTTCATATAACAATTTCTAAGAAGGTCCAGTAAAGGCATTACAAGTTACCGTCTCGTTTGTGAATTGAAAGTAAACATCTTGTCTCTAAAAGATGTGGAGTATGAAAATTTAAATTTGCGTAGAGAAATTGACTTTGAATGTGACTTGACAGAAAAATGAACTCACGATTGAGAGACGGTCTTGTTCATGGTAGCAGAGGAGTGAAACGTGGCGCCGTTAAGATAGAGCAGTTCTCCATCTATCCTTTGCTCAATTCTTTTGTCCATTTCCTCAGCGCCAATCAAGAACGGATGGTCCGAAGCCTAAGAGGAAGTGTAGAGATTCACATGAATATGGATGATCATAACTCAGCGTTAAACCTCCAACTATTCTCAATTTTATTAGAGCAAAGCCATCTTTTTGCATACCATAACCCATCCCCAAGTATCAGCAAAAGATGGTACGTGAGCTGTGTATGCCATCACATCTGCAGAAGACATGATAAGGGAGAAAATCTTGATTTTAATTGAAATCTTGAAACTGAACAATCTGTTCTTGCGTTCTGTTGGCTTAGCTATTCATTGACTTCTCAAAATAATCTGAATAGCTAAGCAAGAGGTTCGAATTAGAGTCTTACATTTAAAGGCTTGTTTGATTGTATTATAGATGGAGGTGAAGACCTCCTTGTGGGTGAAGATGCCTGCGGGTCCAGCCTGGAAAGACGAGAATTTGCTGAAAGTTATCACTGGCTACATCTTCTCACCAAATAAACTTGTTCCTAATAACCTACTTGAGTAACAAAAATGCCTCTCTCATTAAGCTTAAGCTTGAGTATTTCCTCATAGAAGGATTTAGTATAGAGTTGGTAGCAAGGTCCTCCTTCAACAGGGTCTGTCAAGTCTCCTACAATGATATCAAACTTCTCGTTTCTCTCCTGTAAGTCAGCCCTTCAACGTGACGTTTATATCAATACTCAAGCCTCATTAATTTTGAAAATAAAGAACATGTATAATTGTAAATAATTCTGTGGAAGCAATGGAAAATACTTTGTAGTGTTAACTAATAAATAATGGTGAGAAAACTGACCTCTTGGCTTTTAATTATTTCAAAGAGTGGTCAAGAACATATGTCCTAAATAAAGCGAAGGATATATAGAATATTTACCACCTCCTTGATGACATGCAAAGAAAGAATATTTACTTGGCATCCTTGATGACGAGGTCAAGCTTCTGATGAGAAAAGGCTTTCTCATTAACCGTTAAGTATGTTCGGCAAAAATCTACCACCTCCTGAAAAAATGAGATCTATTTTGAACTGTTAATACTTCGATCCTAAAATTATATATTCAACAATCGTATGATAACACTTGTGATTAGATGGACGGCTCAGGAGCGAATGTCGTGCAGCAGTAACCTGGTCTATGTCACACATGACCACTCTCTCTATTGACTTGTGTTTTAGTGCTTCTCTCGCAGAAGAGCCTTCGCCACCTCCCATTATAAAGACGGTTCTGGGGCTGCCACAGTACTAAATAACATTACCATTTGCCTTTTCATCTAAGTCAAAAGGCTTCAAAGAGCCCTTCAGTGCAGGAAGAAGAGGCGTAATCCTCCGTTAAACTTGTTACAATTGGACGCTAAATTGTGAAGATAATATCTGATAGCACATGCGGGCTTTTAAGTGAACTGTTTTATACAGGCTGCCTATGACTATCGAACTCGATCTAACCGATCACAATAATGACGTAAAAAAAAAAAAAAAATTTGTTGGTGAATGGGTGAGCTGGGGGGCACGAGAGAAGGGGGGGATCATGTACTATAACTCAAAATTATGAGCACGGGATTTCTGAAATATTTTATCAGGGCTTTCCAGTATGTCAACTAGTTCATTCATTAATTTCTAATCACACCTAATACATATATCTGATGCTCAATACATGCACCTGCTGACGTACGGCTATGAACCGATTTGTAAGATGGGGAGGTTTGCACAAAACGCATATGCGTAATTGAATATGTTTAAATCGATATATAACTGAAACTTACTCGGAGTGGCATAAGAGAGCGGGATGAATCAAGCATTCGTGATAAACGAATTCATCCTTTTCAGCACTCTGCATCTTCCCATCAATCACCAGCACCTAAATGTTGTTCACAACAACTGAGTTAATAATTCTGTTATCCCTCTGCATAATCCGAAGAAATCGAAGTTTAGAAGAAGATTGATTGACGGAATTAACCAGACCTTCCCAAAATGTTTGGTGTCTAAGAGAGCTATGTCCTGATAAAAGCTATTCCCTTTATGGAGCACACTGAAAAAATGAAATGAATGAATGCTCGTTTGTATTTCAATTAGATATAATAAATTATGAAAATAATTAATTAAATAATACTTCTTTCATTTAAAAATATAAAGTATTTTTTGAAGAATTAGATGTTTAAAAAAGTAAGGCATTTTTAGTCTTTAAAGGTGTAATCATTGTCTTTTTTCAAAAGTGTCACTATTGATAATGACTTTATATTTATTATAAAGTGTTTAATAAAAGTAAATATAAAAAAATATGGTTAGTTAAAAAATAGGTAACTATTTTATTGGGGGATAAAATTCGGTTAAAAATGCCTTATTTTTTTAACAAAAAGAGTATATTTTAATCATAATTGATTATATTATAACGTAATCTATTGGATATCGAAATTAATTTTAGTTGTATAAATTATTATAAAAACATTGTTTTTCAAAATTAAATTATTGATAAAGTTATATTTAATATTAATAAATTTGTTAAACTATATTTAACACAATTATGAATTATTGACAAATTATTTATTATTAACATGGTAAAATGGGAACCAGAAGCTAGTATCAATAGATTAACAAAAAAAAAAAATCCATGTTAGCATGTTTAATCGATTATGCTGTTTGGCTAATTTTGTTTTAAAAATCGATTCTGGATGCAAACCAAACTGGCACCGAGTGTAAAAGACAGATCGATGCGGCAAGGTGCAAAGATTGATTTAAAAGAAAGAGAGGACTGCAGAACCTATTGAGAGCAAAAGACCATTTGAGATCAGCGTCGAGGATTTCCTCAAACCAGACGGGAGAATCACGATCCATATTGCCGGCGAGTTTGAAAATGGAATCAATTTAGAGAAGCTAGTGACGTAGAGAACCTGGGGAGCCTCCCCCATGGTTAAATTGCGAAGGGAGAACCGGACAAGTGTAACGCGCAGAGCAGGGAGGGAAACGTGAGAAGGTCTTCCTTTTATAGGTAAGTTACTTGCACCTGATCAGACACGCCAGTGCCATGCCATCCGCATGACCCTCTGGCGGTGTGGGTAACGTACGTATTGCAGGGCTATGATCTGTAATTCCATATAAATATTGAAATTAAAAAAAAATAAAAATAAGTCTCACACAAAAAATTTATTTATAAATAAGTCTTATAAAATTTAAAAATTATAAACAAATTCCTTAAAACCTGAATACAATTTGAGGTTGGGGTGCAAATATAATATTATACTTATTAATTTGGCTTTCACGTATAACTAAAACTTCACTATTTATAAATAAAATTTTATAATTCACGAGTCAAAATTTTTATTTAATGCTTGATATAAGATGAAAACCTCAGAAAATTAATTGTGCCTACTTAAAGTTATAGCTATAAGATAAATTATGAATTTTACATCCCCATGTTAATTATAGCCTTAAATAGCCATGATTAACTCTATGAAAACCCCATACTATATCAAGTGTTAAATGAAAAATTTAACTTGTAAATTATGAGCTTTTGCTTGTAAATTACTCCTTCCGTCTCTATATATATAAAATATTTTTAATTGAATCACGTAAATTAATAAAAATTGTTTATCTAATTAAAAGCACAACAACATTTTAATTTTGTCCATAATTATTATAAATAAAAAATAAATCTCTTTTTTCAGGGTAAATTAATGAGAGTACTACTTTTTTTTCTCATTTAACAAGGATATAATGGTATATTTATTAAAAATATGCCGACAACCCCTTATGTTTAGGGGACAAAAAAATTTTAAAAAATTTTTTATACATAAGAACAAAGAGAGTATGAAGTTGCAATTGTAACTTATAAGTACAAGCCAAATTAATCGTTAAGAGCTTTATTAATTCAATCTAACTTTAAACAACTTGTGTGATAAACGTGTAAATCCTGAATGAGCTTTGTTTAGTTTTGAACATCGAGCACTTTACAAATACTCCATGTCACATCAAACATTAAATAATAAATTTGACTTATAAATTATGAATTTTAGTTGTAAATTGCGAAGCTATAATGAAGGCCAAATTAATTGTCAATTGCTTTATTAATCAAGCATAACATTAAACAACTTGTAAGCTAAATATGTAAATCCCAAATGAGCTCCATTGCTTTCCTTAAATTCCAATTATAGCTTGAAATAGGCATAATTAATTCTACGGAGATTACATGCAATGTTAAGCATTAAAAGGGAAATTCAACTCATGAATTACAGTTTTTTACTTATAAATTTTGAAGTTGTAGTTACAAGTGAGAGCCAAATTAATAAAGGCAGCATTATCTTTGCATTCCAACTACAAATATATACTCAATCTCAATTTGATTGTAATTTCTGAATTTTACAAATCCATTTGAATAAATATGCTATATGGGACCTATTCCTAATTTTTCCATTAAAAAAATACATAAAACCAGAAAACTACAGTGAGCTCGTTACCAATCTTTCTAATTTCTAAAGCATATCAGAGAAGTTTACATGGCGGTCACCAAACGAGCCCCTAAAAAATCATAACGAAGCAATCGTCCTGAAGTGAGTGCAATCTCTTTTATCAGTTTGCGTAGATGTGCTAATATTCCCATAATACTAGAGTCCACTGGCTATGTTAATCGTATCAGTTATAAGTTATAACAGCATATATACGTACATTCACGTCAGCCACGCAACAGAAGAACGCATTTGAAACCGTAAGTTTTAAGACAACTGTCTGATACGTGATTAACAGTATCATGCACGCACTTGGATATTTAATTTGCATTCGGAGGATTTGATACTTGATGATAAATAATGAAATACCACCAAGAAGCGCATAAGAGAAGCACTATAAAGCGCGGGCGCGTGGAAGTGGTAGTGGAGCGTGCTATTAGCCTGTTACTACTTCAGACTCAACGTTTCGTGCGACAGCACACTAACATTAACATGGCCTCCGGCCACTCATCCACTTCCATTGTATATCATCCATTTCTTAAAAATATAAATTCAGTAGTTGTCTTAAAAATGAAAATAAAGCAGGCTAGCTACGGCCATATATGGAGGATCAACATGATTTGTCTTTTTCTGGATTTTTTTTATTGCATATTTTTCAGGATATTTTCACCACCCCTGTTAAAACTTAAGCCCATGCCTGATTAGCTCACCGTCAATTTTTTATTCAAAATTATGAAATTTCAAAGAGTTACTACATGCATAAACAAAGATAATATATAAAAGAAGAAATATAATGCGTATAATTTTAATAGAGTTAATTAAATCTGTATGATTTATTTATTTATTTTTACGCAGATCATAGATAAACAAAAGCAAAACGTACTTTCTTATGAGGAAAATCATACCATAAGCTTTTTTTTTTTTTTTGTGGGGGGGGTGGGGGAGAGAATCATATATCATTAAGAACCGACAGCAAAAAGCCAGAGTCAACACAAGAGGAAATGTCTACCATAAGCTTAGGGTCTGAGAAAATACGATTAAAAAATGAAATCCAAGTGAACAGAGAGCAAAAGGAATAAGGAGTGAATTTGCGCTTGGCAAGTCATTGGAATTTTTTTTTTTTTCCTGGTAGATGAATAATAATAATAATCATTGAAAAGTTGTGAATCAGGGTGGCTGGAAGAAATGGAGTGGCTGTTACCCGTTGGGAACAGTGAACCTGCATGTAAGTCTTGAACCAATTAAACTTATTGGGCCAACAAAGGAAAAGCGGCATACGAGGGCCCAAAAAAAATTTGCGGAATGTGCATGATCCAAATCTTTGTTTAAATTACAGACTCTAACCCAAAATTTTAAAACCGCGCCGTTGCCGGGGATCGAACCCGGGTCACCCGCGTGACAGGCGGGAATACTCACCACTATACTACAACGACTTCGTTGAGGCTTAGTGCATAGATGGTGGATTTTATTTAAACATCATATCGACAGACGATGTCCTAAACTCTAATTGGCGAGAGGAGGGGGTCGCATTTGGCTAACGGATAAGTGATGGGGGGCGTAGAATTAGAATAGAAGGTTGCTTACTTGGCTGAGGCACAGAGAGGAAATGGCTGTGTTGTCCACCACCGCCACGGTGTCCATCCCCGGCAACAATGTTCATACTACTCAGGAAACCAAGTTTGGATCCTCAATTTTTGTCGGCTTCAGAGCCAAGCCCCGTAGATTTTGCATCAGATGCTCCGTTGCTAGTGATTCCTCGCCGGACGCCACTGCCACACAATCCGATTCGGAGACTGCCATTGAAGTTCCCGAAGAATCTTCCTCTCTGATTTCTGCTCTTAATGTCGAAAGGGCTCTCCGTGGCATACGTAATTCCGTCTTCCTTTTGATTTAAATCCCTTCTCTCCTCTTCTTCTGTTAGTCCATTGATTAGGTTTTATTTTAGAATGCAGCGATTACAGATGTTGACCATTATGGTAGACTCGGCATTCCCAGAGGAAGTTCATACGAAAAGGTAGTGAGAAGAGGAAGACCATTCTTTCATTGCGCTGCTTTCGTTTTCCCTGTTCGAGTTTTCAACTCATTGATATTCAACAGGTGGCAGTAGCATATGATAGCAAGGTTGAGGAGTTGAAGAATGAAGGGTTAGAGGAAGACGAACTGAACAAGAAACTGGAACATCTCAAAGTCAGTGAGTAGTATATATATGTATGTAACTGTAATTTATTCACATATATTTAAAGCTAGATGGTTTCGAGAGATCATCAGTGATTTGGTATGTCATCTCTAATGAATGATAGGAATCATATTCAGTTTTATCGTCTAAAGAAGAGAGAAGAATGTATGACTGGAGCTTGGCTAGGTCGGAGAATACAGATCAATACGTTTGGCCCTTCGAGGTTGACATAACGCAAACCCCTCAAGGCACTCCTCCTCTGCAGGTATTTCTTCTTCGTTCTGTCCCTTCAATCATGATTCTGAACTAAAAACACTTGAAATTCTTTATCAGCGTAATGTTGAATATGTTTAATTAATATCCCAGAACGAGTACTGCGTATTGGAGCAAATTACCGTGCACATATAAAAATGTAAAAAAAAAAAAGAATTAAATTACATATAAACTAGAATGTAATGATGCTTCGTTTCATGACAGGAGCCAGAGGAAGACGGACCAACCAGAGTGGTAGGGTACTTCCTGTTGGGATGGGTATTAATATCATTTGTGCTATCGATCGCACTAAGTTAATGAGCAGAAAGTCTCAGTATTTGTGCTTCCGACGCGTCCTCTCGTTCTGAAAGCACTTGTATAAAATTCTATGGTCTTAAATCATTTTAAACTCGTTGATTTATTGTTCATCATTGCACATGGTTGGTTAACAAGCACTAAAATACAGTTTGTACTAGCAAACTTGGTACAGGAATGTCCACTGTTTCTGCCTTCGCAGGAATGAATGAAACAAAAGAAAAAGTTATGATAAATGCCAGGAGAATCTTGAACTTTACTAAAGTTGAGGATACAGACTGTTCTCCAGCTTGTGCCCTCATCATATCATGAACCTCCCTTGCTACTGCTTGCATGTTCATTGTGAAGCAACTTGGCGCATTTCTTCCTAGAAATTTTCTCAAATGTTCTCACAGCTAATCCTTAAAGTTGAACCGAAGAGGCTTTAGACTTAAATCAGAGAAAATGTAGTCGATATATAATGAAGCATTCGCTGCTTGTTTTTTCTCTGCGAAGAGGCCACTGAAACCTCTGCCTGTGTACTCAGTCAACAAGCTTTCCATCTCTGATAAAAGTTGAGATTCTTCACGTTTCTACTTTCTTCCATGCTTCTATAATATCATTATAATTGCATAGTTTCAAACTTGTTAAAGAGTAGTCCAAATCAGAGAAGGTGAATTAAAATTCTTAATTAGAAGCTATAAACAATTCTTTTTTCCATGCAAGTTTTGGGGTATCCAAGGATTACGTCTTATGTTTTTATTAGACGTCAGAATGAATCGCACAATTTACAGGTTATGAATAACGCGATCTATTATAATTTTTACAGTTTATTTTTTATTAGGAAGAATGACACTTATGTCCCAATTGAATCATTTTATTTCAGCAAGGTTCCAATGAAATTCAAAATACGAAGGAAGTTTTGGATCCTTATTAATTGATCTTTTAACTAAATTTTAAACTGCTAGATTTCTTATGTTAGGTATGCTCAAGGATAGCATACTCCAATAGCTTAAGGCTTTTAATTGGATACTTCCTCAACTTATATATTTATAATTATAATCTATCTTTTAATCTTTAAAAGTATGCTTTTTTTTTGTCTTAAAAGCTTCATATTTATTCAATTTATCCTTCTCCTCCTCCCTCTCTCTATTTTTAATCTTTCGTTCTTTCATTTATTTTCTTTTTCTTTTTTGTCCCAAATCAAGTAACTCTTGATATTATATTATATTTTTTATGTTAAATATATTTAAGGATAATATACTCTATAAAATAACTTAAACCATTTAGTTGGGTATTTTTAAAATTTATATATTAATAATCTATCTTCTAATCTTTATATGTGAAACTTTTTTTATGTTATAATATAAACGTCCAAATTTGTAACTATTTTTTGAAATTTGAAATTCCTTCTAATTTAATTTACAACTTGGCTTTCAAATCTAATTTAAGAACACAATTGTTTTATAAAAAAACACAAAATTTTAACATTAAATCTTATAGGATTATTTATTTAGTTCCCAAAATTTGCCATTTATTCTCTCATATTTGCGGCTCTATATCCCAAATTTATTTATGAATATAATCTCAATATTTATTTTTCTCATGAGAAATTATTTGTTCAATTCCAAGAATTTGCAATCTACTTTACCTAATGTGTAATTCTATTTACCTTAGTTTACAGCTTGAATTTCAAATATTATTTAGAAATTCATAAATAATATTAATATTGAAATTGTGTTTGTAAATAAAATTAGGATATAAAGTTGTAAATACCTATAGCTCACAAAATAATGCTATGAATTCAAAGTTGAAATCTTGAATTTTTTAAATAAAATTCAAAACTTGAATTGCAAACTAAGGTAAATGAAATTACAAACTATAGAGAGTAAGTTACAAAATCTTGAAATTGAATGAGTAATTTTTCATGAGAAAAATAAATGTTGAGATTGTTTTCATAAATAAAATTGGGATGCATAGTTGTAAATTGCAGTAGATGAAGTTGAAAATTCAAGAAAGTGAGTTGCAAATTTCTGGAGCTGAATAAATAATTTTATAAATTCAATATTAAAATTTTGTGTTTTTATAAAAAAATTGTATTCTTAAATTAAAAAAGGAAAGTGAGTTGTAAATCAAAGTAGAAGGAGTTGCAGATTTTAGAAAATATATTGTAAATTTGTAAGTTTAAAATTTTGTCAAAAAATTAATTAAGGAACAAAAACTTTCATATTTTGAAATTTATTGAGATTTTATTGAAATAAAATGATTCTTTTCGGACTTAAGTTCTCCCTCTATATTACGTGTAATAATGTAGTAGTGTTGAAGATTTAAAAGTATATTCCATAATTATTGAATTGTATGCAATAACTATTATGTGAGGGTGCACTTTTTTCATGCCAGGCGCCGTCAGCTTTTTTTGGGTCAAAATGTATTCATTCACACTGCTGAATTTCAATTCAAATATGGGCATTCCATGATGAGTACTTGAGATTCCGGCGAGGAATCAGTGGAAAGACCATAGCAATTGTCTCATCTCATAACCTTTTCACTTGGGATGTCTAAACTGCTCTGTGACTAGGTCTCTTTCTTAGAGGAGAACCCAAGCAAGCTTGAAGCTCTAGCAATTGACCGTGAAGTCCACCACAGTGACATTTATAAGCGACGTTGTTTAATTTCCAAAAGATATTCAGTACGCATCAAGTGATAACAATGGCGGGTTGGGGTTCCAAGACTAATCAGCTGGTCCAGTGTAACATGTAGCTGAATTTCCCCCTGTACGTGAACACTGCTGACGTGTTCTCTCTGAGCTTGATTTTCTCGTGTCTATTAATTACCGCAATTCCCATTGATCTCCATTTCTGTTTTTATTTTTGGAGTTGACTAGATTAATTTGATCCCAGCCCGTGCAATTAAAAAAAAAACGTAGTACACAAAGAGTTCAGTAGACAATAATACAGTATATTTTATTTTGATTAGATACATATATATATACACACACACAATGTTACGTTGATTATTGTCCGATAAATGACAATAAATATTAAATTAACACCGTTCGTGAATGCTAGGTGCCGCCATGCCACTATGCAGAGCGTGCCTAAAACATTTCTTTGCGACGATGAAATTTCGTCATCTGCCAAATTCATTATTCACGTATTCAAACATTCCATTAACATTCATGCATGCGGTTACTTTGAGTCACTTGCTACTTTTCACGGCCCCTCATGTTTTATTCTAGATCCTCCTCCTACGTGAGAAATTATTAGATAGATCAAGTACGTCATATTATTTATAATTCATTTAACAAAAACATGACATTCAAATCATATTGAATATAAATTGATTTTAATATTAATAACAGCAGGGAAAAAGAATGCAAGAAATTAAATAGACATTTTATTATAAAAATAAAATTATTAAAAATAATTATATATAAAATTTTATTTAATTGAATTGATATAATTTTATTAGATGGTTTATGAGTGATGTGATACAACGAGTTTATTTTTAAAAAAATTTCTCCCGCACCAGACGTATGATAGAGACGAACCCTTATTGGAATTTTGAAATCTTTCCATATTGTTAATCGCCTCCTTTTTATAAACCCGTCTTTTCTCCTTTCCCTTTTCAGAATTGCAAGAGAACATGTTACCATTAGGTGTTTGCATCTTTCTGTCGTGTACGTGGCTTGGCGTTTTCCAAGGATTTTCCTTTCTAGCTACGTTCTCAAATTAATTCCAACTAGTTATTTGATTACAAGGCTTTTCTTCTTTAATATTCCGAGACACAGAAGAAGAGACATCAATTACGCAACAATGGTGGTTGTTTTTAAACCACGGAATAATCCGATCCCCTCCCTAATTAAACCAGACATCAAACACTGAAACAGAAACTTTGACAGACAAGAAGGAAACTAGGAAAGTTAACGGAGTTCACTGATCTGCAAATCCAAAACAAGTTTCGTCCATTTCAAGAAACTTGCCCACCCATTCCAAATTTATCGGTCCTTCGCTGCTACAATGAATGAACAATTCACGGTCTTCGACAAAGCCAGACTTCGAGTCCTCCGTCACCTTAGTGTTACCTTGCTCTTCATTACTAACACTAAGTGCAGCTTTCTTGGGTGATGTGGTTATCTCCGGCGTTAAATCTTTTTTGAAACCTCTGTTCTGTTTTCTCGGACTTATCTTCTTGCTCAAATGAGAGTTCCAGTAATTCTTAATCTCATTATCAGTTCGACCCGGGAGTCTTCCAGCTATCAAAGACCACCTAGTACATGCGCATGACCAAGCTAGGATATATATTACCGTGAGAGCCACAAGAAAATGGACTCGACTATTATGTAAACATGGCTTTTATATATATTTATGTTACCTGTTGCCTAGGAGTTTGTGAAGCCTGAGTATCAAGTCCTCCTCTTGGTCTGATATATTGCCTCTCTTGATATTGGGTCTGAGGTAATTTAACCATCTCAGTCTGCAACTCTTGCCGCATCGATTCAGACCTGTTACAGCATTATATGACACATGCAGCTCTTGTCAAGCAAAACAAAATATCGAATGATGAGGAATGCGCGCGCGCAGTTTTTAATTTGGAATATATACACAGATACCTGCTTTGGCTGCAATAAGCTTCCACCTCTTGGGGCCATGTAATTCAATGATTTGAACCAGTTTCTTGTCTTCCTCGGGTTTCCAGGCTCCTCGGCAAGGTTCCTTCTTCCGTCCCTGACTGGTCCGCGGATCCATTGACGTTTCTTCTTATGGTTCAATTCAGTACGTACAAGTTTAATCTGCTCCCGATATCTCCGCTCAGTCCTCACACAGGCTTGTGTGTGTGTGCTTGAGTATATATAGACAGAGACATGAATATAACCCCAGTCCTGACTCCTGATGAGGTTAGCTAGTGAGCTTGGAGAAGGCAGATGATGTGAGCGCGTGATGTACGTGGTGCGCGTTATATTGAAATGATTAATCGTGTATATGGATCAAAGTTGAGCTTGGAATAAGCCAAAACAAATTAAAGACGACGATGATAATGATGGAATCACGTGGCGGATTTGATCCCATGCAGTGGCGGTACTAGAAGTCTAGGATGCAACATTTTTAAAATTAATAATTAAAAATAATAATAATAATTTAAACCTAAAACCTTAGAAGTTAAATTAAAGAGTGTAAAATATTTAAGTCAAAAGATGCAAAATATTAGAATATATGAATCTCTTTTGTAACTTTTTTCTAAATCTAAAAGTTGCATTTACCCCCTTGACTTCCATGTAGCGCGGCCCGTGACCCTAATGCATCATCAAAAATATAATGACTGGTGGTAAACTTTGGTAAATGGGAAGAGAGAAGCATTGTACGAAGGCTGATGGCATGTGAAAGTGTACGAAGGCTGATGGCATGTGAAAGTGCTCAGCGTTGCCGATGAACAACATGATGAGAACAAAGAATGAGACGAAACATCCAAATATTACGATTCGCAGTTCAGTCAGACAGTGAATTTTTAAACACAAGAGAATGAAATCATCATATACCTTTTTGTTTTTATTTAAAGATAAAATTATAAATTTTTAAAAATATTTATCACATTTTTTCAAATTGTTCCTTGTTAGAAGAATCTATTTTAATTAGAAGGATAATTTAACTCAAATTTTTTAATTTTAAACATAATTATTATATTTAACCATTTCTTTTAAACTGTGTGAGTTCATTATTATTTTTTTATATCTTATAACATAGAAAATATCATTCATGCACGTCCCATGTAGATTAAAAAGTGTCCCCGGCATTCAATAATTCCAAATAAGAATGCCGTAAATGCACTCAGCATACTTTTGATCTTTGGTTGTCCTCCTAGACCATAATATAAAACACTGATAATTAATTTATGATTTTAAAAAATGTTAATTGAAACCTAAAAGTTACAAAAAATATATCTTTTTAATTATACCCTCGTTAAACATCATATATAAGTAGTTTAATTATGGTAAAAAAATTATATATAAGTGTCTTGATTCTTGATAATGACAATTAAAATTTTTAATGGATGATTTTTCAAAAAATGAAATGAATGAAATAGCTAGGGGTATATATGAAAAATCAATTATACAAATTACCCAATATCCTATATTTTGGATCGAATAAAATTTTTAAAAAATACTTTATATTACAATTTGGAGGGAGAGAGTAACATGTAAGACCTTGATTTGAATATAATCTTTGATATACAGGGGAACACATCGCCTCGACATTTATAGCCTAATTTGTCAAATTATTTGTTTTAGACCTTTAGCCCTGAATAATACACCTAAGTATGCATCATGGTATTTTCGTTGCATGGGACATTTACTACACTGTATTTAGAATATTGGTATTTAATTTATCAAGTTATTATCAAGCTAGACACGTGCTGATTTGCCCCATATTCAATATACATGTGTATATTTAATGAGTATGCTAGAAAAATAATTGAATAAATTGGATGCATCGCGTTATTTATAACCTGATCAATTAAAATACTTCAAATAATTTAAATAAAATTTTGTATGATATTTTTTAATTAATTTTATTCTTATAACAGAATACAAATTTGATGTCTTATCTTTTCTTTCTTTACTGTTATTAATATCAAAATTAATTTATATTTAATACAATTTAAATGTCATGTTTTTATTAAGCCAATCACAAATGATGCAGTATATTCAATTTACCTAAAAAAAATTTTAGTATGCTGAACTGGTCATACGCAAGACACTCCATCTATTTAGAATCCACCCATTGTGTTTCTTGATAACAAACACAGTAGTAACCCTGTTTATTTTTTCATTAAAAGCATAATCAGTATTAATTTTTAAATTGTTGCCAACAGGAGCAACCCATTTAGGGCGATCAATCATTTTCAGATCATTCCTTAGCAGATGCAGAGAATTTTTAGTCCAGCCATTCACATCCCAAAATTCAAGAAGCATTTCCCCACATGGATCCATGCTCACCTTTCAAAAAAAAAAAAAAAGGGAGGGAGCATCTAGCTTTCCAAATCTGCTTGAAGGTGGATGCTATAAGCGCTTTTTGCCAATGATCTATGTTCTTATTCAAAAGCCATGAAGAAATCCATTGATTCATAGAGGAGACATTTAAATCAGTAACAACCAACGACAGGGAACTAGCAAACCATGTAACCTTTACCCAACCACATAATGGGTAAACCTAAATAACTACATGGAGCATCCACTTCGTAATCTGAAAAACATGACCAATTTCATCCTTAATTAGTTAAAAGTTAAAACGGGGGTGTTGCTGGAAAAATATAAACATGACTTGCCAGCATTGATTTTTTGGCCAGAAGCCTTACAATATGATTCCAGAACATTTTTGAGATTTCGACAACAATCCAACTCAGCTCGCGCAAAAGGACAAAATCACCCACAAAAAAACTATGCGTGATTGATGGACAAGGACGGGCTAATTGAATACCCCATAACATCCTCCCTTGCTCCAGCCTTTTCAATCATTCTTGAAAGAACATTGCTCACGAGGATGAAAAGATAGAGGGATAAAGGATCGCGCCTTGTCTAAGACCCTGCGCAGGACAAGCACCAGCAACCCTCTTTCCCACCGTTAAAAAATTGAACTGTATAGATGAGATGCACCCAAAAAATGCTATCCACTCATGGTTTTGAAAAACCCATCTTGGTTGGCACATTTTTAAAAAAAATCAATTTGATACATTGAAAGTTATTTAGTTTGTGATAGTAAAATATGCTTTTAAATATATAATTATTAAAAAAAACATTGATTTATAATAATTTACAATTTTTATTATACAAATGTAATATATTTTAAATATTTAAAAAATATGATAAAGATTTTAAATAACATAAATTTTGATTTGTAATGTTAAAAATTTGATCTCTATTTATTTGTATTTTTTTAATTTATAATTTTAAAAATTGTGATAAAAATGTGTAATTTTTATTATACTTTAATGCTAAAAATTAACATGATTAATTATTCAATTTACAATACTAAAAAATTAATACCTAATTATTATTATTGAAATAATATTTACATTTTTAATGAATTAATTATTGTTTAAATAAAAAAATGAGATATTAAACTTGAAATAGTATAGTCAAAATAACATCCTACTTTTTAAAAGTTTTAAATAGTTACATTTTAGAAATTCACTTTCAGTTTTTGTTTGAATGTACTCTTTGAATGTATTTTTTTATAAAATATTTTAACCAAATAACTTAACTTTTTAAAAATAAAATTTCATTTTTTGAATATAAAAAATAGGAAAATTAAACGGGCCCTTAGTGTTCGTTGCTGAATATTACTAATAAATGTTCCACTTGTAGATGTTTTAAACGAGCGCGGCTGAAATTTAAAAGCGATGATTTGAGACAGAAGCACTGCTTTCTCTGACATGTGGGACAGGGAGCCTTCCTACGCAAAATAAAAAGGTTGGGTTAGCGCGGTTCAAAACTAGTTTTAGTGTTCATTGCTGAATGTTATTAATTTTTCTTTCGTTTAGTGCAGAATATTATTAATTTCATGCTAAGTTAATTTACAACTCGCCAATGCAATAGTTTTATTGTTTCTGTTAATTGTGGAATTAACTCGTAAGTATCCCGTGCAATGCATGGATGTATAAAAGTAATTTTTTAATATAAGTCATGTATAATTAATTTTTATTAATTTGTGAAATGATACAACATGGTTTAATAATTTATAAGAATTAATCAGACAGCTTCAACTACAAATGAGAGGACGTCGAAAGTGAAGTTATGCAGCTTAACCTCCTCTCGAGAAATAATTTATAGAGAAAATTTGCAAAGAAATGTCTATGCTTTCCAAATATGATGATAGTTACAGATTAAAATAAGATCATGTAGACAAAGAATAGCAAAGAAGACTCAAAAGACAATTACTACAGAAATTAAGGAAAAAAATAAACAGCACATGGGTTGGTGAAAGATTTGCATCATTAATGAAATCTCTGTGTGTGTGTGTGTGTGTGTGTGTGTGTGTGGAGGCACGTTTTCTTACAATATATATAAATACGAAGGCAAATAAATCTTCAATACTCCTTATCAATGCATTGAAAAAGAAGAGGTCTACAAGTAGAATGAATAATATAAAAATTTGAAAATAATAATATATAGTAGAGAAATGTCAAAGGGGACCACTGCATGTATACATTATTTCATCAAAAAAAATTATTTTATTCTTCGCAAGTTGATAGTGTATGGTTTATATCTCTAACAATTCATTGATGCTAAGATAACAAATCACACATATTAGTTTATCTTAGTGAGATCGCTAAAGATTGTTTCGTGAAGGAACCAAAGGGTAGTGTATAATCCCCTGATGTTTATACAATCACCTTCATGTGATTGCTGTCTCAAAGGAGGACTGGGAGGAAAAATCAAGATAGTTCAAGAACATATTGAGGGGACATATTTTGCAAATTGAAAGATCATATGTCAGGAAAGTTAAAATAACAGAGGTTAACATGGGAAGCCATGTTCAAAAACATGAATCTAAAAACGAGGGGGGGAGTTAAATTAAAGGGTAGTTATTAAGATAAAAAATCTATTATACTCATTAATTAATTCAATTTAAACCTAAATAATTGTAAAATATAATACTTCAAAATTTTGAAATCTAAAAATAAAGAGAATATGATATTAAATAACAGGGGTCTTGGGACATGGAAGCTATTATTAGTTTTAAAATTTCACATTTAAATCTAAATTTTATAAATTTAAAATTTAAAATATTTAAATTAATATTTCATTCGTTCAAAAATATAAGGTATTTTTTTGAAGAATTTGATGTTAAAAGATGTAAGATATTTTTAGTATTTTGAAATATAGTTAATGTTTTTTTTATCAAAAATGCCCACAATTAAAAAAAAATCTTTTAATTTTTCAAATGGTTTAGTATTTCGACAGTGAGAGAGAGAGAAAACTCAAGCATGAGAGAGAAAGAGAGTATGAAAGAGATAGAGTACACACAAGCACAAAGACAAAGTGAACTCATGCTTTTTGCAACTAAGCTACTCGTACAATTTTGAGGTTTATTTATTTAAACTATTTGAAATGTAAAAATTAGGGTGAAAATGAAAAAGTAGTGATAGTTAGAAGATAGTTGACTAATTTTTTTCAGGTGATATTTGATTAAAAATATCTTACATTTTTAAATAGAGGGAATAAAAATTAAAGGGTAGTTATTAGAATGAAAAAATCTACTATACTAATTAAATAAATTGATTTAAACATAAATAATTTTAAAATACGATACATAACCAATTTTGATATTAGAAAATAAAGGAATTATGATATCAGGAAAAAGATACCATATGATACGAAAGCTATTTATGATTTAAAATTTTTAAATTTAAATTCTATAAATCTAAAAATTAAAATACTAAAGGTAATGGTAGGAGTTAAAGGGTAGTTATTAGAATGAAGAAATCTATTATACTACTTAAATAAATTGAGAAAGTCATGATAGTTAAAAAAAATAAGGTTTTTAATTTTTTAAGACTTTTAAAATTAAAATTTAAAAATTGTGAATTACTTGAGAAGTTATAATTGAGATCTTCAGAGAGCATATCCAGGAATAAAAGAAAGTAATTTTTATCAATTTTAGAGATAATGTTGATGTTATTTTTAAGAAAATATTTTTAGAAATTAGCAGTGACATGGATAGTTTAGAATCAAAATATTTAAAAAGCGCATGCGTGTCGAGTTTGGAAGAGTGCTTAATATTCTTCTAATATAAATGTGCGTGCGCGTGTTATCAGAAGCTTCTGCCACCTTTTAAAATTGTTTTATTTATCATATTGTATTATTTTGGAAAGAAATAATGCGCATAACCAACATATTGTTTGGTTGGATTTGGTGAGTTATCATTATATTAGTGAGTAGTTTATAAGTAACGGTTAGCGGCGGATAAGCTTAACTAGAATGGTCAATAGGCCATAATTTTATTTTTTTGGGGCCAAAAATAGGCCATAATTGAGATTAATTGCTCGCGCAGACTCTCTAGTTCGTAAATTTGCGCCTCATCATTTAGGCGTGACCATCGAGATCTCCAGTGTATTTTTTTATAATTAAACCCCCACGACCGAGTTGAAACTTTGAAACTCTCTTTTTAACCACTGTCACTTATAAGCACGCTTTCGCAATTTGAATCTGGTGAATATCCTACGTATATTATCTTAATGGATATATTGATAAAATCTAATTACTATAATTAAAATACTTATTAACGAGTGATTGCGTTCATGAGATTCTACACCACATTTACATAACACATATTTAATTAGAACTTTATAATTATATTGATTTACGCCGAGACCGCATTTGTATAGGCAGGTGTCAAAGTTTGGTCCATCGATATCCTTGGGGGAAAAATAGAGATTGCAACGATATGATGGTCTACACTCTGTACCACATTCAAACCGTCCACACAGACAATAATTAACGTATAGTGTATTTTATTTGGAACATAGACCCACTCAATAATTTATCTAAAAAAAAAAAAAATCCCTTCCAGGCACTAACCTCAAAATTTCAATTCATGAAAAAAAAATTGCTATCAATGATGTAACAGCCTCAGACTTTAGAGATCACCGTATAATGTTGCTGTGGTGTAAAGAAAACTACACTTTTCAGACAGTTTTTGGACATTTGTGGGCTGCGGTATTTAAGGTCAACACACGTCTCATGAAAACTTCAACCTCTCAATCAAATCCGAAGGCAATTTTTCCCCCAAAAAAACTAAACTCGATCAAATGAAAGCATGCCTGCTTAAATCAAACCACTTTAGAAACCCCGTCTTATTAATTGCAAGTGTGTATAGAGCAGCTAGCAAACGAAAGCTGTCATTATATTGTTAATTAGTGACAGGCAAGTAAGAAAGAAGCGAAAAGGTCGATTTTCCAAACCAAAAGATCACAAACGTACGTCAATATAGCTAGTACAGTAGTTAATGGAAACTGTATATGACCAGTTAACTGATTCGGATTGTTGTTTTCTTGGCTTTTTCCTTCTGATCATTAAGAGTTCAAGGCTTTCCGTTGTCTAGTGTGTTCGTTTACATACACACATAATACATGAAAATTGACTAATCAATTACCACAAACCATTTTATTCGTTCAAGAGTCCTGGTTTTGTGGAGCCGAGCTGGAGAGAGTAATACTGACCAAAAACGCTTGTTTTATCCTGACACGCGGCATTGGTATGAATTCATTTGCCATAATTTGATCAAACCCTCGTCAAATTGCCATATTATTGCCAAGGCAGCTTTCTACAACACACCTTTTTTCCTTTATCCTTTTCAGAACAACACATGTATATATATATATATATATATCCCATGGCATTGGACTTGATGCTGATTTGTTTTATTATGTGTGCATGGAAGACTCCGTGGAATATTATCGCCCAAGCAAGCAAACTCGGTGCGTGCAATTTTTTCCTTTCTTGCAGCAATAATTTATCGTTGAATGTGTTGCTACATGCAATAATTTGTGGTTTCAACATGGAGCATTGTTGCTTCAGCTCGGGAAAGTCGGAATATGCATAAATATATATATATATATATATATATCGACTGGTGTTACATGCGTCTTTCCGTTAGTTAAATTGACATAATCACGACGTCACGTTGAAGAATTACTATGTGTTTTAGTCATGGGTTTACGAATGCAGGGATTACAGGGAGTGGAGACTGTGTGGTTGTAAGCTTACCGGACAAAAATCGTTTGAATCGGGGACAGCATAGTATTTAATTTTATTACCTCCAGAAAGAAAACGCGCCTTATTCTCTCTCTCTCTCTCCCCAGCGCCACAATTTGGGGGGATGCTGAGACCGGGTGATAAATCTGGAGTCCCTTTTCCCAGGCAAACGATGAGCTTTTAAGCTGTAACCTATAATAATACTCTACATAGAGGGACCATGGAGTGGCAAACAGTGAATATTGATCATTTGATCTGCACACACGGGATATTCTTGTTATAAAGATCTTGACAAGTGGGAAGTTTAAAATTAGATTAATCTCAGTGTATCGCACATTTTGGGGGAAAAAAAATAAAACTATACTGTTCATATATAACTTGTGAAATAAGATTCATTATAAAAAAAATTATACCTTAACTGGATGATAACTTGATTATATAGCGGTGATGAGAAAATGATTTATGTACAGTTTGTTTGTTTGTTTGTTTTTATCATTTGACAAGGGTATGGGTGAGAAGCAGGTAATTAAAAAACATGCCTGTCAGCTCTTCGTACGTGGGCTTGGGTTGCCTTGGCCCAACCTCCCTTCCCTTGTTCTTATTAAGCGCAAGCTCCTCTTCACATGCCACTAATCATTTCGGTCGTTCCTGAAGGCGTGGAACATGCCAGCAACAGGTTAGGTATGGCCTGTCCTCTCTCGAGATCAGTTTCGATGTTCATTGCTGTAATAAGATTTGAATCATTTAAATTTTGATCTGAATGATCCAAATTTTAAATAATATTATATATTTTATTTATTAAAATAAAAATATATAAAAATTATAAAATAATTTTAAAAAAAATTTTATTTTTAATATGGCCCAGATTTAATTTAGAGAATCTAATTTAATATTAAAATTTTTATAATTGATATATATTGACTATTCAGATGTATTCTGCACGGGCCAGATTAACTATAATATGGCCTGTGCAGAGTACATCTGGATAGTCAATATATATCAATTATAAAAATTTTAATATTAAATTGGACACTCTAAATTAAATCTGGGCCATATTAAAAATAAAAAAATTTATTAAAATTATTTTATAATTTTTATATACTTTTATTTTAATAAATAAAATATATAATACTATTTAAAATTTGGACCATCTAGATCAAAATCTGGATGGTTCAGATCTCACCACTGTGATGAGCACCAAAACCGATCTCGTCCTCTCTCTCTATTTTTTTTTACTTTGTCCTCTCTCTTTTTGTAACCTTCTATTTTTTTACTCAAGCTTGGCTTATAGTTTATACTTAAAAAAAAAAAACTTTTTTAATATTCAATATCTCAACTTCCATCATTTGAATGTCAAGTAACTAGTTGATTCACTCTAGTTCTTGTCAAGTTTTTTTTTTCAATGGCCTATCTCGTTCTTCCAGTTATGGATAATTCGAACAAACTAGCTCGTTAATTTGGATCCCTTGTATGGTCCATGTAACGTGAACAAATATAGCCAGATCAAATCCTCCCTGGTCGACAGACGTGTGCCACTTTAAAATGGAATGGTTTGTGGCACATCACGCGTGAGAGATAAAAGGTAATCAGTATTGGCACAAGGTGACAGGTGAGCTAGCATTTCGGCAAGGGATTAGAGTGTATGTTCCTAATTACTTCATCTGTCATTGTTGCCTCAACCATGAAATGGAGTCAATAAATCCTCCATTAACATGCATTTTCTCGTCATATTCTCCTCTCCTTGCTTAATATTTTCTTGGGAGCCCAGGAACTAATAATCAAACCCGATAGCTAGCACAGCCAACAATCAGCCATTGTTGTTGACCAAATCAATCATGCACGGAAGCTGTCTTCTGTTTCATAAACTTCCCTAGCCTATTTGTCGAGTCTTAAACTTGTTTCTTCCGCCTTAGCCTTCTTTAGTGGGGCGTACATGCTTCCTCCTAAGAACCCTCTTCCCCCCACCCTTCAACTTCCTTGATTAATTCTTGATTATTACCCATTATCAATCCTCTTCCTTTGCCCCCTTACTTTTTTAAAACCCCCCTATAATTCTCTATTAGATGACCCCACATTAAAACTAAGTTAGTGTGCCCGTTGTCTTCTCATGTAATGCTAAAGAAGTTAAATTCAATAAATGACTTAAGTACATATACTTGTTGAGTGTCTCAATCACATTAATTTGACCTCATTAATACTTAAAAAATATCAAAATTCATTTTTCTGCAAAAATTCATAATAATCATTATGGTCAAAACACTCATAACGTATGTTGTTCATTCAAAAAATTTAAGATTTAATATTTTATAAGTATTATACGCTAAAATCTCTTACAACCGTTTGATTAAATCAAACGACTATTATTGTGACACGTAAAACATTTATTGGGTGAGTGGACTTGAGCTACCTTCTAAATCTAAATCATATTAAAAGGTTTGCACTTTGCTCATGGTAGAGTTGAGTTCTCCTTTACTCCTCCACACTTAAGAGCAAATCTAAACTGTCTAAATTAATAAATTTAATATTTTTATTTTATTTTATTTTATATTTATAAAAATAAAAACATTTATAAAAATTATAGAGAATATATTGTAATAAATCTGATCACCAATTTGAATAGTTTAGATTTGTATGGTCAAAATAGATTATTTTATAAAAATAAAAAATTATAATATTAAATTAGACTGTTCAAATTAAATTAATACTATCCAGACTAATAATGAGCAAGTTTATTAAATTATTTTATAAATATTTATTTTTATAATACAAATTTAAACCGTTTAAATTGGTAACGATATTCATTACAATAAATTTTTTTATAATTTTTATAAATATTTTTTTTAATAAATAAAAAATAAAAACATTAAATATACACTGTCCATATTTGCTCTCGGGTGCAAAGGAGTAAGGGAGAAGCAGCTTTGTGGAGGAGCAAAGCCACTCCGTTTGCAGTATGAATGGGCTGGCAATGTCACACCGTTTATGCGTGTGTTTGGATAGAAGAGAAAATTAATTTTTCAACCCACAATTAATTTTTTAAATAAAATTACCCAAACACCACAAAAACACAAAAATCAATTAAAGAGGCAAAACGTGCATTTTCCCGTAAGCTCCTTCCATCTTTGCCAACAATTTGTTAAAAATATTAGAAAAAATTACAAAGACAGGCCTAAAAAAATTACAAAGAAAGCATATATTTAATAAAAAGAAAATTAAACTCTCTTCTTTTTTTTTTCTCAATAAAATTTGAACTTTTTATTTTCAAAAAATTAATATTTGATATTTAAAAATTAAATTATATAGTAATTTATATAGTTAAAAATTAATTTTAATTAAATTATCTAAATATTTTCAATTCTGTTAAAATTAATTTAAAAAAATAGTATATAAACAGATTGCGTTATAACATAATTAATTATAATTAAAATTTATTACTTAATTAATTATTTTTATAAACTATTATATTCAATTGAAATTTAAACAAGCACTGGGCATGTAGCGGGCTTTTCGACCACAAAAGGATATTTGAAGGGCGTAGCCAGGTGTCGAGGCGGATTGAAGCGAGCCCGTGACGAAGCTTGTCTGCAAACCGAATAAAATTGTTGGCAATGTGCAATACAAAGAAAGCACACTGGTAAAGGGCGAGAAAGAGACCTGCTGTCCCTCTACAGCCCAATCCCCTCCTCCCTCTGCAAAAATTTTGCCCGCCTCTGGTCCTGCACACCTCCATCTTGTCAAAATTCCAATATATTTCCAAATATTTTTTCTCTAACCTTCCAACTATTAGCGTCATCTTAATTTTTATTTTTCCCTTCCTAATGACTGCATGCTTCACCCTGTTCTCGCTTCCAATTGCTCTTTACGTCATGAAACCCAATCCTATTTACATTTTTTTTATAATATTAAGGTCATATCTATCTAGACATTAAGAAGGCGGCAGCAAATTAATTTTAAACACTGGTTTACTCTCGTACTAATGTTTTTTCAATACATTTTGTTCATATTCTTTGTTGTGTAGACAAAAAATGAATATTTGAACTTTTCAGTAAGTTTCTTACATTTCATGTAATGCAAATTGGGCGTTGATTTTGGAGCAAAGCTCGAAGCTCATAATGATAACGGTTGATTGATTTGGTCTGGATATGTTCCTAAGCTTTTCGGTGCAGGTTCGAAGAAATAATAAGGGTTGTCTTCTTGAATAATAAAAGCTGTCTTCTTAATTCTTCAATCAACGTAATTACCAAAGTCTAGAGGACAAATATAATTTTGCTTATTCCATGACCAGTTTTACTACGTTTCATATCAACAAACGGACGGCATTAAATGGAAAATATTCAAGATTTTACCTCTAATTAGAAAATCGTTTGTTCACAACACTCATTGAGACGTTATGTTTAGAAGGCGACAAGAAGGTTAGGAAATTCACCCAGTCATTGATAGCTTCAAAATGCAAAAGGATCATAAAAAAAAAATATAACTTTAAAATTCTTACACTTCATTATATTTTTGTTAAAGATCTCTACTTTTTATTTTTTAAATATTTTAAATTTTAAATTTTTATTTTTTAATATTTTAAATTCTCATAACACTACTTATGAAAGAACTTAAAATATTAAAAAATAAAAGTATGAAATATAGAATCTAAAGAAAAAATGTAAAGGCCTATTATAAAGCTTGATGTTAAAATAGAAAGTTAAAAATTACCGCTCGAAACGTCGTCGTTATTGTCTGGGCACCACTCACTTCCTACAATTTCCACAAGAGTACGAATTTTTCCGTTCCTCAGAGATATCCAGCAACCAAGGAAAACATCCTAAGAAAGCAGCTCCCAAGATCCGATCAGATCCATTCAAACTACTCTCCCTCTCTCTCTCTCTCTAAACCATCTCCCATCCCTCCCTTGTGTACCCTTCCTACACGCTCTGAAATTCGATCACTGCATCTCTATTTCGAGTTCTGAAAATCGCCTTTGGCATTAGGGTTTCCAGACAACGGGTCTCAGGGCTTGAATTTCTACTAGAAATGTGTTGGATCGATGCGTGGGCTTCTTAGAGTTCTCAGTTCCGGACGCCAAGTGCATAAAGTTTAGGTGCAATTTACGCTATAAAGAAGGAGAAGACGAGGTGATGAGAGGGGGAGGTAATCGTCCAAACTCAATGGAGGAGGAACGCTTATTCAGAAATGATGGTCTATCTGATGACGATGTTGGAAGAGATGGGCAGTCTTTGGTCGGCAGTGATGTGCCTTTAGGTGTCGAGTTGATTGGGCACGAGGCGGACGAGCAATTCAGGTTGTTTGAGGAGATGGTTCGGGCCGTGCGGGTGGGTGGCTTTGCTTCTTGGTCCAACACGGCGCTGTCCGAGGGTGAGAGTAGTTCGGCTGCTGCTGTTGTTGCCGCTAGTTTGGAGAATGGCGTGGAGGATAGTCGCGATTATCACCACAAGCGCGCTAAATTTCACTCCAATTTCGAGTGAGTTTGAAAGTTCAATCGCGGATATATCATCAAAACTTTACTTTGAATGCGGAACGTTGGCTTTCACTATCCTTTTATTTGAAAAAACGTGAAAGTAATTTCCTTTTATTATAACGCTCTATCCCGAGATTGAAATCATCTTCGGGCACACAGTTACTTGCTTTGCACACTAGCAGTCATGTTCACGCGTTTGATCCGATTACATTGGAGAAATTATAGCACGATACAGGATCAAAAAAAGTCAACTCGCCCTGGTTTATTGCTCAAACTACAATATAGTGTGTAGAACGAGGAGGATTAGAATTTTTTAGCTTAGGATCTTATACTGTTGTTCCTAGTTCTTCTAGGTTTGCTACTGGCATAATAAAAAGAGCCAACAACAACAACACTACTTTCGCCTTTGAATGCAATAGCACATTGCTGGCGACGGTTGTGCTGAGTTCCTTTTTTTTTAGTGCATTAATTGCTCATAAAGGAGTTCCATCTTGGATAATTTTGCTGGTGATCACTTAGCATGCAGGTATTATATGACTTGTTGCTTAAAAAATAATTGGGGGAGTATCAAGTGATTTATGATACGTGGCATTTGTGGAAACCACGTCCTTTATTTCATCTTTAGCAGTATTAAAGGGAGTGTCTGAAATTACATATATTATTTTTATTTAATTGTTGACGCCTTCGTTTCTCCCATCTTTTGCTAGTGATTTTTGGACTCTTACTGGAATCTTTGAATGTTTTTATTATTTCATTGTTTCCTTGAAACCACTAGGTACTTAGTGTGCTAATTAGGTTTTTAATCAGATATTTACTTCTCGATGAATGTAATAAGCTGAAAGTGGGCTCGCTTTTTTCCCCCCTTTTAATTTTTTGTTTATTCATTTTTTTTAAATATGATACCTTCATATCTTCTCCGTGGACGCTCTCGGAAAACATGGACTTTCAGGCTCCTTAATGCAATTTCCTGATATCTTTATTATTTGCACTTGACATTGTAAGAATGCTCAAGCTGTCTGCTTTGGTAGCCAGGAAGTTACTATAATCCTTTTGGAAATATTTTGGGCTAGTAATATTTAATTACAATTGTTGTTCGCTTCTGACATGGAAACTTACACATCACGCCATGACATATCCTTTAACTGATGATAATGTCTGTGTCTTTGCAGTGAATGTCAATTTGCAACTTCAACACCTTCAAATACTGGGAAATCAAATACATTTATTGACTATGGAGATTTTGATAATATCCCAGGATCATCTCTTCGATTTAATGGTGATTCATGTTATGATGCTCTTGCGGTGATGAATACCAGTGGGGAGAATAACTTGGATTCTAGCCTTGCGAATGACAGTGAAGGAAATGACAATGAAATCTCAAAAGTAGAAGATCTTGAGATCAGAATGGATCTTACGGATGACTTACTGCATATGGTACGCTTGAGGAAAAGGATTACCTGTGTTGTTATTTCTAGTTTGAAGAAATTGATATTGATATTCTTCTATATGGAGTAATGGAATTTAAACCCACCTTCTTCCCCCTGTTTAATCTATTATATATCCATTTCTTTACCCATGTACTCAGGTTTTTTCATTCTTGGATCATACCAATCTGTGCAAAGCTGCTAGAGTTTGTAGGCAGTGGCGTGCTGCTAGTGCACACGAGGACTTCTGGAAATTTTTGAATTTTGAAGATCGGAATATATCTGCTCAGCAATGTGAGCTCGAATACAGCTATGCTGTGATAAATTTTTTCTGGAAATTTTATTTCATGGAAAGCCTTTTAACATTGAACTAATAAGGTCTTTATTGTAATAGAAATGTTGTATAGAGTGCATGCTTTGGCTGTATCTCTTTTTGGGTTAATGTGCTTATTTGAAGCTCTATACGGATTTGCAGTTGAGGACATGTGTAGCCGTTATCCAAATGCCACAGCATTGAGCATTTCTGGTCCTGCTATGCACATGCTTGTTATGAAGGCTATCTCTTCATTAAGGTATGTAATTTTCTGTGTTCTTCATTTGATCAAAGTTAATCATGTGATTTGTGACTGGCCGACTTGTCATTTTCAGAAATCTTGAGGTTTTAACACTGGGAAGAGGACAAATATTGGATAACTTTTTCCATGCTTTAGCTGAGTGTACTATGTTGAAAAAATTAAACATCAATGATGCTACACTTGGCAATGGTATCCAAGAAATCTCTATTTACCATGATAGATTGTGCCATCTTCAATTAACAAAATGCCGTGTAATGCGTATATCAGTCAGGTGAGATGATTTGAAGTGTTATTAAACTTAATGGAATCCTTGCCAATGAGCTAACTTTTGATAATCTATTCGTCCTAGGTGCCCTCTGCTTGAGACTATGTCATTGAAGCGCAGTAGCATGGCACAGGCTGTGGTTAATTGCCCCTTGTTGCGTGATCTTGACATAGGCTCTTGCCACAAGCTGCCAGATGCTGTTATTCGCTCAGCTGCAACTTCATGCCCTCAGTTAGTGTCTCTGGATATGTCAAACTGTTCATGTGTCAGTGATGAAACACTGAGGGAAATAGCCCAGAACTGTGCTAACCTTAGTATTCTTGATGCGTCCTACTGTCCAAACATATCTTTGGAGGTTCGTTTAGAATATGTAATAATCTTAAGCTGGATATAGTTTGGATTTGTCTTCATTTGACATGCTTATTTTTTTTTTTCCCTTTGAAGTCTGTTAGACTGCCAATGTTGACAGTTCTCAAGATTCACAGCTGCGAGGGCATCACTTCTGCCTCAATGGCTGCAATAGCTTATAGTTACATGTTGGAGGTATGGAATATGTGCCTTGGATATTGATGTTATCTATGTGATACATGGTGAATGTATTTAGAACCAGTTTTGAATCCATAATCCTCAACACTCTTAACTAAAATATTCCTGATTTCCCATGGGGCAACATTCCCTCCCTTGAATTGATCCTTGTCCTCAAGGATTATTACAATTGCAGAAATTCAAAAATTTGTAACAACAGTACAATTTTTCCCCCTCTTGGATCTTAATTCCTTAAGGACTCCATTTATCTGAGCTACCAACATCAAAGGGCGATCAATACTTGAGAGGCCCAAAATTCTCCCACAGAAGAGACATATTATCAATTTTGGAAGGCCTAGTTCCGCTAGCCATCACCACTTCAGTGCTACACTCAGGTTCTCTAGTCAATCAAAGTACAACAAAGTCGTACCTGCCATTGCATGGCTTGGAGAAGAAATTGCATATCGATGAATATTCACTTATGATTGCATTGTGGTTCAACTTGAGTTGCTTGTCACATTCATTGACCCAAGTCATTGGGGATTGGGGAAGCTAACCACACCTAAAGAAAATGTTCGAGTCTCTTTGAGATGGGTAAGAGATGAGAAATATGAGAATGGGAGAGATAAATATTGACGAAGGAAGCCTCAACCCCAACTCCTTGTATTGCCCTTCAGAATGTGTGTTTGGCAATGCTGATTGACCCAAAACCTGGCTTTGATACTATTTGATAGATGCTAAACGCATTTATTGTATTTAGGCTATAGAATTAGTTCTGAATCTGTTTTGCACCTCTTACACTTGTGCTTTCCTCTATTTATACTGATCATCCCACATGTGACAATATGTCTAAACTCTTGTGCATGCATCTCAAAGATGAGGCATTGATATCACTGGCACTGCAGGTGTTGGAGCTCGACAATTGCAGCCTGTTGACTTCTGTATCTTTGAATCTACCACGTTTGCAGAATATCAGATTGGTTCATTGTCGCAAGTATGCTCCTGCCCCATTTTCTTTCGTCTCCAGAAAATTTTCTGTTTTCTTTTCTTTTTCTTCTATCCCCTTTGCTAACTGGATGCTTCTTTCCATGTGCTTACCTGTTTTTGGATTTTATATTTTGTGAGATCTTTTTTTTGATCGTCTTCCTTGACAGATTTGCTGACTTGGACTTGAGAACCATGATGCTATCTTCTATACTGGTCTCTAATTGCCCTGTGCTCCATCGCATCAACATAACATCAAGTTCACTTCGAGTATGTCATTGATTCTGTGTTTACTTTTGCCTTGTTGGCATTTTGATGCAGATATGATTAAAATTTGATGGACTAATTGTGGCAATGCAGAAATTAGCATTACAAAAGCAGGACAGCTTAACAACACTAGCTCTGCAATGCCAATCTTTACAAGAAGTAGACCTCTCTGAATGTGAATCTTTGACAAACTCTATATGTAAAGTTTTTAGTGATGGTGGAGGGTGCCCTATGCTGAGTTCACTGGTTCTTGATAACTGTGAGGTATGTGAATAAGCCTGTTCGACCTTATTTGCTTTATCACATACTGGGATTTACTTATGCTCATGCTTGAGCTGCATTAGCTTTATGTAGTAATTGACATCACGATCCTTTCACTGGATAGTGGGGATGGGCTATCTATCCTCCAAATTGAGTTGATGTTTAAGATCCTCTCAGAAAGTCTGTTAATTGTGTGCCTAGATTAAGTGTCAGTGTGCGTTATGTGCTACATTTATGAGGGTTCTTGCTGAAAAATAGTGGCAATTTTCTTGTTAAAGATCTTACTTTTCTGAAGGTTAGCCTTCTTTTCAATTGGTGAATCAATTTGACGCCCTGTTGGGATCCATGTAACTGTTAAATGCTCATGGAAAGTTATGAAGATATATTTTGCCTTGTCTTTTTTTTTTTTTTAAATTTAAACTATTGTGCTTGGGAGACGTTGGGTACCCATTGATGATTTTGATATTGAAATGTCTTAATTACTAGTATTATTATTGTGATCATCATCATGCACTTTTGTCTCAAACTTAGTGTTTTAATGGATTTAGAGCTTGACATCAGTGAGATTCGTCAGTACCTCTTTAGTCAGTCTTTCCCTTGTTGGTTGCCGGGCAATCAGTACTCTTGAGCTCTCTTGCCCTAATCTTGAGAAAGTTAATTTGGATGGTTGTGATCATCTGGAAAGAGCATCGTTTAGTCCTGTAAGTGATATTTTTTCATGAATTGCTTTAAATTCTGCTTTATATAAGAAGCTGTTGAATTCTCTGTGTACTTGATTTGATTGTCTATTAGAAAAGGAGGATAAATATATAATTTTCATGCCTGAACTTTAGCTTGTAGAAGCTAACTGCTTGTTTACTTTGTTGTCTACATTTTTACCACACAAGTTTATAATGTGTTATGGGAGATGTCTGCAGTTCGTTTCTAAAGGCTTGGGAGGGGGGCTACAAGGCTGCTATTGTGTAATATTGTATAATAATCATTTGATATTTGGCAGTGTATTCTACAGTAGCTCAAGGCTAAGTGCATTTTTTCTCCTGCTTCTTAGGTTGGTCTTCGATCTCTTAATTTGGGAATATGTCCAAAATTAAACACACTCAACATTGAGGCACCAAATATGATCTCACTTGAATTGAAAGGATGTGGCGGACTCTCTGAAGCATCTATTAATTGTCCCCTGTTGATATCTCTAGATGCTTCCTTTTGCAGGTTATGTAACACTTGTTTTTACTTTCAGTTTTCCTCCTTGTATGCAAACTAACATTTGCTGTTTGGTTGTACAGCCAACTAATGGATAACTGCTTATCCGCGACAACTGCTTCGTGCCCGCTGATAGAATCATTGATATTGATGTCATGCCCATCAGTTGGTTCAGATGGACTTTGTTCTCTGCATTGGCTTCCAAATCTTACAGTGCTTGATTTATCTTATACTTTCTTGACGAACTTGGAGCCTGTTTTTGACTCTTGTGCACAATTAAAGGCAAGAACTACCATAACTATAGATGCGCTTGCTGTCATGAAATGTCATCTGCAGTGTCGTAACCCCTCTTTCTTAAAAAAGAGAGGAAAAAGAAAAAACGAAACGAGCAACCCAGAGAAAAAGCATTCTGGTTTACAGTTATTCATTTGAACTGACTTTATTTCGTTGACTTTTTTACTTATATGAGAAATCTATATGCATCTATATGTGATATAAAATCTATAGAAAGTTGCATTATTATAATTTTGGGCTAATTATGCCAGAATAAAATATCCTGCTAAATTCTCTTCATTTGATGGGGAAAAATTGATGCCTCATGGATTTTCTTTATTTTACCCAAATGGGTAATGTATCCCACTTCTCTATTTTGTTTCCCCTGCTTTATTTCACTCCAAACAAAGTGTTAATTTCTTCTTGGTGTTGAAAGATGCTTCATTTATTTTTATTCTTCCTGCCAATTTAATACTTTTTGTGTTTTATGATTGAATATGGTAACATATTTTACAGCTCTTCGTTTGTCTCCAAACCATGGATCATGCGATTATTTTGTGACCTTTGTCATTTTGTCTTTCACTCCATCTTTTCTGACAGCATCACTGTTTGCTATTTCTTGAAGGTATTAAAGTTACAGGCATGCAAGTACCTCACTGACTCGTCACTTGAGCCTCTTTACAAGGGAGGTGCTTTACCAGCTCTTCAAGAGTTGGACTTATCATATGGAACTTTATGTCAGTCTGCCATAGAGGAACTTCTTGCATGGTGTACACGCCTCACACATGTGAGCCTGAATGGCTGTGTGAATATGCATGATTTGAATTGGGGTTATAGTTGTGGACAGATCACTGAGTTGCCTGCTGTAAACATCTCCTCTAATATGATCTCCCATGAGGATGTCCATGAGCCATGTGAGCAGCCCGGCCGTTTACTGCAGAACCTCAATTGTGTGGGATGTTCAAATATTAGGAAAGTTCTTATTCCACCTTTGGCACATTGTTATCATTTATTATATTTAAACCTATCTTTGTCATTAAACTTGAAGGAGGTTGATATTGTTTGTCTCAACCTATGCTTTCTCAATTTAAGGTATGGCTGCCTAACAAATGTCAAATGGTTGTATTCTCCTCGTATCACATGCGATGACTTTTAACTTCTCTATTCAGCAATTGTTCGTCTTTGGAAACTTTGAAGCTAGAGTGTCCAAGATTAAGCAGTCTATTTCTTCAGGTATTAGTCTTGCTTTCCCATGTTAATTTATTGATGCATATATAATTTTATATTTTAGTTGAATGTCCATGTAAAATTTGTTGCTTTTGGTCTCATATCTTATTATTCTTCTAGATAGTTTTTTTAAATATATAGAGGATTATGCTTATTTCTTTTTTCTCATTACTGCTGTTATTGGGTGTCATCTTCCATAGTGAAATTTATACTAAAGTTGGGCATGTAAAATTTCCCACCTTTATCATGGAATTTGTCATAAGCTTGCTCCATGCTCTTTGAATTGTCGGGCACCTGTTAAGTTTTACAGGAATGTGAGTGATTTCTTTTGTGGATTGTTCATGTTTGTGACATTTTTTTTTTTTAAAGTTGTGCTATTGGCATTTTGTCCTTCCTCAGAAATGCAGCATCTGAATTTTTATTAACCTATGGATATTGCCGATCATTAATTTGGTTTTGCAATTCACCCTTTGATATTTGTGGTCTCTTTTACATGTGTGGATAGCACACATCTCAATGTTAGTGAGTGCCCCTGCTTTTTTTTTTTTTTGGGTTCTAGATTGAAGCCTGACATTTTTTCCCTTCAATTTTGTCTGTTGGGCGGGGGAACTATGTGGTGTTTTCAGTCCTGCAACATCGACGAGGAAGCCATTGAAGCTGCTATATCCAAATGCAGCATGCTAGAAACTCTTGATGTTCGGTATTGTCAAAGGGTGAGAATTCAATTAACTTCCTTTCTTATTCTATTCCATCAGTACTTTGTGGTCTGATGCTAAGTAATCTTGGGCGGCTAACGAATCTTTTATTCCACAGCGCCGGATTTGATCTTTCACTTCGGTTTTATTGTCCTCAAATTAATGTGGTTTTGCTTTACCCCGCAGATAAGCTCAATGAACATGGGCAGATTAAGAGCATCATGTTCCAGTTTGAGGCGTATATTTAGCAGCTTGTCAACTTCATGATTTCGATCTTGCATAAAAAATGTTTGCCGTGTCAACTTGCTTTGAGTTAAAGGCACTCCTGGTAGATTTGGTGATGTCCATGTATTGTAAATTGTAAACGACTCGATTGTTTATGTTTGGCTTATAGATTGTGTAACTATATTTATGTATCACAGCATCTTTCTTCTAGAGTTCTAGTAATTACTCTTGTAAATCCTAACGTCGTCAATTTTGATGATCCTTGTGGTATCCACATCCTCAAGCAGGCCTGGCCTTTTTTCTGAACAAAAATGCCCCCCGTAGCCTTTTCAGGTACTCAGTTCGAATGAAGTAATACTACCAGACTATTTTATAGGAAATATTTGGTAGTTAAAATTTAATTACAAATAGCCCTGGGGGCGGCTGTATATAATGACTGGGTCGGAAAAATATGAATTGGTATGCAAGAAGTGTATTTGGTAACTGTAAGTAGGTTATGTTCATTGGTGGCACTTATATTTGAATAAATTACGTTGATCTTGCAAGAGAATCAGTTAAATGGTAACACCTTTTTTGGGAAGTATAATTGATTTTCTTGACATTATATGTATCGTTAGAAAAAGATATCCTCGATTTGTTTTTCAAGGGTGAGGTTTAATTTTAGAGCAGTATTGTGGAAGGTATTTTAACTATGCCATTTTGGTTCTAGTTTTTTAGGTGTGTGTACGTGCAATGAAATTGTTAATGTAACAGTTCTTATTTTACTCCGGTTTTCAAATGCAATAGGAACAAAGGAGAATCTCAATGAGAGCCCTCAAACTTAAATTAACAGCATGCAGGGCCAAATCATTTTGAAATGCATTTGCAAGCCCGGGTGTTCAAATTGCAATTAATCTCGTTAGAGCTTCAGTGCCGGCGTGGTGGTTAACGACCACTCAAATTTGCCAGGGGCTAAGGGTGTATTTAAATCCTTAATCATTTAGTTTCTCAAAATGAAGGGAGCCATTGAACCAATAAGCGCTTCAGTATATATAATGTACAATTGTACATACATACATACATACATACATACATACATACATATATATTATAAGTTTCGTTTTCAAGTATTTTTACCTGGTGTTGCATGTTCAGGACATCTTCTTATGTATATATGAACATTTATTTATATTCGAACATCACTTGTTCATAATTAAAAGAAGTTATCAATTTTTTAAAACCTAATGTATTTTTTTTTATGACTTATTCCTTCAATATTAACAAGTTATTAATATTATGTTAAATAAAAAAGTATAAACTTTTTCACTGGCTTTTGTTAATCATGGACATTTTATTGTGTATATGAGAACAAATATTTGTATATGTTTGAACATCACTTGTTCATGCGTAAAAAAAAAAGTCAAATTTTGAAAATCTAATTTATTCTATTTTTCACAACTTGTTTCTTCAATGTTAACAAGTTATGAGTATTATGTTGAATAAAAAATTGTGTTATAAATTTATTTTTTAAATATTTTCACAAGCTTTTCTTAATCATAAATGTATTTTGTGTATATATGAACAATCATTTGTACACATTCGATCATTACTTGTCTATACATAAAAAAATTTATTTTATTTGAAACCCAATTTATTCTATTTTTTCACAACTTGTTCCTTCAATATTAACAAGTTATCAATATTATGCTAAATAAAAAATTTGTTATAAATTTATTTTTCAAGTTTTTTCACGGGCTTTTCTTAATTATGGACATCTTGTTGTATATGTATGAACAATCACTTATATATATTTGAATATTATTTATTGATGCATGAAAAAAGTAGTCAATTTTGTGAAACCCAATTTCTTGTATTTTTCACAACTTGTTCCTTTAATGTTAACAAGTTATCAATATCATCTTAAATAAAAAAGTATATTTTATAAATTTATTTTTTAAGTATTTTCACAGGCTTTTCTTAATCATGAAAATTTTGTTGTGTATATATGAACAATCGCTTATACATATTTGAATATCACTTCTTCATACATAAAAAAGTTTGTTAATTTTTTGAAACCCAATTTATTTTATTTTTCACAACTTATTCTTTTAATGTAAACAAGTTACCAAGATTATGCTAAATAAGAAATATATATATATATATATATACACATGTATATATATATATATACATACATGTATATATATATATATATATACATGTATATATATATATATGGATGCTATAAATAGAACAAATTGGGTTCTAAAAAATTGACAACTTTTTTTATATATGAACAAGTAATGTTCAAATATGTATAAGTAATTTTTCATATATATATATATATATAATAAGATGTCCATGATTAATAAAAGCCCATGAAAACAATTTGAAAATAAATTTATAATATATACTTTGTTATTTAACACAATATTAATAATTTGTTAATATTGAAGGAACAAGTTGTGGAAAATAGGAAAAATTGAGTTTTAAAAAATTGACAGCTATTGTTTTATATATAAACAAATTATGTTTGAATATGTACAAGTGAATGTTCATATATACATAAGATATCTAGGATAGGCAACAATAGTTAAAAATACTTGAAAATAAGAGTTATAAAAATATATATATATATATATATATAGATATAATTTTGCACTACATACATTAAAATGTTTGTTGGCTCAATGGTTTCCTTTATTTTGGAGAATCAAGAGGTTAATGGTTTAAATTTACCCTTAGTCTCTTAGCACACTTGATTGATTGTTGACCAGGCTGTTTAGGACACCCTTTTTTTTTAATAAAAGGTAAGGGTGTTTTGATAATTAAACCAACAAAATTAATTGAAATCTAAGCCTTTGAGCCTCTATAAGTATTTTAAAATAATTTGGGCTCCGCATACTATTAATTTGATTTTGAAAATTTTTACTGAAATTCTCCTTATAAACTATCCTTTTCTTATATTTTTAAAGGGAGGAGTACAATTTTTTAAATTTGCCCCCATAAATGAATAATATCATTAAAATTAGAAAATGTAAATATTAATTATAAGGGCATTTAAATTCAAATATTTTAATTTTAGATATAATCATTATCATAATGTAATTTTTTTAAAATTGTGTGAGTTGATTAAAATACACCTATGTTAGAAAACGGAAGAATTATCATCATCACTATATTTATAGAAATTTGTAATATTTATAAATATAAATTATAGATAGGCGGATTTACATAATTTCATATGCGATGCACTCATGTATCTACTAAGGGTATGCAAGAAGCACACGTTGCATGGCTTCTAGCAATGCTGCGAGATCATGCCCGACAGGAGATCCGACCCGTCTTCCTCTGTCGGTGGGATATCAATGAGGTGGTAGTTCGACCTTCACTGGTCGCTGCCTCCCACGGCCAGGAACGTCTTGTTAAATTGACATGTGGTGAGGGGAAAAATGCAAGTGAGGGATAATTTATTAATTTTGTTTTAATGATCTCTAGTTTTGTAAAATATCACTATAATAAGAAAAAGAACAGATTAAAAGGAAAATTTTCATGCCTTTCTCATTCACTTTCATACTGCATGCTCCTTATATGATCTTCAATTTGATGTTCTTTGTCGTGAAGATAAATATATAATTTGCTAATAACATAAAAAATTATAGTTGATATTTTCGTTCATTGTCATAACATCTTCTAAAAGAATTCTTAGCAGATTAACTCTGCGTATCAAAAGAACGCTCTAGACAGGGTAACTTCTACCACATGGACGACGCGGCAGTACTGCCGCTACACGGACCCGGACCTCGGTTGGTGCAACTTCCCCGTACTTTATCCTACAAGACAACCCGGTTGAGGTTGACGCATCGCTCACTCTCCATTCTCTTCTCTCTACCCTCCTTCCCCTACTCCTGTCTCTGTTCTCAGTCTTCACAATGGCGATAACTGTGTGGTCTTCATTAGCCTTCCTCGTTTTCCTTCATGCAGCTGCTACAGATGCTCTCAACTCTCAAAGTAAGTCAACATTTACTTTCTGTTCGCCAATCGGTACTATTCGTTTGTTTTGCTTCTGCTTGCGAATGCCTCAAAGATCCTTTCCTTTTTTCTTAGATCTGTCTTTTAATACTTTCAAATGTAGCTCTTCACTCATGGTTGCGTTTATCAGTGGTTGGTGTGAAATGAGACATCATCATGCTAGTATTTGATGTTGGAGCTGTTCTCTTGCTACATCCCAATTAGATAAATTTTCTGTGCGGTTGATCTCCCTGCGAAATTTATTTCTTTCAAGATATTTCACTATTCCTGTTGCTCGTTGTTCCTGAAGAAATTGATCGCAGAGAAATCCGAACGCATTGGATCTTAAACTTATAATATCGAGGTGGAAAAGTGGACAAAAGCAAACAAGTAGACTTCTTTGAATCCTTTCCCATTGTGGTCTTATCGTGACCGTGTTTTCGAGCCAAACATAGTTCAGATCTTTGCCATGCTTAACCAGACAACAAATGATATCAGCTTAAAAATTTATTAGCTCTCTATTTCTCTGGAATTTGGGGGGGGGTATTTAGGTTTTGCCCAGAATCTGCTTGGAGGCCATTCTCTTACTCTAGCATGGATTTGAGTGCATTTCCTGGGCCTTCGTTTTGGATCTCGTGTGAACTCTCATAGCATCTGATCTAAGTATCGGTGGTCGGCCTTTCTTTTGTGTGTGCAACACGAACAATCCATTTTCAGCTTTCAATTTAGGAGCTAACGCATTTCTTTCCCCAATTTATTTTGATTAAGCAGTCCTCTTGCTCTTTATTAAGTGTTCGTAGTTCGAGTGAAGAAATAGGATTTCATGTAGTTCTTGGGGAACTAATCGAGTTAACTTCATTTTAAATTCTGACTTTCCTTGGAGTAAGGTACCAAGATCCTTATACTTCCTACACGTCCTGCCCTTTGGATCCTCCAATGTTCCTACATAAATCTATTTTTCTTTTCTTCCATGGACTATACCTGATTTTGGACGGCAATGCTTGAGCCAATATCATCGGAATTTTATTTATAGTGACTATTTGCGCTACTTTGTTCTACATAGACGCATGACTAGGACTTTAGGATTGGGATTTACTGTTGGTCTAGAGTTGGAGATCATAATTGCGGATAAAGAAATATCTAGCTTTTGTAATGGACCCTGAGAATCCATGAACTTACTACAGATGATTTGATTGTTGGAGCTCCGACTTGGCAGGTGTTGAATGGAAGAGTATATGAGCTGTGGTTGAGATGAGCACTGAACAAGTTATTCAGGCTTAGCTCATTTTAGCTTGACTTCGCTTGATTGATTTATAAATAAATAACCGTCTATTTATATACTTGCACCATTTTTGCCAATTAATATACTATGCTAGATATGTATTTATATAGAATATGACCGTAAACTTGAGTAAATGAAAGTTACATGATGAAGAGTTCAAGCTCATTTAAATCTCTAAATTGGTAAGTGGTGTAGTTGTGCAAATGACTGATCTCATCTGTACAAGCTCACTCTACTTAACGAGCAGAAATCCAAGCATTTGTTAGGCTGCTTTATTTAGCGAGTCAAACATGAGGGCAAGTTCAAGCTCATTTCATAAATTAGCCAACCCCACCCAACATATTCGTATTAGCTCAGTTTGGCTTGTTTATATTCCCTACAAAAATTATGAGGGCCAGGGATGGTAAAGCGAAGAAAGAAGAAAAGAAGGGAAACATTAGCTGCTTCTTTGCAACATTTTTCTTAGTCTCTTCAAAGTAAAACCTATGTTAATCAGGTAGCTTATTTTGTTAATTGAAGTCATTCAGTGATTTTTCACCCTTGAGCTAGTCATAAATTGAAACTAAAGTTGCACATTTTTATGTTTCACTACTTGCTTGTTTGTGTTTGTGGTTGTATATTAAACAGATTCTTGTCATACAACCTTTTAACTGTATTTTTTTTTAAAACTTGATAAGTTAACTCCATCAGCTGTATGATCTATTTAAAAGGAGAACTGAGGGGAATTGACGCTTTTCAATTATGGCTTTCTGGGTGCTTGGAGTTGTGATTTATATCAGATTATTGCCACTTATAGTTCTTTCTGTGTTTCTTTTAATCTCCATTTTGACATAACTGAACTTTGCAGTTAGAGTTACTGATAACCCAGCGGACAAGTTGGTTGCTGCAATCAATGAAAACAGAACTGCACACAGGGTCTCAAGCTTGTATGACAACCCGGGGCTTGCCTGTATTGCCCTACAATACATAAAGGCATACCAGGGTGATTGTGGTGCAGTGGGAGGAGCTGATGCAAAGAAGCCTCCTGAATCTCAATTTGCTGAAACTTTCGCCCCTAAATGTGGTGTTAAGGCATCAACACTTGCCACTATCACTGGTCGTTTCCTGGGCTGCCAGACTAAATACGTGCACGCACCAGAGGCATTTTCAGAGATCCTGATAAAAAACCAGAGGAGCTTGGATATACTTTACAGTAAGAATCACACTCAACTGGGAGCTGCTGTGACGGGTACTGATGGAGGATCTCCTTACTTCTGGTGCGTGTTATTCAGCAATGGTAAACAACCTAATAGCACCTTTGTGTTTGAGGACGGTGTGGCTAAAATAACAAAACCTGGCTGCTTCAGCGGAGCTAATGATGTGTGCAGTGGTGCTTATGATTGGCCTCAGCGTGGTGGCATATGGCTATTTTCCCCTACAACTCTGGTTGCTTTGAGTTTTGCTTTGGCTTTGTGATTGCACTGTAACTGAAATTTGACTTATTTTCTCTCCTAAAAAATTTACTTTGATTTAAATTTTTTCTCTGTAGATTCCCTATTTGTACTTTCTGTTTGTTGTCCTTGGATTTGTATTTGAATGAAGACCAAGAAGGGGGGGTGGGGCGTACAAATTGTTTCACGTTATCTCTTGATTACATATGAAAATGAAATTTGCATTTGCCACATCATTCACTTGTCTGCAGATCTTCACCACCCTAGGGGACTTTCTCTTGGTGTAGTTTTTTTCCATTTATAAGGTTGGAACTCGAAACATTATTTAAGGGGTATTAACCTCATTAACCAACTGTGAATATTCATTATTATTTACTCGTGTTTCAAGATAGTCTCTGCATTTTTTAAAATAAAAATAATAATACCAGAATTTCTTTATGGATTTTGATTCACTGACACAGGTGGAACAATTATATATTAGTCGGATCAGTAGGCATTTATCATGTGACTTCTACCAACCACCGAAACTTAACCAAACAAAGGTGAATTTCATGAAAACTAATTAATCTGCAGCTTAGAGATCTATTTTGGGAAATGTAAGCCTCTTAAACATTAAATACACATATCCGTGAAGGTTTCTCAGCTTGTTGATCTACCCATGCCTGCCTGCAAGAGGCGATTTCTCAGACCAGGAAATAATGACCTTGAGAGAATTGAGGAATCATGCTTATAGATCAAACCCAAGTGAAAAGGAAAAATAAAAATACGAGAGTCGTAGGAAAGTGGAAAGTGAAAAACATGCAAGCATCAGTTACTGTATGTAACTTGGAGCAACCGAGAGGTATAAACTTGCTGTGCAGAAATCATCTTCTTGTACTTTTATTGCTTGCAAGTAAATTTTGTGATTGGACTGCTGAGAAGGCAAGCTCCTGTAGTATCAAGATGAAGCACCGTAACAATGGACGTAACGAGCAATAATAGTTGGCTTAGTATTTTAGCCATCTGCTTAGAAAGCAGGCGAACCGTGAAATGAAATTTACGAAATTGCGGAAACTGAACTCCAAAATGATGAACTGACGGTAGTCGTCCATCTGTCCTCAAACCATGAATGGTGCTCCAAGAGGGCGTCCAAGACGTGACGGAGACGCTGATTTTAGCATCCTTTGTCTCCTGGTGCATTCGCGTACGCATTTGCATACCTTCATGGCTGGTATTATATTAAAATTTTAAAGTAATTGTTTTATTTTGAATATGAAGTTTGTTGGATTTAAATTCAATGATTATATTTAATATATAGATTGTCTGTGCCATTAAAATTCAACCATTAATCTAAATTTTAACACTCAAATAATATAGACACTCAATACTTATAATAAATATAGTTATTGAATCATAATCCGTGGTCTATTAGCGCATCTTGCAACTAATTTGTGGTTGGAAATAAAAGGGAAGAAGAAAAGATATGGTCTAAAGCGTAATTTCAACGCGCATGTCTAGTTATATAATATTTTGTTTGAAATTTAAGCTGCTCTCGTTATAATTGTAATTAAAACAAATTTTAAAACATACTAGAAAATATTAACCTGGTTTAGTTAGAGTTTTTTTACCAAATCAGAGATTTAAATTTAACGCGTTCAGTAAATAAAATTTGGAAATATGATTAAAAAAAATAATTTGCGTCCGTTACGACATTGTACGAGTAATTTGTAACGTTAATTCTGGGGAGCGGGGTAAGGTAAGGGAATCTGAATGGGTTCATGCGCTCCCAAGCTAGTCAAACAAAGGCTGTGTGAAATGGAGTAACAGTCGCGAACAAGGGAATCCCACGGTGAGTAGTGAGTACCGTGGTGACGTGTCCAATACGAAATAAATGCTCTCTCGCCATTTTTGATTCTTACTCTACCTTCTTGTAAGGCGGGAACCCAAAATTTCACCTCAACTCTTGCTCACCCCTCTCTTTCTCTAGGGTTTTTCAATTTTGAATTCCTCGTCTCTTCTCTCTGTTACTAGCTATTCAATACCTAAATTGTTTGGGTCCCCGCTCATTTTTTGTTACCGGAACGCAAGATGAATTTCCGTTGTGGGTCCAAAGTTTGGGTTGAAGACAGGGATTTGGCATGGGTGGCTGCTGAGGTCACCGGCTTTGCTGGAAAGCAAGTCCAACTTGTCACCGCTTCTGGGAAGAAGGTGATGAGTTTGTTTTTCCCTCCTGCGTTACATGCCTGGTTAATGTGGTGTTTGTGTAATAATGAATAATTACGGATACATTTCAACTTACTGGTTTTGGAAGGTGTGGTGTGTAGGTTTCTGCACTACAAGATAAACTCTTACCCAGGGATGCAGATGAAGAGGAGCATGGGGGAGTGGAAGATATGACGAGGTTGGCTTACTTGAATGAGCCGGGAGTTTTGTATAATCTTCAAAGAAGATACGCCCTGAATGATATATATGTGAGTCTGCTACATGATGATCGATCCCTGCTGTTAGTTATTTGTAGTGCTTTATTACTTCAACACTCATGGTCAATCAAGCTTGGCCATAGGCATTTTCACGAGAACGATGTTTGTAATTGAACTTTGTCAATATTTTCTGAAAGAAGATACATGTGCTTGTGGAATTTAATCCGCTACATGAGACTGGAAGAAACTAAAAAATGGTTGTAAGCTTGAAATTAAAATAATTGTGCTTTGGGAACCAAGCGGGGCATTTGGAATTGGTGAACTATATATTATTTGCTGCCCAACTTACCACATGAGAGAAGTCAGGAAAATGAGAAGTCCAAAATAAATTGAGATTTCTTTTTTATTTAATTGTTATTTTCTAGTTAAATGTCTTGTATCTTATTTTTCATGATAGTTGAGATTATCAAGTTACTTGCACAAATTCATATTGCTGAATGAGCCCACTAGCAATTTAAATCTTGTCACTTAAAAAGATTATTTGATATGTATTTTTGACTACTGTTAAGGCCCATGTGAATGAAGAATTAATAACTTTTCCTGGCTGACAAATCTTATTCAACTGAATAAATTAATAAATAATCCTCAGTGTTTCATGCTTCAGTTTCATTTATGGCGATTCCATGTAACCAATTAGGTCAGTTGGGCTAGCATAGTATGGGACATGTGGTTGTCATAAATAATAATACGTGAATATAAAAGTTTTTGGATTGTCTTGCTGTATTTTAATTGGATTCTTAAATTGGTTCCTGCATGTTCTATGCCGTTTTATGATTTTCTCCTGAAATGCTTGTCTTTGGTAGACATATACAGGGAGCATTTTGATAGCTGTAAATCCATTCACAAAGCTTCCTCATCTGTATGAAATTCATATGATGGAGCAGTATAAAGGAGCTCCATTTGGTGAACTCAGTCCACATGTGTTTGCTGTTGCTGATACTTCTTATAGGTTAGTGTGCATTTAAGTGCTTGTATTATATGTTTTATTGCGACATATTTATTTATTTTTATTTTTATTATTCTTTCCATGCCCTATTTCATGTTGTGAAATGTGAATTAGTGAGCTTCTGTTGGTCATGATCTAGAGCAATGATGGATGAAGGTCAAAGCCAGTCTATTTTGGTCAGTGGTGAAAGTGGTGCAGGAAAAACTGAGACAACAAAATTGATTATGCAGTATCTTACCTTTGTTGGTGGACGTGCTGCTGGTGATGATAGGACAGTTGAGCAACAAGTTCTTGAAGTATGATAGTAATGAATCCAATCAATTATGAGCTGACCATCTAATTACTTTTGATCTGGTGTTTTAGTTACTAATTTGACTTTCTGATGCATTCAGTCCAACCCTCTCTTGGAGGCTTTTGGTAATGCAAGGACTGTCAGGAATGACAATTCAAGGTGGATCTGACTCCTTTTCTTGCTTGCTTATTTATTTCCACTGTACTTGTTTCCTTTTATGTGGGTTTTCTTGTTTTGTTACTTAATAGGTTATTGGTTTTACTCCATAGAACCTGAGGAAAAAATTGTATACTTTTTTGACATTTTATAGCGTTATCTCATATTATCTAAAACATGCCATACATAGTAATGACATACTTTAGTCATGTCTGTAATGCTCTTCCATTGAAACTATCATTGCTATTGGTCATATTTGAATGAAATGTATGTCTCGAACCACAGGTTTGGTGTTGCATTCAGTAAAAACAAATTGATGTTGCTGTGTCAAGCATTTCCATTGAAACGATCTTTGTTATGTTCCTCTTCTTGGCTTAAACTGTTACTATGTTTTTTCCATTGCAGCCGCTTTGGGAAATTTGTTGAAATTCAGTTTGATTCAGATGGTAGAATATCCGGTGCTGCTATTCGAACTTACTTACTGGAAAGGTCACGAGTAGTGCAGATAACAGATCCTGAAAGAAACTATCACTGCTTTTATCAGTTGTGTTCATCTGAAAGGGTACTCAAAGTCTGATGTTGCATCTATTTGTTCTTCCCTTCAGTTCTTGTGCTTCAGCATTTTGCCATGCATGTTACCGTTTTTTTTTTTTAATGGGGGATCTCAGTTAAAGCTTAAAGAGTTTTGCCTTATGATTGTACGGCACTGTTTTTCAGGATGCTGAGAAGTACAAGTTAGGGCATCCAAGTCACTTCCACTATTTAAATCAAAGTAAAACATATGAATTGGATGGAATAAGCAGTGCTGAAGAATACACGAAGACAAGGAGGGCAATGGATATAGTTGGTATAAGGCACGAGGATCAGGTGTAATAAGATCATCCATTATTACCTATTTGTGTTGCTTTTGTTTTACTGGATAAAACTGTTGATGGCCTGTGTTTTACTTATGGCTATCCTACATTCTTATCAACAGGAAGCCATATTTCGCACATTAGCTGCAATTTTACATTTGGGGAACATTGAATTTTCTCCTGGAAAAGAGCACGACTCATCAGTAATAAAGGATGAGAAGTCAAGGTTTCATTTGCAAATGGCAGCAGAACTCTTCATGTGGGTAATTTATATGAAATCTGGTTTTGCTTTGTATAAAAAGTTTGGTTGGCTGAATTATATCTCATCTCCCTCATTCACACACCTGTATGTAAAAATTAAATATATATTCATTAACTTTTCCTGTCCACAGTCTTGATAACAGAATGTTAAGAAGACTTGATTTGCTTAGTTTAGAAACATGTTATGAGGCAGTTGAATAATAAGCATTATCATCGGGGAATCTTGTTTATAATAGTCTGTTGAGGGCAATTAAAGTAGTAGGTGGGAGCCCTGGTTATAAACAAGGGCCAGATATTAATGTAAACGTGTAATATGAGTTATACATGTGGATTTGGATGTAACTCAATTCCAAAACAACTATTAGCATTGCACAGTTAAATAATGCAGGTATCAAGGCATAGAAATTAAGATAGATAGCAGATGTACTAGAATGAACTGCATTGGTCTCTCTGTTTGGTCCCATGCGATGTCAGATCTAAGTTTCAGTGAGACTGTTGAACCACAAAAACTAGTGAATCATGGTGTTGATGTGACACACGGGTATGTCACAAGCTATTTGATTGGTTGAGGAATGGATTGCATTACTATTGTGAGAATGATGATGATGATCGTAATCATCATTGGTTGTCATCATTTGTTGGCGCTACTGATGAAATAAAAATGTATTATTTTTTAAATAAAGAATTGAATGATTAGTATCCAAATTGAGCATCATGCTCTATCATAGTCACCAATATGTCTAGCTTTTACGAAAATTTGTGAGTGATATAATACAGTAGAAATGAAAGTATAAATTGTTTTGTTTTCTAATGGGATGGTTAACAATCAACATTTCATATGGTTCATAAACTATTGAGTGACCCAAAATGAGATCAATGCTGGGTCATATCTCCTTTAAGATGTAAGGACAGGTAATAATTTTTGTATTTTGGTTTTTGTCTGTTTAACATGATGGGTATACTTTTTTCCTTATATAGGTGTGATGTGAATCTACTGTTAGCAACGTTGTGCACTCGCACAATACAAACCCATGAAGGAAGTATTGTGAAAGCTCTTGATTGCAATGCTGCTGTTGCTGGTCGGGATGCTTTGGCTAAAATTGTTTATGCCCGCCTATTTGACTGGTATTTTTATGGTCAACGAATTATCAATGGTCATATTTGATATGCATTTATTAAGATGTCTATCTTATTATTGGTTTTTTTTTTTTTGGGGTTTTATCAGGCTAGTTGAAAAAATCAACAAGTCTGTTGGACAAGATAACAATTCTCGGATGCAAATTGGAGTTTTGGATATATATGGTTTCGAGTGCTTTAGGGATAACAGGTAAGTCATCAATTATACGCTTGTGACTTTGAGCATGAGTTTTCTTTTGCTCATGTGGACTGTGAAGATGAAGTGGTTGGTCAAACTCTGCATCTGTAGCTGAGTCATACTGATCAATTGATCAGGCATTTATTCTTGTGACATGGTTCAGAGTCTGATTTTTCCTTTTTCTGGAGTGGTTGAAAATCCTGCTTAATGCTATTTTTCAGACATTTTGTTTACTACCATCTATTTTTGTTGATTTCTTTTTCATGGTATATCCAATGTTAAATTTTTTATTTTTATGCTTCTCCTGTCACATGAAATTGTTAACTTTTCTCCATGTGATCTCCACTTAATCCAAAAACGTTTTCTTCCAACAGTTTTGAGCAATTCTGCATTAACTTTGCCAATGAAAAGCTCCAGCAACATTTTAATGAGGTATGGGAGGGTGTTATTTATTATGCTGTATAATCTGTGGTCTTCAAGTATCTGTTAGTGTGATTTTATTTATCTGCATGAAGTGAATTAAGCTTGTAATTTGTACATATAATTCAGTTTGTATTTTGTGCGTATGATTATCTGCCACTTAATTTGTTGCAGCATGTATTCAAGATGGAGCAGGAGGAGTACAGTAAAGAAGAAATTAACTGGAGTTACATTGAGTTTATTGACAACCAAGATGTTTTAGACTTGATTGAAAAGGTTTTTTTGGTTTATTTTTTCCTATTCTTTTTTAGGTTGATACATTTTTAATCTGTAGTTCTATGTTCCATGTAGTTTAATGCATGATAGTCTTCCCGTTTGTGCTTGTTGGTGAGAGGATAATACATAGGCCTCTGATAATTGTGGCTGAGAAATATTGTGCAAGCTATGGTTATGCGTTGATTATTAAAGCAGGCCAGAAACACTGAAATTTGTAATAGAGGATTTCTATTGGGAAGCCTGCTAGTCATGTGGTCAACAATGTGTCAAAACCCTGTTATTTTCTTATCCTGCTTTATGGGCCTTGTGTCTCGTATCATATCTCTGCTTTCGTGTCAAAATAAATATATAATATCTTAAGACTGTATTCTTTTTGTATGTTTGCCATTAATGTGGTTTCAATTGGACTGGTTTTTGCTGTTATTTGCAGAAGCCCATTGGTATCATTGCACTGTTGGATGAAGCTTGGTACAATTTGAGTTCTTTTATATGAAATTGTGAATATGAATTGTTTTGTTCTGCGTTTATTTATCTAATGCTCCCCATCAAATTAACAATAAGGTTGAATTTCCTGTCTTTTGCAGCATGTTTCCAAAATCAACACATCAAACATTCTCAACCAAGTTGTTTCAGCATTTCCGGTCCCACCCAAGGTTGGCAAAAGAGAAGTTTTCAGAAACGGATTTTACCATCTCTCATTATGCTGGAAATGTGAGCTCGTGCTGCAGTATTTTTGTTTGTTTAATACATATTGCCTTTATATGCAACAATTTTTTCAATGATCTGCTAATTTTATGCAGGTCTCTTACCATACAGATAGCTTTTTGGACAAAAATCGTGATTATGTTGTTGTTGAACATTGCAATCTATTGTCTTCTTCTAAATGCCCCTTTGTGTGTGATCTTTTCCCTCTGCTTCAAGAGGAATCTCCTTCTAGATCATCATACAAATTTTCTTCAGTAGCCTCCAGATTTAAGGTGCGAGGATTTAAGTCTATCCTTCTTTTGATATTCTCTCTCCCTCACTCTCATGCCCCCGGCTTCTTTTTGTAACTGAGGGTTGGTTCAGTTGAATCGGCTGAAATCATAATCAATTCCTGATAGATGAATAATATTAATAATAAGAGTAGTTTTACTGGTTCAGTTGATTCTGCTGAAATCATAATCAATTCCTGATAAATGAATAATATTAATGATGAGAGTAGTTTTATTCGTTCTGTTTCTTTCATCAGAAATTTTCCCCCAATATACATTTTATTTCAACTGTTCAAGGATTCAAAGTTTTTCTGTTGCATACATTTTTCATGAATTCCCCCCCCCATACATCCAACGGAGCATGGTGAGTTTGGCTTTAGAATACTTTGTTATTCAATCTTTTTTCCTTAATGATATTAAATATTTTTGTTCTTGGGTGCCTTTTTGCTGGGGGATTAATGACATTAGCTACAAATGGTAACTTTTATGAATTGTTGAACTTTTTTTATGTTCTTTAAAAGGGGAAAGGAGCTGTAGACTGTGCTTTCTCTCTCTTGTTATTATATCACCTGGAGGATATCCTGGGTTTAGATAAGATGGCCCCTTGTCATGTTAAAATTTTATGGTGGAATCAATCGACAAAAAGACATTATGGTAGAACGACGTATTTGATCACTATTTCTCTGTTTTTGACCCTTTCTGTTTATTTTTTGTTGGAACCTCAGCAACAACTTCAAGCATTGATGGAGACTCTTAACACAACAGAGCCTCATTACATTCGATGTGTGAAGCCAAATTCTTTCAATCGACCACAAACGTTTGAGAATTCAAGTGTGATACATCAATTACGATGTGGGGTTAGTAGCTCAAATATTCCCTTTGTCAGAGTTGTTATCACAGAGACATATATTTCTTGAATGCCATTTATTAAACTTTGACTTCATTGGTTGTGGTCTTATTGTTTTTATTTTCATTTGACAGTGATTGCAATTGTTGTTACACCATGTTCTTTAAAGTTATACAAATTGCAAGATTTTGATGTTTTGCAATTTGGTGGAGCAGCTGGAGCTATGGCTAATCATTTTGATGTTTTCAAATCGAAATGAGGATTTTGTTGTTTTTTTTTTCTTTTTACCAAAATTGAAATGAGGATTTAGATTCTTTGAAATAGCACAAATGATATATTTTTTTAACACTATTGTGCATTTAGGAAGAGGAGACTATACATCATTAGAGGGTACGTTCATGCTGTCAAGTGGATTTTCCGACAAGGCTGTTTCTTTGCAGCAGTAATATCACACTTAGCTGAAAAAGGAAAAAATGAAATGACTCACATCTAAATCCATTTATGTATACTCAATGTTGTGTCCTTCAATTGAATTTTCATGCAAATAAGTTGCCATAATGGAACTTCAATTGTGCATTTATGCCAGGTTTACTTCCTCTGTTAAGCACTTCTATACCGTATTTTTAACTTTTTTCAGGGTGTCCTTGAGGCTGTTCGAATTAGTCTTGCAGGTTACCCCACTCGTAGGACTTATTCAGAGTTTGTTGATCGCTTTGGGTTGATAGCTCCAGAATTTATAGATGGCAGGTCAGTTTACTAAAAGTTCAGATTTGTAGTTCTTTGACTCTTGTATTCCTTGTTAGGATTATTGTTTCCAAAATAAAACTGATTAAAGGTGAGGGCCTGGGTGGAAATGGTGACTGAGGTTGAATAAGTAGGCTTAGCCAGACTTTAAATGTTTAACGCTTCAATTAAAATTTTGTGAAATTTATTGAACAAAAGTCAATACAATAGCTCAAACCTTTAATTAAAATAATGTTTTATACAGTAAAAATATTATTTAGATTTTTAAAATAGTAGCTAAAATATAAGCATGTAAATTTAAACCATCTATATACTTAATATTTTGATCTTAGTGATAGGAATGATTGTGTTGTTCCGTGAGGTTGATGGATGGAGTCTCCAGCCTGCCCTCCTACTTTATTCTTAATGAGTTCATTGGCTGTCTTTGAGCTGTTTCTAGAAACTTAGTGCCGGTTGTACAATTTCCACCTGAACTGAAGAATTGCTTGGTGATTTATCTGATCGTAAGCAGTTCTAGGGAGATCATTCAGTCTTGTCTGGTTTTATGGACATGGTTGGTTCAGATAATTTTAATCTTGTTATAATTTGCTGAACCAAAATGTGAACGAGAAGGACAACAAACAAATTAAGTTGGTTTTTCACCAATTTACTTCTGCATTATGTGTCTTGTTATCAATTATTATCAATAAGTGTAAAAAATGTGCTAATTGGTGGAACAAATTGTCTTTATTTTTCAGCATTAAATGCATGTATTCTGGTCATAATTAATTGATGAACGTGTAAGTACATTAATTCACTAGTACAAGTATTTTTATTCATTAAATGGTGTGTGTGTGTGTGTGTGTTTGTGTCGGGGGGGTGGGGCTCTGCTTTCAGTACTCTTCAAATTTTCATACTTATCTGCAATGTGTGTTATCAGTTATGATGAAAAAACCGCCACTGCAAAAATTTTACAGAAGCTAAAGCTTGAGAATTTTCAGGTATGCTTTCTTGGAAAGGTGCATTGCGCTCTTTTTTCATTAACAAATTTGGGATGTACAAACATGACCACATCTCTAGATATTATTTTTATTTTGCTTTTCTCTTTTTCTGATTCAGTTGGGGAGGACCAAAGTATTTCTCAGGGCTGGTCAAATTGGCATTTTAGATTCCCGGCGTGCTGAAGTGTTGGACAATGCTGCAAAGTGTATTCAGCGCTGGTTGAGAACATTTATTACGCACAGGGAATTTATCTCTATCCGAGCTGCTGCATTTTCTATTCAGGCATACTGCAGGGGTTAGTTATTTTCATCTATTTTCTCCGCCTTAAATGGATTATTGTCAAATGATGTTTCATCCTTGGATTTCTTTTTCCCCCATCAAACCCTTTGTTTCTGCAATCTTATGTCATATCTCACTACTTCCCTCTTATCATGCTGTAAATTTATCAACCAATTACACTTGTGCGTTCTGCCAATATTTTGGTTTATGCTATGCTTTTACTTTCATAACTTTCTGCTGCTCTCACACAAAATGTGGGTTTGCTACCATATTATATCACACTCATTTGCCATGGGACCTTGTAACTTTGAGGATGTAAAAAGCTGTGCTTGTTTTTCTGAGTCCAGCCTGAATTAATGCAAGGCTGGGTGGTGTGTGCCTCACTAGTAATCTACGTTCGTTATGATTTGCATACGCCATTCAAGTTTCTTCATTTTATAGTTGCTTTGGCTTGGTGTTCATTAATATTCTTGTTATAGGATGTATTGCTCGAAAGATGTATGCTGCTAAACGGGAGACAGCTGCTGCTGTTCTCATTCAGAAATATATTCGCATGTGGTTAATTAAGCAATCATTCATGAAACTATATTCTTCTTCCGTGATCATACAATCCTTTATTCGTGGTTTTACAACTCGCCGAAGATTCTTTCATGGAAGAGAACACAGAGCTGCTACTGTTATTCAGGTAGATTTTAACTACAAGATGATTTTTTTTTGTTTTCCAATTTGTGCTAAGATTTCAAATTTTCAGAAACCAGACTTCATCTTTTTCCCCCAGTAAACTCGATTAAATTTACATATTATTGTTCCAGCTATCAAATTAAATTGTATCAGTAGCTTTCTACCTCTTATGCATACGTAGGTAATTTTACTGATCATATTGACAAACGGATCAGAAAGCTCTTTTGTAGTTCACGACCTTGGTTCTCTCTCTCTCTCTCTCTCTCTCTCTGTGGAGTAGGATCTCTGGTTTCTATTTCCTTATTTGTCTCCCCTCTCATCAATAAAATTGCATGATTTGATTTTAACATTTTGTGTTTTCTATGCAATTACTTTCAAATCCTTGTCATTTTTATTTGATTCTGTGTATGATGCAATCTATTTCATTAGTGTGACATTAATTTTATAGGCTTGTTGGAAGATGTACAAAATTCGGTCAGTTTTCCAACATCGTCAAGCTTCAATTGTGGCAATACAATGTCTTTGGCGGTGTAGGCAAGCAAAAAGAGAGCTTCGTAAATTGAAAAAAGTGAGGACTTTGTTTCTGCCTCTGTCCCAGTATTTAGATTTTGGTTTTTAAACTTACTGATTACGCATTTGCAGGAGGCTAATGAGGCTGGTGCCTTGCGTCTGGCTAAGAATAAACTTGAGAAGCAACTGGAAGATCTCACATGGAGATTGCATCTTGAAAAAAGATTAAGGGTATTTCTTTCAGAAATATTGAGACAGTGATATTTTGATGGAAACTCTGCTTATGTCAAATGTGTTTTGCGTCATGTTCTTCAGTTGCTTCACTAATTCTCTAAAATATTTTACTCTGCCTGAAGTTAGCTTTCTCTGTCCAATTCAAATCCTACAAGTGACCTAGTTTTTGATTTGGGGTTGTTTAGAGAATTGGTTGTAATAATTTCTTCTATTACGTAGATCAAAATTTTTATATATCAAGATTATCATATTTTACCCTTGCTATTAGTTGTCAACACTCATTGTATGCAATTACTGTGTCATTGTTTATTGTTAATTGCTCCCTCCAAATCATAATATATGACATCTTTTAGAAGTCTTGTTTGGTCCAACATATGGGGCATTGGATAACTTCTATGATTGCTTTTTCAACAATACCTCTACTTAATTTATTACTCCTGAAAAAATGATGCATTGAAATTTCAATTGTCATTATTAAGGCACTTTAATAGGATATTTAATGAGGGTATAATTGGAAGGATGTAAATATTTTTTAAGAAATTAAGGTTTAAACTAATATAGTTACCATTGGTCTATATTGTGGTTTAGAGGGAGTATATTTTTAATCTAATTCCCTGCTTTGCAAAATTTGTATTTAAGGTCTGACTTGTCAGTTGTCACTCAGTTCATTTATCCAGTAGAGGTCTCAGAAAACATAATAAGCTAGAGTTTTCTGATGATATTATAGGAATTTTCATCCTGTGTTGTGCACTGTTTTGCAGGTTTCTAATGAAGAGGCTAAGCTAGTGGAGATGTCAAAACTTCAAAAGATGCTAGAAGCTGTAAATCTTGAATTGGATGCAGCTAAATTAGCAACAATTAATGAGTGTAACAAGAATTCTATGCTTCAAAATCAATTGGAATTGTCAGTAAAGGAGAAATCAGCTTTGGAAAGGGAGCTAGTTGCAATGGATGGACTGCGGAAAGAAAATGCTGCCTTAAAGGTGTTTGGTTTAATTTATAGAATTATTATATTCATGCCATAGAAATCACATGCATTATTTCAGATGCTGGTCAGGTGAAGGATTGAGCAATTCCTACTTGTATGCAACATTGCGGGCATTATTATAGCATTTGCATGTGCTCCTTTGTGTAAAGAAGCCCATCATGAATTATGTTGCTCGGAAATTTAGGACAATTTAAGTTTGGAAGTTTATCGATTACTAAGTTGTTTGTCTTCTCATTAATTAAATTTGATTTCGTTTTATTTTTCAGAGTTCTTTGGATGCCTTTGAAAAGAAGAATGCAGCATTAGAACTTGAACTTATGAAGGCTCAAAAAGTTAGTAATGAAACCATTGAGAAATTGAGGGAAGTTGAACAGAAATGTTCTCATTTCCAGCAAAATTTGAAAAGGTTCTATCTACATTTCTTTTCATTCTACTGGTTTGTCTTTGTTTGCATTTGTTGGGATTTGAATGAGTGTTCTTATAAGTTTTTTTTTTTTTAATTCGCAGCATTATACTTAACAAATGACTCATTTTTTTAATTGTATTTGAATGCAGTCTTGAGGAGAAGTTATCAACTTTAGAGGATGAAAATCATGTCCTCCGACAGAAAGCCTTGAATCCGTCTCCCAAGTGTAGCCGGCCAGCAATTGCAAAATCATTTTCAGAAGTAAGTTGTATATAATGAATATATCCATGCACAGCTACGTGCATTTTTATATATTTAATTTAGCTTAATTCACTATGATTTTATGTTTGGGTTCCTAATCCTTACTTGTTAGACAGATGGTTTTATTTATTTTTCTTTTAAGTCTATGCTCTGGTTGTTCTACGAACTGTTGTATAGTACCATAGTTAATTACCTCTCTTTACCCTTTGAAACAGAAATACTCAAATTCAATGGCTCCCCGTACAGAACGAAAGCCTATATTCGTAAGCTACCTACCACTTTTTTTTTTTGTTAGCTTTTCTGTTCAATATAATTGTCATATTTAATTGTCACTGCCTTCATGTGCTCCAATTTGATGCAGGAGTCACCCACACCCACAAAACTTATTGCCCCATTTCCTCTTGGCTTGTCAGACTCTCGTAGATCTAAGTTGACAGCAGAGAGACACCAGGTAGCTCCCTCATTTCACTTGAGTCTTGATCCTACGATTCAGTTACTTATTTTTTGAGTCATTGTGGCTACTTGCAATGACATTCATCAACTTTTAAAGTGCTGGGGTATCAATTAATTTTGCAGATTAGGAATATAACTACTTGAGAAAATATTAGAAGGGTTTTCTTGATTGATGTACTTTCAGTGTGAAGGGTATTTGTGTCATTTGGTAGTGAAAATAAATGGTAAATTTTGAAGGGGATTGGAAGTGGGAAGAAAGTACTGAAGTGTTTGATGCAAAATATTGCTGAACTACAAGATATGAGAGGGGAAAATTTATAATTTTTAATTTAGTTTAGTTTATCCAAATTTATAATTTTTAGACTTGAAACCGGTCTGAAATGCATCATCATGGAATTAGCATGAGCTCCGTTTGAATCCAAATAAAATTTTCTATGAAAATGATTTTCAATATATCTTTATTTTGTAAAAGATTTTTTTTTCCCTATATAACAAATAAAGCCTGGCATTCACCCTTTTTCCCCTAGCATGCCAGGCTGTTCACTCTGCATAGTTTACCCTGGTAGTTTTAGCAGCCATCCTGTTACATAACATAGGATACTGAGACCCCAGCATGACTAGAATATCTATGTGAAAATTATAAGGAAACAGTTTTATTTTTTATTTGATTACAGTAGCACAATCATAAACTAGTGGAAAACCAAGATAAAATCATAAATGTCTGTATTGTTCTTAGATTCTAATGAATGATGAGGTTTATTCTTGACAGTCCAAGATTACCTGCAGGTTGTTTTCTGTCACATAATTTTTGGACTTCAGTTTAACATGTACAAATGTTATGCAGGATAACTATGAATTCCTCTCTAGGTGCATCAAGGAAGATTTGGGGTTCAAAAATGATAAACCATTGGCAGCATGCATCATATACAAGTGTCTTCTTCATTGGCATGCCTTTGAATCTGAGCGAACAGCCATTTTTGATTACATAATTGAGGGAATCAATGACGCCTTAAAGGTAAATCATATATGATTACTTATTTTCAAAGTTTCCTTTCTTATTCTAATTTATCTCATGCTTATTATTATGACAAGTACTTTGGCATAGTAAACAATGGTCATAGTTTATAGACCTTTATATTGGGCCCTTTTGTTATTGTTTTTGGAGCTTTATTCATTGGATATGCATCTCCTTCAGGTTAGAGATGATGACTCTCTCCTACCATATTGGCTGTCCAATACCTCCGCACTATTGTGCCTCCTACAGAGGAACCTACGTTCAAATGGCTTTCTAGCTACTACTGCCCAGCGTTATACTGGATCTTCTGGCTTGACCAGCCGAATCGGGCATGTGAGTTATCAAGTTAAACATTGCCATATGATATTTATTTTCTGTGAGCAATATCTTTTTCTATGACTACCTGGGTGATTTCTGACCTAATTGAAGCAGTATTATTATTCTGGCTTCTGCATCTAGTTTTTCAAGTGAGATCAAAATTTCCTAGAAGTATGGGGAGCTGAGAGAGTCAGAGTTTAACTTGGAATGAATGTTAGGTCTTGGATTTTGTTAGATTTTTGTATTTTGTTCTGTCAGCACTTGTTGAGGTTGCTTTTAAAATATTAGTCGTAACTGTAGTTTATTGTATTATACTCCACAATTAGTTATTCTATTTTCAAAAAAGAAAACTGGGCCATTCGCCTCATCATTATTTTAGTGTCTTTTGCTCTTTTAAAACCTGTTTATTGATGTATTAGCATCTTTGTTCTATTTAAAAAATTAGTGTATGAAGGTGCTGCTATGATGTTGATTAGTTACTTCTAATTTGTTAATTTATACAATTACTTGTATCTTTTTTCTTCTCTTCATCAAAAGAAGAAATTTTAGAGTAAGACAGAAAATAGTGCAGGGGCATGTAAACAAAATTCTGGTAACTGATTATTTAGGTAATTTGGGAATGAGGGGATGGATTTGTGCTGTTTTCCATTTGGCATAGTGCTGGAGCTGTCATTTTTGAGAAGTTAATGACAGCAACTTGAAAAATCAAGTAGCATCTCCAAAAGTAGAGAGCAAAAAATGGTTGCAGTGTGCATGTGCATGGGCCGATTAATTTGTTTAAAAGGTTATTAGTTGAATAGTTTCGCCTGTTTCAGCCAACAAAGGTTTCTGAAGTGTAGATCAAAGAATAATGTCCAAACTCGTGCGTTTTCTAAAGTTTTTAGATTTTTCATTATACTTTGTAGTTTTGAAAATTCTCACCCCACTCTGGGCTACTCTTCTTTTCTCTCGTTGATTTTAATTTTAATGCTTTCCTCAGGCACTGAAATCTCCAATAAAATATATTGGATATGATGATGGTGTGTCACATGTAGAGGCAAGATATCCAGCTATACTTTTCAAACAACAATTGACTGCTTGCGTAGAGAAGATTTTCGGCTTGATACGTGATAATTTGAAAAAGGAGCTTTCTCCACTTTTGAGCTCATGCATTCAGGTGACTGTTCTTGCTTACTAAATTGCATATGTGAAGACTGATGAATCATTCGTTATCCATTCTTTGTTAATTTGACCGTATGTGGTCATGATGATCACAGGAGGATTTAGTTAAGCGCAACCTAGTGCTGATCGTTATAGCTGACATGCCTTTTAATTTGTTTCATGAAAGTTACTCATAAGAAAATGTTTCGAGACTTGAGATGTGGCAGTCAGCAATCATTTTATTCCTTTTGACATTGCTATATGTCAGCTGTTCAACTGTTGCCTTGTATTTTTTTTCCTTAACCTTTCCAAATCATTTTTCAGATATGTAGATATTTATTACATTATTTATTCATTTGTCCATGTAATCTTTTTGAAAGATTGCATGATTGAAAGATTAGTTTTTGCTACTTGGTTTCTCACTCTAGATTTATAATTTGACATGATGTTTCCCTGGGCCTTATGGGGAACATGTTAGGCACCAAAAACCGCACGAATGCATGGGGGAAAATCATCCCGGTCTCCTGGTGGACTTCCTCTGCAATCTCCTGGTGGTCAGTGGGACAACATCATTAAATTTTTGGATTCACTTATGAGCCGATTACGTGGAAATCATGTATGTTTTTCAAGGATCTATTTATTTTTTGTTTGTCTTCCTTTTAGAATGCACCTCTATTTGTTTTTGCATGCTTCATTTTGTCTTAGAAGACTCTTATTTCAACCTTTCTTATCTCAGAATGTCGTGCTACATCAATGGAAGGCAGTTTGGTTGTCCCCAATCTTACCTCATTTGTTGATGTTTTTCTGACTGGTGAAACTTGTCAGCTTGCTGTGTAATGCATTAGACAGTGGCTCAAAATTTCACATTTCCATAGAAGTTTTTCATACTATAAAATCAGATGGAGTTTAATTTAAAGATGAAACCACAAGTTCAGGATTATGCATTTTCATCCTACGCTGCATTTTATGCTTCGTTTTTTTCGTTGTCCTTGTTGTTTGTAAATCATTTTGCTCATCATGAATTGGGGATTGTTTGTAAATCAATTTAAGAGAACATTTTTTGAAGTTGTTGAATGGGACTTTTTAGTTAACATTTCTAAAAGCTTGTTAAATGATAGAACACAATGATGTCATACAATTCATGTAGCTAATCCCACTTAGTGGGATAAGGCTTGTCGTTGTCGTCGTCGTGAATCAAGGATTTTTGTAACATCCATTTAGCATTGGAGAGAAACAATTGAAGACTGGTGTGGTGGGCCAATAATCATTAAACTGTAAATTATCTGTATTTTTTGGTGGACTTATCTTTTTTTTTTTTCATTTTTGCTGGTAAACTGACATTATTTGAAGAATAATGACGACTGGAACATTTCACTTTATTTGTTTATTCTGGTGGTTGGCTATGAAACCGTCTGATTAACACCAAGATTTATTGCAATTATTTGATCTTAGTTATTCTAACATTAATGTAGTTGAAATATCATGATTGTATTGTAAATCATAAATTTAATATCCTAATCTTCATGCCGATTTAATTGTGCTACTTCGAAATTGCGTGCTCAGGTACCATCCTTCTTCATACGGAAATTAGTCACTCAAGTTTTCTCTTTCGTCAATATTACCCTCTTCAACAGGTAAAAAACTTGGTTACTAGAAATGGTTTTTCATTGCATGAAATTGCTAATTTGATTGCTTGGCTAATTGAGTTGATGATAGTAAGAAAGAATGAGAGGGTAGGAAGAAGCAGAGAGAGAGATAGGTTGGTTAAAACTCTTCTCTAGCTATTCTAAAAAAAAGAACTTCAAGCCCATACTAGAATTAACAACTATTCTGTGATATTAACTACTTCGTAAAACTTATATTACCTGTGACATTTAACTTTCTTTAGTTTAACGTTATAATCCTATACATTATTCTACCTATCTTTTGTAGTCTTCTGTTGCGCCGTGAATGCTGTACATTCTCAAATGGGGAATATGTAAAATCTGGTCTAGCTGAACTGGAGAAGTGGATAGCTAATGCAAAGGAGGAGGTAAATTGAGTTTACATGCCCATAATATTTCATGGCTGGAGTTTACGATGTGACTAATGTTTTTAGTTAAATACAGTATGCAGGAACATCCTGGCATGAGCTGAATTACATAAGACAAGCTGTTGGGTTTCTGGTATAAGCAATACCTTAATCTGTTGGGATTCCCGAAACTGTCAAATGGAACTGCATGTCTTATTTATGCTCTCCTCTGTTTGAATTACACAGGTAATTCATCAGAAGAGGAAGAAATCCTTGGAAGAGATTCGACTGGATCTTTGCCCGGTATTTATCATACTTATTGATCACAATCTGAAGCCATCGCTTATTGATCCTAAAGATTAGCCCTTGGCGATTTTTTCAAGTTCCATCATTTGCAAAGATTCTAGGATGATATTTAATTATATTTTTTGTTGTTCAAATGATAAAAATGGGTCATCATGATTTTACTTTTGCTTCTGACATAAAATATGGGCAACATAACTACTCTAGCTTTGAGTGAGGAAGGTGTGATTTGACATATAATTGGCATCTTGGTTAGCCTTTCGAAGAATAGAGGAAGGATAATATTTTTGTAGAGGAAGGGAACATGCTTGTTCCTAAGTCTTATCTTCAAACTTATTTAATTTGTCATCCTTTGATTGTGTCTGATTGTTAAGTACATGCCATGCCAGCCATTTAACTGTTTTAGGAATATATGAGGAACATTATGGACCTTCATGGTTTAATTTTGGGAAACACTACTTTTTGTCCCTGCACTTCACTTGAATTTTGGTATAGGTCTTTATACTTTTCTTCAGTTGCAACTTGGTCCTTCAAAGGGACATTAATGTGGCACAAATGGTGTTAATATTGCTGACATGTCAATTAACACTATCAATTTTGTGCTTATGTGTTAAACTGATGCTAATATGGATTTTTTAATAAGCAAAAATAAAAAAAAATGCTACATCAAATGAAATAAAGGAGGTTGATTTGGACCCTCAACTTAAACGATCAGTTCCATGATGTCAAAGAAGACTGTTGAATGACGGCGGTGATAGTCGACAGCGGTGAAGGATTAGCAAAGTGTGATGAAATGCCTGCTTTGTGATGAAATCCAATTTCATTTTATGTAGGTTTTTTTCCCCGTTTTTGCTTATTATTAACACTTTTTGTGCTATGTTAACTTCTCTCTGAAAATGTAGAGACTAATGTTGCAAATGGAAAAAAGTATAGACTTAAAACATTGAAAAAACGTGCAAAGGTTTGTATCAAAACTTGATCAAAGTGTAGACACCAAAAGTAGTGTTTTTCATTTTATTTTAGTAGGAACATGCTTGTTCCTTAGTCATAAGATCTTCCTCTTACCTTAGTAACAGGGCATAACCTGCTTTGCGAGCAATTTTTTGAGTGGAATTTGTCTCAAATTTGAATGAAAAGGGAAGCTTAAGTTATAACTTCAGTGCTCTTCTTTAACAGGCATTGACTGTGAGGCAAATATATCGCATCAGTACTATGTACTGGGATGACAAGTATGGAACGCAGAGTGTATCCAATGAGGCAAGTAGTGTTTTTAAGTGTTAATTTTTTCTGAGAAAATATGACGCTAGTTTGCTCAAATTTCCAAGTCGTCCATGTTGAACAGGTAGTTAGTGAAATGAGGGAAATTGTGAGCAAGGACAATCAAAATCTGACTTCAAATTCATTCTTGTTGGATGATGATCTTAGGTAATCTAATTGCATCTTTCATTTGTTTGCAGATTTAAGACCTGATTGTTCAATGAACTTATAGGATGCCTAGTTGTTCTTGCTGATGGCAAAGACTAGTCTTTTGTTGGCAAGTTTTTATTGTTAGATAGCTCTTATTCTGCTTATAATTTTGGTTGTAATATGTTTTCTAGTCTTGAAATAAAACAGGGAAACATCAAAATATAATTGCAAATTAAATGGAAAGGTTCACAATTTTAGAACAGGCAGCTAGCTGTGGGGTGATTGCCGAGGGATTTCAAGGAGATCTAAAATGATCACCAACATTCTCCCTCAAACTGAGAAGTAGAGCTTTAATGCTTATTCTTGGTAGAGCCTTCAGCACAGCGGCTTGTGTTGAGTGTATGGCAGCTCAAGAATTTGATGATACACTTTTTCTTCGACGAAATGATGGCCAAAACTTGGAGAATGAAATAAGGATTAGATTTATTTTTAGTTGTAATGTTGCTATTGGCTTGTCTTCAACTTAATTTCTTATTGCAGCATTCCATTTTCTGCTGAAGACATAGATATGGCAATATCCGCGATCGATCCTGATGATATTGATCACCCACCATTTTTGTCGGAATATCCTTGCGCTCAGTTTCTTGTTGCGCATTAGAAGTGACTGATCGACCTACGGTTTCAAGGCTGTTTCCAAAGCCAAGTGAGCTTAATGCATTTGCATCTCTGGGTCTTGACCGCAGTGCTCTGCAAGTTGGAAACACAAGTTTTCCTTCACATGGATTGTAAGCTTAGCTGTCATCAGATATTGTTGATAATGCCAATACATTTGTAAATCAAGATATCTACCGATCAAATTGGGAGAAGTGGTTTCATAGGTCCAGTCTACAATTTCTTCTATTAGTTTGTCCAGAAAGTTGTAATTAAGGGTAGATGGCAGTTTAGGAGTTTAAAGCTTCCTTGTATTTTTATTTCGCTCCTCCTCTCTGCTCTTCTTATTAGGGGGTCAGGGTGTAATGATGTATATAAATGTATTTGTTAACCGGCCTAGGGCTAGGCAAAAGGAGTGAAGTATTGTTTCATTCATTGATGTAAATACTGATCTTGCTATAGCATCATCCTGTCACTTTGTAGTCTTTTCCATGGCATCTTCAAGTAATTATGTTGGTGGTGCTCTAAGTTCGTCGAATCTGTTATAATGAATAGCATTTCTTTTCTGTGTTTTCTCGATCGTTCAATTGGAGACATGGGCGAGCCCGTTTTAGATTCCTATTTGACGAAACACTATTTATGGAGCCCTTTTATTTCATGAAGAGATGGGCAAGAAACGCGGAAGCATCCAAGACTTTCCTTAAGAACGTAATTGAATCGATCTAACACTCCAGTTGATAACCGTACTATCTACGCAGCAGCGAGGATAGACGACAGAAAAACCATTCTGCTTTGCCGTGAACTGAATGAAATATAGGACACATTTCAGTAGTCCGGATATAGCTCCTGGCGTCATGAACTTGAGGCGAACAAACTCTAAATTCCAGGAGGACGTTAAAAATTTTAGCAACGTCTTTTCGTCAAAATAAATAGATGAGTTAGCGTTCATCATCCTGTCTCCTGTAATTGAACGTGTGACAGTTTCGCCGATTTATCACTTTATTATAACCTCAAGTAGATGGCATAGCAAACTTGACAGGTAAAGGTCCCCGAATATCCATACAATCAATGCAAATTCTCCAAGTAAACGCTCTTTACCACTATAATAACACCAAATTGCAATGGTCATGGGTGAATGACTTCTAGAGTGTATCAACATATTACTTTTACAATTCAAAATTAATGATGAAAGGGAAGGGGTTAGTGCATGCTATGTCCAAGTGGTTAGAAGATTAGGAGCGAAGATCTTTGTATGTTTCCTCTACAACATTTCGTGGAATCAACTAGCACTCAAGTAAGTTTTATTCAGGGAAGTTCAAACACCAGTTCATTCGTCAGATTAGTTTACCAAGAGCTGTTTCATTGCGGGAGGAACTCGACATATCCAATTTCGCAGCCGTGGCACAATGATGCAGATCAGCCAAGGAGAATGATCGAGAAGCAGAGCTCTGCACAATTGGAGGGGATGCACCGGCACCGGTGGATGTAGGTACCCTACTTCTTGGATGCAGCGGTGGAAGAAGTGGTGGAGGTGACCTCGAATTTGAATCCTCGCTTGTACTACTACTGCTGTCACAGTTGTTCATGGCGACTGCAAGAGCCAGAGTGCTTCGACTCGAGCCAATTGATCTCTTAGAAATGCCCCCGCTATTGCTTCTTAAAGGGAAATTTCGATTCTTGTCCCAAACGTGATTGAAGGCCATTAAGTTTCTGCGCCTCCTAGTGTAGGCACTATCTGGTTTAGTAATGTCTCTGACGGATGGTAAAAACGAAGCTTCTGCCAGGCTCGTGAAGGACTTGGATTTACCATCGTAAAACTTTGAGATCCCTCTCCTGCAACAGTTTATTCTATACATCAGACAATTGGTCGATCTCAAATCAATTATAGATTTCACGACTATTACACTGAAAATACTGAATATGAATATTATCACCGTATTTAACACGGTGAACGATCGAGAACCTTCTCTTCAGATTGTAAATAAAAATGCAAAATTCTAAGAAATCCTCATGAAACATGACAGCCTGGATCAAATCTACTTATCGCTGGATAATCTGTTCCTAATTTGAAGTGAGGAAGGAATGGAAGTTTTCTGTATCAAATTAAATTAGAATCCGTGTTTTCTAGTATAAATCCTACTTGGTGAAAACGTCAGTGATGAAAGCTGTCTTCATAATTTTATGCATCGCAAAACAGAGAAAACGTAAGTAATGATTACGTCAAATGAACCTGAACCTTGAACTAGGGTATATGGATTTCTCAACAAAGAAGAAAAAGAAGCACAAATTATTAGGGATCTAAGAAGGATAAGTTGGAAATGCATGATACCTGATTGGCAACATCTCTTCTAGTGACTCCATCATATCCAAAGGGCCATTATACGCACTCTGAGCCTCATTTTCACCGCAATCCTCATCCACGGTTGACCTTTCTGAGGACAGATCGCTATTTCTCCCGATCGAAGACGTTGAAGAAGACGACGTACTGCACAGATCAACCGAAAACTCAGCCGGCACCGCGTGATTCCCACCGATCCTGGTACACAGCTTTAGATCCTCCGGCAACTGGAAGAACGCAGGTGCGCATGTGACCACACGCTTCAATCCCGAAGGTTCGATCCGCATAGTTAACAAGCAAAATTCACCAGCACTGATCTAGCTGAATATTTCCAGAAATGCGAAACTCGAACAAATTAAACAGAGACCAAAAAGATAACTCCAAGCGCACAACGCACGAAGATGAAACGTTGTGATAAAGCAGAAAGAGAGACAAGAGAAGAGCGCGGACAGGTGTTGGAGACAATGGATTTGGGGGAAGCACACAGAATCAGAGGATAGGAAATGGTGGTCTTTATTTATTTGTTTCGTTGTTTATTTATTTATTTATTTATTATTATATTATTATCGTACTAAATGAGATATGGATGAAAGAGTGGAACAGGATAATTGCAGCGAATTTATATTTATTGTTTGGCCAGCGAAAATATATTTCGAAGGTCTTATCCTCATCCACTGGACGTTAAAAAAATACGTGTGCATGAGCCGTGATCGCCTGCTTGGGGTCCCGTCGTACACCCACTTGGCCAGCCTATTAGCTTGCCTTGACTTCATTGTTTTTTTTTTTATTGCAATAATTTTAATTCAAGTAAACATATCCGTATGTTTTTTATTTGACAAAATATAAATTTTTTTTAAACTAAATTTCGGGTTGGCAAAAAAATAACCATATATCTTCATTTGTATTAGGGTTCTTGGACGAATTATAAATTATAAATATAACATATTTGAGTTCAAATATACTTAAATACTACTTTAATTTAGTTCAAATAATATATTTGAGTAAGAAACATATTTGATCGAAATTTAAATAATTTTTTTAGCTATTTAGATATTATATAAACACAAGTAAACCTACTATATTAACAATAAGGATATCGCAACTTCTTATTGCTAGAAGTGAAGAGCGAGTTGTAAGTCACAAACTCATTCACTAGTTAAAAATATGTTATACTTTCATTTTTTTTTTATTAAAAAAAAAGCGTGTGTTGGTGATGAACGGGTGAGAATTGATTTTTGGTTTCGTTGGTGAGGAGCAGGGAACGAAAGATGGGGGGGCAGAGCAGGGGATCATAGGGGAAAAATGAAACTTATCGGGAAATAGGGGTGGTGGTGGGGCCCACGAAGGCTTCAAGGTTGTTGAAGGCTTTTGTTGCGGAACATGTGCCCGTACATGTCTCCTTCGTTTCTTTTGGGTAACACAAGAGGATGGTGCAAGCTCCACCTCATCCCGTCCCGCGTCTTTTCAATCACGTGCTCTCCACTCACCACTCACCACTCACACGCACCAACCGTCTCTATCCCCACCCACATCACTTCACTAAACCCGACCCAACCCAAGGACTATGCCTTTCCTTCATGTTCAATCAACTGTACGGTGAAGCATCCTTATCCTAAATAGCTAATAAAAACGTGGCAATATTATATTAAATTTTTCCAATTAAATTCATAATGTTGGACGTTGTTGGGGATCATTTTATGTTGGCCTTATCATCTCATGCGTCACTTTCTCCGGACAAACGCAGCAATAGTGGTCCACTTTTTCCCTTCCAAATCACCCCGGCATTTATATTGTAAGAGAAATTCACTAGCAGATAGATAGATACTAGCAAATAGTACATATTGAAGCTGATGTATTATATATAATATATCCGTCCTCAATACGTAAATTACATAAATTTCCCAAGCCAAAGCCAAATCACAGTGGCTCGGTGAAAGAACAATACAATAAAGCTAGGAAATCAAAACTACATGAGAATTAGTTAGTCCTTGCGTGTAAATGGAATGTAAATATATGCCCGTATCCAAAATCTCCAAGGCGTACATGAAGTAATAATGAAAAGCGAATATAATTGTCTCGATGCTTACCAAATTTGAGGCCAGCAGCGGCCCACCAAACAGGTAATGAACAAATGCTTTCAAGTTTGTGGTATAGCTGGTAGATGTATCGTACTGTGTATTCTTTTTTTTTTCTTCTTTGGGAAAACAATTAATATTAAATTATTTATTATAAATAGATGCGAGCTTCGCGAGAGGACCGACGGCAAGAGAGTTGACGTAGGTGCATGGTTCGGTGGCTGCAGAATCGGTACGTTTGTCGTCGAAGTGGTCGTTTTTGTCGGGCCCTCCCAAGATGGCGCCGGTGAGCTCGTTAGGGTTTGGTCCGTCGTGTTGTAACCATTTGATGAAGCTCGCCGGACAGTCTACCTCCTCGTTTGCCGACGTCATCGGCACCGACGCTCCTCTGTGGTGCGCTTGCTTTGGCGGGTTGTTCCCGAATCCCACCATTATTGATCTTCCTTCCGGATTCTTCCCCAGAATGTAATCCATCTGCATGCATAAATGCAAAATGCTCAATATAACTGATTATTGTCTCAGTACGTATTTGCTACTAAAATCTTCTTATTTTTTGGCTGGGTGATTCATTACCTGGCTTTTGGCGAAGTTGAAGAGGTCAGCCGCGGCGAATTGTTTGGTTCCACAGGTGATTTTTTGCTTGTGTTCTTCCAGAATATCGCCATAGAGGGTGAATATCATTGCCGTGCCGGTCACATACTGCGTGTTGGCTCCATCCCTCAAGTGAACGACGCCACCTAAAAATAATAAAGAGGTTGATAATCACATGTTGAATATTAATTAATTATGACAATATTGATTAATGCATGAAATTAAAAAGAGTTACGTTGGAGAGATAGACACTAACCCGGAGTTAATTTAATCTGACTGTAGGGACTCTCGGGATGGACGGAGCATATGAAACTATCGGCTTGATATTTGAATGTCTCCAATTTCGGTACTCCTTCGAAAAGTAACTGAGCAGTATATATACACAGCGTGTTGGTTAGTTATAATATAAGAAACATATTAGAGAGGAAGAGTTTGAGGTATATTAAAATTAAACCTTGGTGATAAGAACTTGAGCTCCTGCATATTTAAGATCCCAACTAAACTCGTTCACATAAGCACTTATGGCTTCCTCTTGAATATACGTCAAATACATTGGCTTCTTGGTTGCAATATATAGCCATGTTGCTGCCCACAACAACTCATCCTGCATCCCCACTTGATCTCATTAGAATGTAAATAATAAATGAAGCCGGGCTTGAAAGGTAATATGTGAAGCAAGTTATTGTTACATTGTAGCCAGAAAAAGAGCAGTAGAAGGGACATTCTCCATCATAAGTTCCCTTGTGGGTTTTTGCCATTTTGAAAAGCTGCAGCCAGTTAAACGTCAAAGAAATTAAGCAAGTTATAATTAGCAAATGATTAGGTTTAATCCCATGCCCATCCAAATTTGTTACCAAAACATTTGGATTTTTTATTACCAGTTTGGCCTTGTTGAGAAGACGACGAGCATAGGCACGATCTACACTTCTGAAAACAACGGAAGAAGAAGCCAATGCTACTGAAGTTTCTGCTGCGATCTCGGAACCGGGCGTGCCTTCACCAATCTGCAAAACTGTTCGTTTTGTCTTCATTTTTTCTGGTCGAACCCAACAATGGTGATCCTCTTCTGGGTCCCCCACCTTCATCATCATCATCATCATCATGAGAATTGAGAAACAAACGCGAGCATATAATAATGTGCAGAAGAAACCTATGAATTTAATATTGTTTCCACGCATGCATGAGAAGGAGAAGCTCACCTGCACGTATAATCGATCGCGTCGGGAAGCACATTTGAGAAGATAATCGGTGCCCCACTTAATGGCGTCACGAACACTATCCATCTCCTTCGCAGCTTGAATCTCGTCCTTGAAATATACCGCAGCCCATGAAAGAGTAGTGACTGTGAAAGCCAAGGGCAGACCATATTTGACATTATCTCCTGCATCATAATATCCTCCAGAAAGGTCCACCTACAATATTACGAGGCATATGTTTAAGCTGAATTGATTATATATAATCAACTTCATTGTTTATTTCGTGTTCGTGAGAGAAATTAAATTAAAGGCATACATTAGCGAGTTTTCCGTCGTCAAGTGCTGAGTCTCCCCTCCAAGGGACTCTGTTATTGGGAGGGAGTTTCCCTGAGCGTTGAGCCTCTAGAAATATGAGGGACTTGGTGAGAGCTTCTTTATAATTAAAGTCGCCATGGACGACATTTAAACATCCTTCAAACACAGAAAGCCATGTCAATATTATTATGGCCAATGACGATCTACGAATACCCATTAACCCCAGAACGAATCTTTCGATAACCTAAAACACAAAATTACGTACGAGGTGATGAACAGGGTAAAATATAAGAAACGATGAAGCTATTTTCATAGAAAGGGAAGGGTTTTCATTTGGGTGTGCGGAATCTCCGGGTATAAGTAGGAAGAAAGGAGAGGGCAATTCAGAGGTGGAGAAGAATGGCTTTAATTGTAGAGTGAGATTTTTTTGTTAGGGCCATTTTGGAAACCAGTATTACGGAATGCTATACATAAACATGTACATGCGGTGGTGAAAGATCCGGCAACTATACCAACAATGAGAAAGCTATATTTTTGCCGATTCTGAGGAAAATAAGGATACACCGCACGTCTTCTCGCCAGCCAGCATGTCACTGGATTTTTTAGATTGCATTACCTTTAATTTAATCAGCAAGTCAACTTCTAAACATTGCTTTCATGGCGTCAAAAATTAACCTGCATGGTTTTGTTTTGCAATCAAAATGCATATCTTTTCCATTTTAAATTAATAAAATGCAATGGGTTGAGTATGATTAAATAAATAATTATATGATTCAATTGAAAAATTATGCAATTGTTATATTTTAATTAAAAATCACTTGGCAATTAACAGTTCACAGGAACCAAAATGTGAGTCATATCGTAGAACGTCTACATCATTACATAAAATTCTCCAAATATCCCTTATTAAATGAGATCATGAGAGGTGGGAGCAGAGAATAAGGATAATTAATAAAAAAAATAATCATTTAATCCTTATAATTTTTGTACAGTTATAATTCAGTTCCTAAATTTTGACTCGTTATAATTTAGACATTATAGTTTTAACTTGGATGTAACTCAATTCTTGAACTTTTTTTTTGATAATTTAGTCCCTATAATTTTAACAACTTAAATATTGATCCTTATATTTTAAAAAATAAAATTTTAAACATTAAAAATATTTTGAACATTTAATATTTATAAAGATTAAAAGGGTTTAATAATTTAGAATATTAGTTATAAATTTTAATATAATTTTAATATTTGTAATTTTATTACTAATATTATAAATATTATAAGTTCAAAATATTATAATTTTAATCCTTTAATCTTTAAATATAATAAATATTAAATGTTTAAAATATTTTTAATCTTTATAATTTTATTTTTTAAAATATATGGATCAATATTTAAGTAGTTGAAACTATAAAGATGAATTGCAAGAAGCAAAATTTAAGGACTAGGTTACAACTAAGTTAAAATTATAAAAATTAAGTTACAATAAATGAAAGTTTAAAAATTGAGTTACAACTGTGCTAAAACTATAAAAACTAAATAATTAATTTTTTTGTGATTAAATTTAGGGTAAAAGACATAAAACTTTTCTTAACTTTGAAATAGTTTTATATGACCCTCTCACCTTTAAATATTGAAAATTAATTAACCCCCTAGCTTTTAATTTTATATTTCAAAACCCTCTATCATTAATTATATTGTTTTTCATAAGGTTTAACATGTCATTTAACCAAAAAAATAATATTAAATTATATTATAGAACTATGGCTAATCAATTTATAATATTTTTTGGATAGTTAAGTAATTGAGAGCCAAAAGAATATTATTATCACTGTATAAAATTTTAAATATTTACTTTTATATTAATTTTATCCTTTTTTTGTTATCAGTGGTGCATAGTTTTCTTGTATTGAAGGATAAATTAATCTAACTTGTTAATATTTTAAATTTCAAATATTTTAGCCATGTATATTATATTAATTAAACCTGAAAATATAAATATAAATAAATCCTTTAATATAATAAAACAATGCACAATTGATAACAAAAAATATAGATAAAACTAATATAAACATAAATATTTAAATTTTTATATAGCAATAATTATATTTTTTAGCTATTAATGCCTAAACTATTCAAAATATATAAAAAAATTAATTATAAATAGTTCTACGATATAATATTTTTATTTAATAGTATTTTTTAGTTAAATAACATTTTTACTCTTATTAAAAAATAATATAATTAATGGCTTTAAAAACAACATTAAAAATTAAGGGGTTAATTTAAAAATTTTAAAAGTAAGGAGGGTGATACAAGGCTGAAAATTCAGAGAAGTCTCATGCAGCCATAAATTTAGGTTAGAAAGTAAATCATTTAATTGGGAATTTAAAATTATATTTATATTTATGAAGTAGTGTAATAAGCTTTTGACGACTTACTTTGCATCGTGTGAAATATCTTAAAAGAGATCTTCCTGTCGACGTTGCTTGGATCTACATATCTGTCAACGTGCACGTACCTGCTGGTTAATCCATCACGCAGGCATATACTTTGCGGGGTGGAGCCCTCACCCCCTTCCCATTTTTTTTTTTAAACACTATTTGGAATGTTGGCCCAAATGAAAATAAACATTGGGCTTGTCCCTTCCCTTTTTCTTTTTCTTTTTCTTTTCTTTTTTTTTGGGTATCCGAAAAGGTGATCAAATCCGTTGAGAGTGCTTTACTTATCTTTTAGTGCGTGCTTCTGAACAAGAGCTGCTGGCAAAGGTGCTTAACAGAGACAGCTAGAGTCCAAGTCCTTTCGGATCTTTATAACATAAAGCGCGTGCTATATAAATTACTAAAACTGAAAGCAGAAGCGGAAAAAAAAACCAATTCACCAAAATGATTCAATTGTTTTTACTCATCATTTCCAGTATTTGAAAGCAGAAACAGTGAGCATAAAAATAGAAAGGCTCTCTCTTTTTCGGGCAAATCTGAGAAGGCTGACCCATGCAATGGCTAAAAAGTTGGAATAAACAAATAATTTAGTTGGAATGGAAAGTTGGGTGAGACAGCTTGTGCTTCTGGCTGCGGGACATGTGGCGTGCCCTCTGCCTCGCGCATGAATGAAATGAGACATCACCATTAATGCCATTCATGTTTCTTTCCAGTTTCCACTCATTCTGCTGCTCACATCTATCAGCTTCTTGCTTCTTTACCTTGTCAAACTCTAAAAGAGATTTTCTGATCAAGCATGAGAATGGTAAGTTGTACCCGACTGAGGGTTTTCAGACACAAGGCAACTCTCTAAATTGATAGGACGTCATATGATATTTAGAAGAAAAAACATTAACAGACATGGATTATGAAATACATCATTAGTGGGTTTGGATCGAAGATAATCAGGATTCACAAATCATGATGTCGTTTCTGTGAAACTTCAATTCGACTAATTTTACCCTCAAATATACCCCCATTCAACAACATTAATTACCTGGGCATAAAAATCAACAAATCGGAATAAATATTTAGTATACCTCTCCCCTAATGTACCCAAAATCTTACGACCTCTTCCACTGTGAGGATTACTTCATACCCCCCAGTATATCGTTTCTCGGTTATAATAAGCCAGCTTCGAACAGATTCCTCCGCCTCAATGACTCATCCACAAGCTTGAAAGTCTTCTTCACAAGCTTCTGGTCCAAGGCAGTCGTCCGGTAAATTTTGAAGACGCGATCCACACGATCAGGTGCCGTGCTCTGGAAATACAATTCCTCGAATTTCTTCTTCACAAACCTGCAGCCATAATTTATTATCCAACTTGTTGAGTTTCATTATGATGAAATCATAAAAGCAATTGGCATATTGTTCCCTCTCTTTAAATTTCTATAAAGCTACTTCGACATGGGAGACTTCAGGCTTTCAGTGTCAAACTCAACATAGCAAAATTTAAGAAAATCTGCCAGAATTTTAAAGGCTTTCAATAGCCAGGTCAACTATTTGCATCTAAATGTTGGAGGCTTTCACTGCAAAAAAGTTGCTTACTCGTATGCATGCTCGATCTCTTGTTTCCCGGAGGAAACTGGCTGGTAATCTTTGAACCACTCACAAACATTAAGTGGGACCTGCGTAATGCAGGACTTGAATCAGTAGAGTGAAATATCTATAGCTTCCACCTATGACAGTGTACAATGTTCAGACAAGTCTTACTTTTAGGATCTTCTTCTCGAAGATGTCAAACTTATTTAAAAATAGCATGAAGGATGTTTTCTGCACAGAAGCAAAAAGGACATCATTATTAAGATGGGTACCAACTTTACGCATGCTAGTTGTCAAAAGATATAAAGCCCTCCAACAGCAAGTATCACATAAAGGAAACAACGAAATGAGAAAGTTAAATAAGAGTTCCCCACAGACATTAAAAATAGAGCATGAAAGAAGACCTCAAAACACGGCTGCTTTAGGACCCACTCAAAAAGTTCCTTAGTCTCCATCATTCTGTTCTTGTTTTCATCCTCAAAAAGTGTTTGATCATACCTGGAAAGCAAGTGTGAGGTCAACACTTCAGCTTTACACAAACTGATAATTGCCAGTAAGATTGAAAGGGTAGGCAGACTATCAGCCTGCTCATTGCTTAACCTGGTACAAATAATCTTATTAATGTTAATATTCACAGCTGCCAGACTAGTTCGAGCTTCGCATTCAACTATACTACAAACGTCTTCAACACTACTTTATTGTAAGTAGGGTTCCAGTCAGGGGGAGTATAAAGAGACTTCTACTAAATTTTACAATCTTGCTCTGGGAACCATCAGATTTAAAACAACAAACCAAGCAATTCATATGAAATAAGTAATCAAATGGAAGGTCAGCCTACTCGCTGATAGCAGCACAGAATATTACAGCAGTAACTCCTTCAAACAAATGAATCCATTTTCTCCTCTCATTTCTCTGGCCTCCAACGTCAAAGAGCCTATAAACCTCACCACTTTTCTTGTTTTCTCCAACTGGACTGTCAAAAATCAAAGATATAGTCATCTAGTCAGTCTATTCTGTGGAGCAAATCATGATAAATAGTAGGTATAAATGAAATGCAGGCATAACCACAAGCAACAAAGACCAATTATAGCAATAAAATATGAAGTCAGTACAATGATAAAAAATGCAGATGGATATAGGTAACGTGCCAGTTACATATACTGAATCAGATGGGAAAACAAGCTTACTAGAGCATGCTTAAGGGAAAACATTTTAATCTCAATCGTTGAACCAGACATTGTAATTGCTTATCCTCCATATAATCATTGATAAAGAAAGCACTTTTGTTCCGTACTTAAATACAGAAAAACTAGTTCCTTATGCCCTTTAGAAGTTCCTTGTGCCCTTTAGAAGCCTTTGTGAAATTTACACCTCAAGAAATATTATCCATGGTGTTTGCCAGGTTCGTACTCAGACTAGAAAGACTTCTAATCCTTAACCCCAAGGCTATAAAATGCCACCATTTTGGAAAGGCAAAGTACGAGTTAATGAGCAACGCTACTGCCACTCAATCTGTTCGCTCAGAAAATTCAGAACAGGGATATATAACAGGAACATTTATATGCATCTTTACATGTTATTTCAGACTTTCATTATGACAGCTCATGTCAGATGGGAGTATTCACCTGAACTGGATCTCTACAACACCAGTGGTACGAACTCTAGCATACAGAACATCCTCCTGTAGTTGTAAATAAAACAGCTATTAGAAATTTACTTTCAAACATGCATTCAAACAAACAAACAAACAAAAAAAACAGAAATATGCAGTTCGGATACCTTTGTTGGAACATAATCAGCATCAGACAGTCTCTGCAAATTTTCCATAAAATAATTGGCACAATCTGGAACTTGGAGTTCATTACCACGGACATATGTTTCCTACAGTTACAAGTAAAATCCATGGAACATAAATATTAAGTAACTGATGCCCGACACCCCCCTCCCCTGGGGGGGGGGTAAAGAAAGCTGAGAAAGGCAGCAAAATTATGCCATCCAGAAACCTGAATTGCAGCATCTTTCCACAAGGTCTCTATTTCCTGTGCAAGCTCCTTAGTGAGATGTGGGTAATCCACCCTGCCTCCTATCTCTGATAGTTTCTCTCCAATATCCTGCGAGAAACATCAAGCTATCAGAACTTAGACAGAAGAGTCTGCAAAGTATCAAGCTCTTTATGAATACAGAAGAATCTTCAGCTTAAAAGTTTGAAAAAGCAGGTGAGCTGCATAGAAAAAAGGATTTGCAATCAATAACTGATTAGTTTTTCTTTTCTCATGATATTTCTGCATGACAACACAATGTTATTAGCACGCGTTGTTAGGCCAGCAGATGATTAAACCATTTAGAGCATAAATTATTGAGAGGAACCTACCTTGTTTTCATTGGATATCACATACTTTGAAGACTCGGTTTCATTCTGAGCCAATTCCTTTGATCCATCATGCAGTATCTGTTCAATAACATCAAATTATGATCAAACTGGCAGTTTTCTCAGCTAACTCCATTAAAGCTCATCTCATATGCATTTTTAATGCCAAACTATGGACATTTGACTCCATAAACTATGCATATTGTCAAAGAAAAATAATCAACACACCCTTTCAAATATTGCGTACTTTTATTGTCTGATACACATTTGCATGAATGACTGGGGCGTAGCTCTTGAGCTCTGCCTCATCAAAACCAGTTTGAAACAAGAGTTTTATCTGCATATCATAAACAGATAATAACTATCAAAAACTCCTCAGATAGATATTATGCTAAGGCACAGAATCCTGCAATTTCTTGCCTGTTTAAAGATCGTAGACTTCCCTGACTCTCCAGCACCTAAACAACAGAGGCGTCAAATTGATTTGAATCAGTTTACAAGAGAAATAACAAAAGGAAGCAAGATGTCAAATGACAATAACACGAGAGACTCATTCAAGGGTGTATTGTGACAATGCCCAGGAATAGGCCACTTATCTAGAACAGCAGAGATTGCTGTTTTATCAATAGAGGAGACAACATTTTACTTTTAGAAAAAGCTCAACTATCGCACAATCACATCAAGGCATTCGCTATTTTTTTGGAAGCATTTTACTAGCTAACAGACACAACCAACAAACGATACATGACATTGCATCAAACCATGAAAACCATCATCACTCATATGATACTTGATTTTAAAATTTTCATAAATACTAAAATAAACAAGTTTCAACTTTAGAAATGCACATGAAGTACACACAACAAATCTAAAAGAAGGCACTTCCCAAGTAAGATGTACCAAGTAGGAGAAGTTTCTGAATATGCTTTTCAGCCTTCGTTTCTTGTTCTATTCTCTTTTCAATTTCAGCAGCCTGCAAATGCATGTCATATTTATCAAATTAGGCCCATGAAGCCCTTCAAAATTACTAAATAATGATGTAGGAACACTATAAGCATCAGCTAAAAAAGGAAACATATACGAGCACAAAATAGCATACCAACTCAAGCATAACAAACCTGTGCATTTTCTTCAGCATCAGCATCATTATATCGACTATTTCTGCTGCAGAGTAAGCCCATAATTTCTGTTACAAAAGACAGCATAGCAGAAGCGAAAGTCAAGCTCCACCAGAAATAAGACTGCTTCAAGGCCATGATGTTAGCCAATACTTACAATACTGGGATTTGAGTTCACCTAACAAGAGAACTAGGACAGTTTCAGGGGTTAACAAAGACGACTAGGATCCACTCCCGAGGTAATGTATTCATGCAACTCGCATCAGCATGCAAAGCTGATATATTTAGTCCAATAACAGACAGCCAAACAAAACAAAACAGACTTGGGGGCACAGACCAGCGGGAGCGTGTTAAAAGTTAAAACTATTATCCATATAGGCTTTTGCTAAAATATATTTTCCCTTTGAATTTAAAGCGAAGGTCTTACAGAAAACCCCGAGTACGATAAATGACCAAAATGCAAGATTAAATGGACAGCCAGAGGAAACTCAACCTTTCAGAACCAGAGGATAATTTGATGTCACGTGAACAAACTGTATGGATGTCTAAGGGTACTAGGGATACCATGTAGACATTGATACGTTGTTCCAGTCCTCTGATTATTTGATTTTACCGTATCAAGCAACTTCCACCAAAGACAGTTAATGAGGATTATTACAAGAAAACTAAAGGAAAGAGAAAAAAACACAGAACTCAGCTATGTATTTACACGGACCATTGTTTCGCTGAGTGTTTGCGCGCCACCGTACGCTATTTTTGGTTATCTCCAGAATAATCAAGTCATTAATCTCTTAGGCATCAAACAGCAATCAATTTAAGCGGGCAATACTTTGTTTTTTCACTGTTTAGCTTCGCGTTACAATCAACACAGACCATACATTACATGCTCTTTCACGCTGGTCTCTGCATTAGAAAGCAAGAAATTTCGACATACGAACAAGCACGGGCATGCAGAGTACAGTCAGCCCATCAAATTTTTTATAACCGTGCAGGAAAAGAGTAGAGAATGCTACAAGAATCAAATTCAAAAACCCAGAAAGTAAAAAAGAAAGAAGCATTAGCTTGCATCTTGATCTGCAAACACAATCTCAATTGCGGAGATCTCCTCAACCAAAGAAAAAAACAAAAGGCAGTAGAAATTATTAACGAATACAAAAGATCCGGAAAGAGAAAGAGAAATGTTACAGAAACAGAAGATGATACCTGAAAAAAGGAGACGGAAAGCAGCGAAGGGTATCTTTATCAAAGGTGCGAGACGGAAATAGGGCGCTAGATTTGGCGGATTGGCGAAGTATGAAGGTAGAAAGCAACTGCAGGTGTTGGGTGTAGAAGAAAGATATAGTATTCCAATAGCAAACCAAACCAAAAAAAGGAGAAAATGGAATTTAAATAAAAGAAGGGACTTGGAAGAAGCAAGAGAAGGAAGGAGTATAGAGAAAGAGAGGAGGAAAATGGCGAAGGAAGGGGAGGGAAAGAAGGATTAAAGAAAAGAGCGCCGAAAGCTGGCGAGCCTTCTTCATCCACAGCGGGCTTCGGTCAAAGTTGGAAAAGACAGACGCAGAAGAATACTACTTTTTTATAAAATATAATGTCTTCTTGGGAAAATCCACAAAGCGCCCCTTACGTTTACAATGGCAGTGCCACTCCCATCTCGCTTTACGACCACATTTGGACTTGCGTCACCCTCGGTTGAATCTCAAATCTTGCTGCCTCATCCAGACCAAACCACCGGGTGAAGGGGCGTGTCCGGAGCTACTTGGAAGAACTCTACTCGCCTTTTTTCTGTATTTGTATCTTGAGTTTTTTTTTTAATTAAAGTTAATAATTTAGATCAAATTTAATTCACTGACTTAAATAAACTCCTGAAAATTTCAGGATCAAGATTAAAAGTCTAAAAAAATTTCTTTATCCTGGATTTGGGTAGCGAATAAATTTAAGAAAATTTTAGGGTGAGCCATCTTGTGAGTTTACTTCACTTTTTTACTGTTAATAAAATGAAAGTAACATTTACTTTGGCCTTCATTTTCATTTAACGCTCACAAACAACTTCCCAAACTATTAAGTCTCCTTTAATTGCTAAAAAAAATGAAATATATTGAAAAAATAAAACAAAAATAAATTAAATGACTATTCTTTCATATTATATGTATCATAAAACTTAATAATATACATTACAAATATAAAAATCATTATGTCTCTAAAAAATCTCATGAATCATAATTTTATAAATTAAATTATCCTTCTCTCTTATAAATATAGTTCACATATTTCCTTTTTATCTTGATCATCTTATTTTTACATTTAATTTTGCAATTCATTTTATTTTATTCCTCTTTAACAATCAAACAGGATTTTAGTTTGCACATTTCACGCTCTAAATGAAGTTTCAATATTTCACTAGTTGATTGTTTTCAATTTTTTTTGAAAGTATTAAGAAAAAACAAATATAAAAGGTAACTTTGTATACTTTCAATTTTATTCTTTTAACCTTTGTTCTTTAAACTAGCAAGGATAGAAGGAGAAGAGTGTGTTGTTGTATTATATTGTTTGGGGCAAAAATTCAAATCAATATATCTACAAATCTTGTAGAATATAGATGATTGGTCACAAATCTCTTATCTCCCGTTGATCAACATACATTGATATAATGTTAAATGTTAATTATCCTATCTGATTTGTCCATTAATTTTTATATAATCAATTTAAGTTTAGTTTAATATTAACATTACTATTTCATTGATTGATGTAATTAAATATTTTTCCTAATTGGTCGACAAAATTTAATTTATTTTAATTGATTTTTATCTTTTCACAATCGGAGCATTAATCATCATCATCAATATATATTTACAAATCTTGTAAAATGAAGGTGATTGGTCACAATTCTCTTCTTTTCAATTTGTCAACATTACTGGTATAATGTTAATTATCCTATCCTATTGGTCCATTAATTTTTGTATCATCAATTTAATTTAAGTTTAATAACAATATTACTCTTTCATTAGTTGATATGATTGAATATTTTTTTCTAATTGGCTAGCAAATTTTAATTCATTTTTTATTTATTTTAATTGATTTTCATCCTTTCACAGGACGGAAGCAATAAATTTTATTTCAAATTTTTCTTAAATCATCTATCACGAAAGCATTAACTCTGCTATTTCTTATGCTCTCAAATCTTGCTAGAGAGCTTCTATTCCCAATACAAGAATTTATTTGTGACCCTCAATCTCATATGCCCTAATCAATGATTGATCGGCCATTCTCCTCAAAGAGTTTGTTGTCAATAGTGGAGAGTTAGGCGACCAAGGTGAAGGAGTTTCGTGCCTTTTTTGGGCCAATGTCAAGGAGAGGATATTGAGTTCATCCACATACTTTCTAAAGAACTCAAATCTCATAACTTCAATGTGATTGGTTAAAAAAATAACTCTCATTGGTTAATACATTTTAAGCTAATGTTAATATGAAATTTCGCTTAATTCATTAATGAGATTTAATTTATTTTTTTATTTTTATGTATTTTCAATTCACTTTCACATGAACATTAATTCAAGAGTAGCTTCATTTTCAAACGTCTCTTATCGTTAGCATTAACTTCATACGGTTGTCCTTCTCCATTCGTTGTGCTTTTCCATGCCTTTTTAATTTTTCTGATTAATGAGATTTAATTTATTTTTTTATTTTTCATGTATTTTCAATTTATTTTCACAAAAGCATTAATTTAAGAGCAATCTCATTTTTAAATTTATCTAGTTGTTAACACTAACTTCACTCAACTATCATTCTGCACTTGTTGTACTTTCCCATACTTTTTCAATTTTCTTGATCGATGACATTTAATTTCTTTTCCTATTTTTCATGCATTTTCCTGATTCACCATGCTCAACATCAATCAAGTTTTATCAACTATCATCATTAGATCATCAATCATTATCTCATGGTTTTAATCCTTCAAACTATGCATGTTTCATCATACATTTTGCTCTGACAAGATAACGTGATGACTCTTCGTCTTTTCATATCAAAGAAGCGAGGCAGAAATGATTTGACAAACAATACATATTCAATTCTTTGACCTCCCCCACACACACAAAAGAAAAAATATATCTTTTTCTTTTTTGGTGAGGAAGGTAAGAGTATGCTTTCTCAAACATTTTTACAAATCTTTTTCTTCCCACCGACCTTTTAATATTTATATTTATAGTATTTATAAAAATTAAAAAGTTTAATAATTTAAAATATTAATAATAAATTTTAAATTTAGCCAAAGACAAGATGCGTATAAATAAAATATTTAAAAAAAAATTGAATAGAGACACTCTCAAAAATTTAGCTATATCAAATATGTCATTATTGTATAGATGATATTTAATTCAAATTCTTTAATTCCAACTTATGCAACACACAAAAAACTACCTTGGTGACTTTAATAAGAAAGAATAAAATAAATTATCTTCAATAATTCAAGTACTAAGGTTTGCCTCAATAAACTCGATAGGTTATGATCGGGCTGGGTAATGACAATTTTCTTTAGATATCTGGGTGCTTTAAACTCCCGAATAAGGACGGCTACCTGAACTATCAACTCTAAATTTTATCATGTTTTTTTTTAAAAAAAAAACTCCAAATTTTATCAACTTGTGGGAAGCAGGTTTAGAATAACAGCCTGAAGGCAGCCGCGCAGGCGTTGAAAAAAGAAAAAAAAAAATATATATATATATATATACACACACACACACACACCAAAGCAAAGAAAGAAGAGGCTCACAACAAGGAAAGCAGAGGACGCACCTCCCACGCATTTGGATGCCGCCTGCCTGCTACTTCTATTTTCAGCAAAATTAAATGTTTTCAAGGTCAATAAAAAATAAATCATATCACCTCTGGTTTCTAAATAATGCTACTTATTATACCCATGTTGTCACCATCCCATTGCAATGGTCTCTTCTTGTTTGTTTATAATCCACAGACAAAATATTTTAAAATTAAAATACAGCGAGCCTGGACATGAATTTGAGTCGAGGGAAGAAGGCATCAACCCGCAGAGGCCAGCCCAATTCTCCCACACGCTCGTGGTCATCCTTGTTCCTCCTGCGCTTCTAAAAGATAGTCTTCCTCTAAGCAACTCCATGTTATATTGTCATCAATCGGGTTGAGTCAGTGAAAAGGACTAATCCTTAATCTTGTGAGAAGTGCTCACTTTTAGCACATATCTCAAACAGAAGTGTATCCAATAGGAGGATATCTGTGCAATCAAAAACTATATATATTATATCGTCACAGTCATATGCTGCCACATTGGCATGCAGGGTCAATGGTGTAAGGATCATGCGGCGTGCTAACTTCCAGAGCAAATGAATGGCTCTTGACCCGAGAGTATCCTATTGAGTTGGCGTATGAGCAATACCAATCCATCAATGACAAGTTCCAGACTGTCGTCACATCCTTCGCATTCTAATCATTCAATCATTGACTCAGAACATCGGTTCTGTATTGCTTGTTGGAGAGTGCATGGAAGCGATGACCAACTCTGTTTGCTGTTTTGTTTCAACTCTTTCACTTCACTTACAGCAACCCTCTGATGCCTCATTTCACTGATAACCACACATGGAAACTCCAGCACCTTCACCAAGTCACTACAATATTTTGAAGTTAGTTAATTCGCGTCTCAAAATTCAACTCGGGTTGCTGTCAAAGCGCAATAAAATCGTGAAACAAGGAGGATAGGATGGCCTTTCTTTGCATGACTCATTTTCCAAATGCTTACTTTGTTGGGTGACAAGGAGTTTTCAAGGTTCGGCATATTTTCATGAGGGGTCAGAGTGGTTGTGGGTTAGATTGATTAGCGGATTAGTTCACCCTTCCTCTTTGACTTTCTCAACAAACTCGTCTTTTTTTTTTTTAGATGTTTTCAATGTTTCCTTTATTCATTATGCTATTACATGCCAAAAATAAAGTCAGGAGAGAAGTCTCGCTCGAATTAGCTATGGGAAGAAGTTCTAGAAGCAGTAGTTTTGAACTTTGATCACCACCAATTTGAAAATAAGAATTTGGTTGTCCTGTTGCTATTGTGATATTATCTGATTTTGACACGCCGACAACAATGATTCCGAGGAACATTACCAACCAAAAACAAGGAGATATTCAATCGTACCTTATCTGCAATAACACACTCCTTTTCTTTTTTTCCCTGCTTTTGTTGAAACAGTGTTTCATTTTGTTGGAACAAGGACGATACCTTAAAGACAGCACATGAATATTGAATTATTAGACAGCAATTGACATGCTACACCAGACGGCTTTATTATTTTATTTTGCGACCTTCGCGGAGCATGTACGATGTATATATATATATATATATATCAACTTCTAAACAAACAAATTTAATAAAATGTACATGCAAAGGGGAAATTCTGCTGTTTATATTACATTCGATTCACGGGTGGGCAAGTTGATTGACTTATAATTAACTAATGACTCGATCATTAGATTGTGAATATAAAAATAAAGCTACAGCGAATAAAATAAAACAGATGATTTCAGCATATGTCCAAACTCTTGGATCCATAATCAAGTGTCTACATGTCAATGAATCTCTTGTAGGGTAGTTTGGCAAACGGGGGATTATAAATTTCTCTACTTGCACTCATTTTACATTGTCATAAATGTCGACTTCCTCATTCACATTCAAAAGCAGAGGTTTTGTTTGCAAACAGTGCATATGAAGATTCATAAGAGGATTACATGGAGGTCCATCATGTTGATGTTCAGTTGCTCCAAGACTAAATGCCCACTGAAGGAATCCAAAAAGAAGATTTCCAAGCAAGGTTCTTTCCGGAGACTAGGCCTCTCTGATATCAGCATTTCAAGCTCTGGTCAGGCCATTGACGATCTTTCTATCTCCCTCGTTGGTCCAAAGCTTTATCCATTTACCCTTGAAGAGCTGAGAGAAGCAACGCATAATTTCTCTTGGAGTAATCTAATAGGTGAAGGTGGGTTTGGACCTGTGTATAAGGGCTTTGTTGATGACAAGCTAAGACCTGGTTTGAAAGCTCAGCCTGTGGCTGTGAAACGACTAAACTTGGACGGCATGCAAGGTCATAGGGAGTGGCTGGTTAGTTTTCTGAAATGAATAGCTTTACTTGCTTCCATTTCTTTGTCAGTCACGTATCAATTCTCTTGCTAACTGGGAAACATATTTGCCTTTCTAGGCAGAGATAATCTTTCTAGGACAGCTAAAGCATCCAAATCTTGTGAACTTAATTGGGTACTGTTATGAGGAGGAACACAGGCTATTAGTGTATGAATACATCGCAAGAGGCAGCTTGGAGAGTCAACTTTTTAGAAGTAAGTTACTTTTCTTCCTTCTTTCCGGTCACTCTTAATGGCAAAAAGAAAATAGAGTCCTGATCGCTACTTCTGTGGCCATATTACTTGTAGGATACACTGCAGCCTTGCCATGGTCAACCAGGATAAAAATTGCCCTGGGAGCAGCCAAGGGCCTAGCCTTTCTTCATGAAGCAGACAAACCAGTGATATATAGGGACTTCAAAACTTCAAATATCTTATTAGACGCGGTAACTTGATATGTTCTCTACTTTACTTCTGAAGGATAATCATTCTAGTTGGGTAATAAACTCCATGTTTGATTAACTTTTTAAAAAAAAAAAACAAATACAGGATTATTCGGCTAAGCTCTCAGACTTCGGGTTTGCAAAAGATGGACCTGAAGGGGAAGACACACATGTAACAACACGAGTAATAGGAACACATGGCTATGCAGCACCAGAGTACATCATGACAGGTCACCTTACAACAAAGAGCGACGTGTATAGCTATGGAGTGGTGTTATTAGAACTAATAACAGGAAGAAGGATAGTGGATAAGAGCAGGCCAGATAGAGAGCAGAGCCTTGTGGAATGGGCAAGGCCTCTGTTGAGGGATCAGAAAAAGCTTCACCGCTTCATAGACCCTCGGTTGGAAGGAAGATTTTCTATCAAAGGAGCTCATAAAGTCGCTGCCTTGGCTTACAAGTGCTTGAGCCACCACCCTCACCCAAGACCAACCATGAGCGTTGTGGTCAACTTATTGGAGCCACTCCAGCACTTTGATGATGCATTGCTGGAACCCTTTGTGTATGTAGCAGTCAATCAAGGTGGCAACATCGACTAACAGCATGATTCGGTATTATTAAAATGTATTAGAGTTAGATAGATAGCAAAATTTTTATGCTTGTCTAACAACGCACTGCTTATTTAGCAGAATGTAAGTGCAGATGATGTTCAGCTGGACCAAAAAGTCCAGACATGCACAAAGCAAATGTAGTTTGATCTGAAATAGCAAATAAGACTATCACGCCAGAAGACAACCTGTCATTAATGGTAATTGTTGGGGCATACCCTTGTTTGAATTTTATGTCCAGTTAGTGATGACAGAGAGAAGGAAAGTAGCATTTCTCGCGGCAAGAGTCAAGGAAAAGCTTGTGATAGGTATATTTGCCTTAGCATGACAAGAGAGCAGTGGAATTGTTAGTCCGCGGAAAGTCATTTGCATTTGCACCACAGAACAACTACGAGCAACAGTAGGCACTAAACCACTAACACTCTTACGTCATGTTAATTGATTGATTATTGAGATAAGCCTACCGCATGCCTTTGGTCAAGGTCGGTGTTTCATCATGAAATATATTCGTGTGTGTGTGTGTGTGTGTAATATCAGCATCCTCCCAAAAATATATGATGTAAGCAGCATTAATTGATTTGAAAATATTAGCATTGTCAACGACTAGTCAACCACTAGTTGATGTTTCTCGATGAGAGAAAAGAAAAACCAACACTCACAATGTCCACGTGTTTTGCTCTAAGCGTTAAGAGTTAAACCTGGATCTGTCTACATTCGATTCTCTGCACAAAATACTAGCGAGTTAGATTGGACCATCAGTTATTACTAATCGTAGTTGTAATATACAAATAATTATACAAACGAGGAGACACTTACATGCATGTATTTTTACAAGAAGCTCAGTTTAGAAAACAACACAACAAAAATTCCATGGCTTGCAGACAGTTAGCGAGAATGAAATCCTTATTTTACATGTACGTTAAGCATTTGTTGTGGCTTAACATAAACAAGATTCAAAATAGCAAGTTGCAAATAATGAATATACCTTCCTTGTTTCATTGTCAGCATTAACTCTATCATAACCTGGTAGTAGTTAAGAGTGTTAAAGAAAACTTACTTAGTAGCAAAGGCATTCATATATTCGTAAGCTTACAATTACTTCATCAATATTCATAACTTGCTGCCTTGACTTTCAAGGCCACTATGTCTGCCGTCCTCAACTTGTCATGTTTTCTGGATTCAAACCGCGGTGCAGCCGTTCAAGCTCGCTCTGCCACGTACTCTACTAAGTGCACGAGTTTGTGTCTTGCTTTTTATCCTGGCAACTGGCGAGATTTAAATCAACATGTTCTTCTAATCACCATTCTTCTTCAGGTTACTATTTTGAGTCAATTATCTACAATCATAGGTGGGTTTGTCGCCATCAGAAACAAAAACAAGCTCTGATTAAGTTAATCATCTCTTATTGTTCAAAAATTTCAATAGATGGATTGACATCGATATTTCACATGAGGGACTTAGGTCCTTGCATATTTTAAAGGGAAAATGATACTCAAGTCCTAATTGAATCGTTTTATCTTGACAAAATTCCCTGGTCCTTAATTGATTTTTTTTTTTAAGTAAATTTTAAACTTCCAAATTTGAACTCCTTCTATTTTTATTTGCAACTCGATTTGCTAATTTAATTTAAGAACACAATTTTTGTATAAAAACACAAAATTTTAACATTAAATTTTATAAAATTATTTATTCAATTCTAGAAATTTGCAATTTATTCTTTCATATTTGCGACTTTATCTACTATAATTTGCAACTCTATATCTTAATTTTATTTATGAATATAATCTCAATATTTATTTTTCTCATGAGAAATTATGTGTTCAATTCAAGAATTTGCAATCTACTTTACTTAATGTGAAATTCAATTTACCTTAATTTACAACTTGAGATCCAAATATTATTTCAAAATTCATAAATAAAATTTCTTAAATAAAGTTAATATTAAAATTTTGTGTTCATAAATAAAATTGGGATATAAAGTTGCAAATATGAGAAAGTAAGTTGCAAATACATATAGCTCACAAAATAACATTATAAATTCAAGGTTGAAATCTTGAAATTTTAAATAAAATTTAGAACTTCAATTGCAAATTAAGGTCAATGAAATTACAAACTATAGAGAGTAAGTTGTAAAATCTTGAAATTGAATGGGTAACTTCTCATGAGAAAAATAAATAATGAGATTATGTTCATAAAAAAATTGAAATGCATAGTTGCAAATCATAGTAGGTGAAATTGAAAATTTGATAGAGTAGGTTACAAATTTCTGGAGTTGAACAAATAATTTTATAAAATTCAATATTGAATTTTGTGTTTTTTTTATAAAAAATTGTGTTCTTAAATTAAAATGGAAAATTGAGTTGTAAATCAAAGTAGGAGTTGCAAATTTTAGAAAATAGGTTGTAAATTTGTGAGTTTAAAATTTTATCAAAAGATCAATTAAGGATCAAGAGTCTTTCTTTGTATTTTGAACTTTGTTGGGACTTTATTAGGATAAAATAATTCTTTTGGACTCAAGTGTCATTCTCCCTATTTTAAATTCAGCTAGTAAATTCTGTCTTGCATGCCAAACCTTAATGTAGATCTTGATCCAAAAATTGATGGATTGTACTATTCACGTGGATCGCAAAGCTAAGGCTATACTTAAATTGAAGACTCATTACTTTAGCAATTTATAAAAGTTGGGAAAAAACAAGGCCTTAACTCTGAGAGATTCATCTCTCACAATTATTAATAGTTCTTATGTACATTTAGTTTTAGTTCTTTATAATATATTTTTTAGACCTTTCACTTGCTTTTGTTCGTGTTATGGGCTAAAGGCATAGCAGAGGTATTGTGAATCACTAAACATTCCTTAATGTTGATATTGATAAGAGAAATTGGTGTATTGGCCCATTTAAACCTTGATCAGAGAAATCACTAATACATTTTTCAAACCTTGATGTAATTGTAAATCTCAATTAGACAAATCACTGGATTGACCCACTCATGTGGATCTTGAAGCTAAGGTTACTAGTAGTTTTTATGCATGTTTAGTTGTAGTTCTTTATAATATATTTTTTAGACTTTTCACTTGCTTTTGTTAGTGTTGTAGGCTGAAGGCACAATAGAAGTATTGCGAATCATTAACATTTTTTGATGCAGAGCTTGATCAGAGAAATTGATTGGGCTGGCCTATCAAACCTTAATAAGAGAAATCACTAATGCATTTTTCAAACCTTAATGTAGATCTTGATCAAAGAAATCAGTGGATTGGCCCATTCATGTGGATCTCAAAGCTAAAGTTATACTTAAATTGAAGACCCATTACTTCAACAATTTATAAAAGTTGGAAGGCAAAAAAAAAACAATGCCTCAACTCTCTAAGGCCATGTTTAGTATAAGAGAATCAAAACATAGGAAATGAAATTGAATCTAGAATCCAAAAACCAGTGTGTTTGGTATGTCAAATTTTTTATTCCCATGGAATCCAATTTAGCCAAAATTGCTAGAATTGGATTCCTTATTGAACTCCATGGAATCGAGCTAGTTCCTAAAAATTGAACTTTGTATCCATTATACCCTTATCTTCCTCTAACCAACTCCTCCCTTCATAGGTGACTTCTTCCCTGCCCAGCAATCATGATGCCTCATCCTCATCCCTCACCACAATGGTAATGGCTTCTTGTCAAACCAGTGGCAACTCCCCCTATACAATGGTTGACTGACGGCAAGGTGAGCATGGTTTTGGCATGTTATTCTGTAACAAGTTTTTGTTTGATTTGTTGCAATTTATTTGCATTACTTTTTATCTTTGTTCTTAGTTCTTGCTTCTCTATCCCTATTAAGCAAGAATCAGTGGAAGATAGATATCTACCGCCAATTTTTTGGTCGAAAAGTGGCAGTTATGGAATGCTAGAAGTAAGGTTCGACTTGAACAATCCAATGCCACTGCTGTTCATGTTTCTATTTGTCTTCCACCAACCTCTCCATCATCAGGCAGATGCAAAACATAGCCATAAAAGCAACTATATAGCATCTAGCTCCAGTCATGGCGTCTCAAGCGGCCGATGACGACAAAGAAGAAGATGATCTTAAGTTTTGGTATAGTGCTTTGACTACTCCAATTGTTGTCAAGCAGTTGCTTCTTGGTCTAGGAGTGATCTAGTGGTGTATGACATGGATGAGGGAGATAAAGTGGGTAGGTCTTAGGGGAGGGTGAATGGTAATGCTTGATCATGGGTTTGGACAGTGTAGAGGGAGATTTTTTTTTTCTAAGGACATTTTAGTCTTTTAACATATGGATATATATATTAAATAATAAATAATACAAGAATTCCATACACATACCGAACACACTTATGTAAATCAATTCTATTCCAATTTTGATTTTAAGTCCATCAAAATCTCTTTCATTATATCAAATATGGCCTAAGAGATTTATCTCTTACTATTATTAGTAGTTCTTATGTATGTTTAGTTGTAGCTCTTCATAATACAGTTTTTAGACCTTTCACTTGCTTTTGCTTGGGTTATAGGCTAAAGGTGCGGCAGAAGCATTGTGAATCATTAAACATTCTGTATAAGCCGAGCATTAGTTATCACTTATAATGCATGTGCATCCGTGTGAAATGCTCAAATCCTTCTTGATATAGGAGTATTTCTCTATTTTTCATTATGTTATTTTATTCTCTTCCTTCTCTTGGACTTCATGTCACAATAAAGGGTGATTCCTACGGTGATGTTGTATCCAACAAGAACTGAAGGTCATCCAAACTCAACCATTTGGAGGAAGATGGCTCGAGAGGTTAGCTAGAGTCTCCCTCAACAAATGAGAATCTTCAGATGTTTGATCCATCAGAATTCTAGTCTGAAGTAGTTAAAACTTCTGCTTAGTAGACTGCCAAGGGTGGCCTCTGTGATTTCTCCCAACCTAACCAATGCATTATAGAATTTATAGATTAGAGGCCAACAAGAAAAGCCAAATTGTTTTAACCGACACATCTTTCGGCTAAACAACACATTTCACTGAGTGCATTCTGCAAGTTCTGCAGCTTGCAGGTTGCTGCAGCATTGTTGGCTTTGTCCCACCCTAACCTGTGAGACAATGGCTGGCCTATTATGTCTCTCAAGAAGACGATATTTTTAAGAGGGCAGAGTCTCAATGCTTCAGTACCTTTCTCGGCTTAAAGGATGCTGACAAAGTCCCTTGCAGTGGGAGAGAACCTGTGGGTTGCTTCAATAAACGCCAAGATAAGTAAGAACTACGACAATAAAAGCCCAGTACAAGGTAAAACTACTCATCTCTTCGACAGTCCTGTCAGTTGACCACATGGAACTTCTGATTTCCTTGGGAACCGTCCCTCTTATCGCGCATTCATTCTTGGGAGGATTACATAACTGTTCAGTCATGGCATCTTTTGCCAAATTGGTCAATGCATTTTTAGTGCGAGCAGTCGACCACCATGACGGCCCTTATGCATTACAAACAAAACGCCAGTAAATTATAAAAAAAAAAAAGCAAACATCATTTCAGATTAAACAGTTCAGCATAGAACACAGGTGATGGATATGGTAATATATAGCACAAAAGTCATCCTAAATACCAGATCCTGAGTTCCCAGAAACATAAAAAAGAATATAATGATACAATTAATTATTCTGTAGGAGGAAATCCAAAACACGGTCGATCTTCTTCAAGTCTTGGTACTTTCAAATTAAGCGCAAGCACAGGAATTGTCAACAACAAGTGAAACATCCTCTCCCTCCGTCCTGAAAAAGAAGTAGCCGATGGAAAGGCCCACCACGATCACAACAAAGACCCCTCCGTTAAATGACATGATGGCCAACATCAGCAAATATCCGATCGCCGAGTTCACCCCAAACAGAATCGCTCCGGCGAACTTCACTTCCAGCTTGACTTTTTCTCCGGCGAGATTCGATTGCAGAAGAGGGGTCCGGATCTGCGGCGTCTGAGACGGCTTCCCATATAAAATGAGCTTCAGGCGAATACGGCGATTCTCCAGGTACTGGTAGAAAGCGGAGGCCAGCAGGCAGGCAAGTAAACTCAGGGTGTAACTCGTCCATGAACGAGTCTTCCAGGAGTCGATAAGGAGGGTGACTTTGTAGCTCCAATAGAAGGTCATGTGCATCATTTTCGGTAGAGATTTCTGATCAGTTCTGAAACCTGGGTTTTGTGGGCGATTACGATGGCAGATTTTGCGTTTGGGTGTCTCAATTTTTACTTCGAAGTTTTAAGACCGCGTGGGGATTGGGTTTCAAGGATCAAGAAGATCGTCGACGCGAATCACACTATCGAAATGGTCTTTTTCACCTTTTTTTTTTTTTTTAGAAAATCCATTAGCTATCTTGCTTTGTTCTTGGGGATGTCATCTCGACAGGGACTAGTTTGCAAAGATGCCCTCGGAAAATGTCCTAATTCTGAGTTGTGGTCGATCCACTTGGGGGCCGGGGCACCTTGCTCACATTCTGGGCTATTTCCTTGCGGCGTCAGGGTTATTTAGGGAATTCGACAACAGGCGATTTTCGCCCATGTGGCGTAATTTTTTTTTTAAAAGTTTTTTAATTAAATTATATACTAACTTTATTAAAAAAAATATAAAATATTTTTAATTAAATATTACTCGTTAATAAAATAATTATTTATTTTTAAATTAATTATATTTTTTATCCTTATCTGTATTTAATAAAATATTTTATTTTAAAATAAATATAAAATAATATATTTAATAAAAGTATTTAAAAAAGTAATAATTATATTTTTTATCATAATAATAATTATATTTTAAAATATTTAAAACATTTTATATTTTTTAACATTTAATTTTTAAAAAAATATTTTATATTTTTTAACCAGAGAGTACTGTGCAAGTGCCGAGAGAGACATGGAAAGAATCTGATTATACATTTTCATTGTTGAATATCTGTATTTTAAAGCAGACAAAATATTCTTGAAGCGATAGGTATTTGTAAAAGTTACGCAGTCGTGACTGCTGAAGACCTGTGCTCCAATGGTGTAATTAAAGAATCTAACAGGGAAGTACTCCTTTGCCTCCATACATGTAAAATATTTTAAAAAAACTTATTTTATTCTTAAATATAAAAAATATTATAATACTTTTTCATAATTAAATATTTTCACCCTTATTTTGAGAAAAGAAAGAAGATATTAATTGTGTATTGTATCCTTTATCATCATGATATTAACTGATATTATTAAAGAAAAAATTTAAAAATTATTATATAATTTAATGTAATATCAGCTAAATAACACATTTTTATTGATATACAAAATTTAATTAAAAACACTTTATACATGAGTATGGAGGGAGTATATGTTTTACGTGAAATATTACATTAGATATATTGTTCCTTGTCAAAGAAAGAGGATCTATAGCATAGGAGTCATTGGACTTATTTACTTCCCATTTCATTGGTGTAAATTGAGAAATGTGGGGCTGATAAAAGTTTTTTGTTTGATTCCTCACTTTCGGCACAAGCAAGATAAGCAGCCAACTGCGAAGAGGAGGAAAGCTCCTTTATGCTGTTATTTTCTGTTTGCTTCAACCGACTCAGACTAAGCAAGAACAGAACTTGTCAAACCCCCCCCCCCCCCAATCACAGTTGGCCGTCAGTTCACGCTTGTTAACAGTGATTATGATTGTATCGTTAGCTCAGATATATTAAAAAAAACATTTGTTAATCAGAACGATTCATGCTAACAAGACATACACAGTTCTTACTGAGATATCTCGAGCAAACTGAAAGATAAACCGTCAAATCAAGAGCAGGAGCTAAGAAGATAAACACACACGTCAGAGATTAGTGCTAATTACACTGCTTTTTGCCCAGCACACTGAAAGCTGATTCCCTTGTCCTTGTATGTCAGAATCAGAACAGTTTTTCCCCTCCTGCAAAACAGAACAGAAAGGCTCTACTGTAAAATGCTGGCCAGACCAAATCGGCATTAGCAAACTGAAGCTTTTCCTATGTCTTGAGCAGGCCACGAATTAATTCGAGAACAACATATGAAACCAAATAATCATGTTTGGGATCATATCCTATCAAGTGTCCTGGGGAGCTAGCAATAGGCCACACATAATAACTTCAATCGAGGCACAGGATAAGATTTCACGGATAGTGTATCCCTATCAGAGGGGTCTAGCACTTTCCAAATTGCAGGACAGTGGAGTCATAAAGCACTCGTTTTTTATGCAAATTCATTGATACGTATGGACCCCATCCTTCAAGTTTCAACTCCCTATTAAAACAAAATTTCTCCATGCCATTCAATTCCTTCACACCTCATGTTTCAGATATTTTCTTCACGACCATTCCTCTTTCCCATGTCGAACCGCCTTAGATTGGTATAATCTAATCAGCATCTCCCTAGAATCAAAACTATATCGCACTTCAACAAGCAAGAATGACAAAATATGAAAGGAAGGTGCTTTCATAGTTATGTGTTTTGGGCAAACCATAAGGAAACGACATTTATTTGCTGGCGACAAACAGTTAAACACAGAGAACCAGCTTCGATTGAAGTCAAGGATCCTAGAAAACCAACCACTAAACAAAGTAATGACTAAAAGACACCTAAACGACAACACAAGACACTGCGAAAACTAGGTTTGACGATTTAAGCCTTGATTATATGCAGGCTCCCTAAAGCTCTAGTTACCTCCATCATTTTAATATCGGTTACTCAGTGTGGGCCTCTGGGTGAGTGCCCGGCATGGATGAGAAGCAGCTCTGGGATCTACCCAGCGGACGACACGTCAGCCCCTCCTTCCTCGGAGAATCCAAAGTCCGGAGCAGGAGGTGTTTCATTGCGAGAATCAAATCCTCTGTGGGATTGTTGGGCGGACTCGAAGATCTGAATTGCTGGCAAAACTTGATGTGTCGCTTGAGCGCTTCATCGATGGTGATGTCCATTTCTGATCTCAATGATTCGTCCTTCACCGCCTCTGCGCACAGCCCACAAATCCAACGACCTTGGTACCTCTCGCGCACACGAGCAATGTAAGCCTGCGTGCATTCCTCCAATAATCCGCAGCAATAGCACTTGACTGACACGGCTTCCACCACCTCTCCAACTAGTGCCTTGGTCGTCTGCGTCTCCACTGCGCATAGCGACTTTGATTCCTTCAATACCGTTGTGGCCATGTGGATCGCTGTCTTTTTCTGGCGCACGACGGTTCACGAACCGACCTTTATGTTGAAAGTTGATTTCAAACTTGGAAGTGAATTAATTGCAGTGCAATTTCAAATAACGTTTTAGAAAAGGGGGGAGGTACTGAATTTGAAAACAGAGATACATAGAAAGGAACTGATTAAAAACTTCCTTTAACGGAGTCGCTGAAATCACTGGTATTAGAGTCAATGGAATTCAATTCCGAGGATCCAAAATGATCAGAGATATATTTCCGGAGAGATTATCGCTCCTTTTCCCACTCAATCTCTTCTGCTTTCTCGCCGCCAAAAAGCAGAAATCCAAATAGCATACAGTACATCTCAGAGCCTTGACTGGCTCTCTGCGATTCCGCGAGTCGATTTCTACAACAATAAAAGCCCCTTCTTTATTGCTGCCTCAGGAATCTTCTCCCTCACACACAGACACAGGTCCTGATTCTCTCGTCGATCTCCCCCCCCCCCCCCCTCTCTCTCTAGCAATGCCTGAGGCGGAAGAGAGCCAGGTCTAGATGTACAAGGGGCAGATATTTGCCGCTCGTTTTATTAGTGCGAAATTAGCATAGAAAGTTTCTCCAATCATTGGCGGTAGGTATCTGTTTTACTGTGCCAGTCTCAGCGTTAATATTTCTGCGCCTGCAATCCTTGCCGTAGATCTAATGATTAACGAGCACGTTTCAGATTCGCTTGCGGATATTCAGAAATTTACTGTGAGGAGAGATATTAGGACTAGATTTCTGCGAACGTCCTAGCACCTTGCCAGCTATCAGAGACAACGACGTGCAAGTTAGGACTTCTCCGCAACGTCTCGTCAGAATGTATCTATGTGTATACAGGCTTTGGTTCTCTGTATAAACCATTTCTATCAGTTTTATTAATCTCAATAAAAAAATAAAAAATAAAAATATGTAAAATTTTAAATATATTTATGTATAATAAATTTAAAAAATAAAATTATGTTATTTTTTTATAAAAAATAATTTTAAAAATATCTTTTAAATATTTCTTTAAAATTCACACGATAATTTATAAATAAAATTAAATAAAATAAAGTTATGTATATGGACAAGGTAACATATAAATAACAATAAAATCTCACAGGATAGTCGTTTTAGAATCTGTCTGATTTTAATATCTTTTATTGATTATTATAATGTCCTAGTAAAAAAAGAAAAAGAAAAATAGGAAGAACAAACCTTGTTATATAATTTCTCATTTTAATCATTATCAAAAAATAATAATTATTACTTAAATCAAAGTAATCATTGGTATTTATGATACTTGAACTTAAGGGTGAGAATAGATGGGGGCTTACATCTTAACCTATTACAGGCCCAACCCAATTTATTTATTAACTAGGTTCAAATTAGATTCAGGTTTTTAGTTAAGCTTATTTAGTTAAATATGCTAGGCCTATGAGCCCAACAAGCCGACATATATATAATATGTAATATATCACACACACATTAATTTTACCATTTGATTTTTAACCAATATATTCTTTTATATTTTAAGTTATATTTTCAATCATAGTAGACTTGTATATTGATTTTAATGCTATTAATTTATTGTTGTATTGTATTGTAGTTGGCAAATTCTTTTAATTATTATATAATTTAATTGATAAATTAGGTTATATATTTATACTAATAATCTTAAAGTATATTTGAGACATTTAAAATTAAAATGTGAGCCTATTTAAAATGCTTACTTTCAAGTAGATTTTTAAATAGACTTTCAGATCAGACCAAGCTTTAAGTAAGCTCAAATCTAAGTCATGAGAAAAGCTTTATACAGACTCGAGCCTCTAATTTATCACATAGGCTTGAGCCTATTTGGCTGGGGCCTAACTTGCCCTAACCTATTTCCAACCCTATTCGAACTTGAATGATTAAAAATTTTGCAGTTGAAAAGTTGTAGTTATTTATCCTATTTTATTCATTGATAAAAGAAAAGTAATGTTAACACTATATTTTATCTGGGCCGTAATGAATAAATAAGGTAACATCCATAAAAAATAAAAAGAGAGAGAATAATAATAATGAAAATAGAAAAATATTTTATAACAAGAAAATAAATAAATAAAAATTTAAAAGGTCTTTGATTTTATAGTTAATTTGATTTTCCTTATCGAGAAATTCTGAATCAGGCGCAACAAGTAGTCATTACTTAAATCAGATTAGTCATTGATTTGTATAATTGTCGTGCCTACCGCAAGACACGATCCGATCACCCTTTCATTGTGAGCAAAAAGGAAAAGGGAGCCAGACTTCAAGTTAGCAAAAGCTAGTCCTAAAAGAAGGAGTCGCCGTTGAGATTTGAAGAAAAAAATGTTTGGGCAGCCAATGAAGGTGATAAGGACAGTCTTTGTAATCAGAGATAGGTTCGAGAGTTGATTGTGAGTGAGAAGGTTTTACGCACCTCACAATGCCCGTTCCATGAAATGGTTACCTTAGGTAAGTGTGCAATTAGCATGGCTTTTTAAAATTATTTTAAATATTCTTTTATTATTTGCCTGCTAGAATAAAATAAATCTAAAACAAAATTTAAAAATTAAAATTAAATACGAGAGAAAAATATTATTTATTTATAAGGTGAACTTGACTTAGGATAAGAGCATGTGACCTACGTACACTGTTAAAGGGATTAAAAATCATGTAATTTGAGGTTGTAAATTTTGTTTCTTGGTATTTTATTATTTTTGGAAAGAAATTAATTGAAAAATAAATTTCTATTTGGCAAATAAAACATTTTTTTAAAAAATTTGGTTGCATGCTTTGACTTGCAAAAAGTAATTCGGTTTCAACTATTTTCCCCATTTTGAATCTTTGAAATGAAAAAGAAAAAGAAAAAGAGTTTAAAATTAATTTTTTATCTTTTTTTAATTTAATCATTTCACCCACGGAGCCTTTAATGACTCACACGATAGTACGATTATTTTAATTGCCTGTGAAGATTTAAAGTCTCACGTAATAAAAGAATTAAATAATATATTTATATATTATTACTTTATATACATATATTTTTATGATATTGGCGTGTCTATGAAAACTTATTGTTTCACATGACAACTCAACCAACTAGATTAATCAATGGAGATATATGGATCTCACGTGGTATAATCTTTTATTTATTTATTGTATTTCTCTCTTAAAAGAATTTAAATCATTTTACCTGCGAAGTCTTATTGACTCACATGGTAACATAATTATTCTAAATGTCTATGAAAATTCAAAAATCTCACATGACAAAATGATCGAATTGTCTGAACATGTTTCTAAGGTAATATTTATTTTTATACACACTGTTTAATTTATTTTATTATATTAACATTTACTGTGTTATTATTTACAAATGCATTTATTTATTTACTACATATACATTAATAATCATGACATCTGTTATGACTTATTATCCGACGTGATAATATGATTAATTTAAGTTTCTACGACGATTCTTAAAATAGCACACGAGATTCAAATATTTTATTAATTTAAATTATAAAAAGAGAATTAATTTGAATGATGGGTCGTTAGAACCCACATTTAATATATACAATATTGATCCTCAAACCTGTAAAATTTTATTAATTTACAAAATATAAAACCATTGCCTGCAAAGATTCTTTTCATCATCAAATGTTATAAATTAATAAGATTTTTACTGTCAACAAATTCTTGTGGTGCTCATGGTCAATAAATAATTTCAGTAATAGGGTCTAAAACATGCAAAAGGAAAATGAGAATCAAACTATATGTTCCTTTTTTAGTTTGTCATGATCTTCACTCTCTTTCAAATCAAGCTTAGTGCTTGCCATAACAAGGCAATCTCATAACGCAACCATAGATTTGATGAGCTTCGATTGGGAAATGTCAAAACACATCACTTGGTATTGTGCCACACAAAATAATTCATATAATGTATACAAATTTTAAAATTTCCCTTGTTGCTTCATTAATCCCATAATCGTACAATGACAATTGGAAAAGGCTCACTGAACAGTGTGAACACCGTATTTTGTCCGGACATTTTTTTTAAATAATAATAAATAACCAAAAAATATAAAAATACAAAAAATGAAATTTAATCCTTTTTTAAGATTATATTTTCAAAAAAATAATCTAACAAAATTAACAAAAAAAAATATAACCTTGCTTAAAATCTCTTCGAAGTTATCTTAACCATTCAAGATATTAGAAACTAATTTTGAGAGTTAACTTCTTTTGAATTTCTTCCTTTAAATTTTGTTATCTTCTAAAAAAAAAATAACATGTTTGCTTAATTCAAAATCAAATTTCTTTTGTCTTTTTTTTTTAACCTCTAAATTAAGAAACAGGATTTTTTTTAAAAAAAAGAAAGAATTATAGTTTTTTTTTAAAAAAATAATACACAAATCGATGGGTTAAATCTTACCCCATCAGTTCCAAACTTGGTCTTTCGGTCAGATGCCATACACACAGAGATAAAGAAGACTAGAAGCACACACACACAGTCAGAAACAGCAAGACCAGAGACGTGCACGGCAGAAGAGAAAAGTGAAAGAACACGTACACACACTTTCGGCCAGCAGAAGAAAAGAGACAGAACCGAGACGCATGCATGCATGCAGCAGACGAAAACACGTGAAAAGCTTCACTTTGCAGAGAAGAGATGCATGTTACAAAATGCAGAAAAAGCAAAAACAGAGTAGAGGGAGCGAGTCCGAGAGAGCATAAAAGAGAACGAAAAAAACAGACAAGGAAGGAGACAGGGAAGGGAAGAGAGAAAAACTGGAAGGAAAAAAAGGAGGAAGAAGAGAGAGTCTGAGAGAGGATGGAGAATGAGAAGGAGATGGAGAGTGAGAGATGAGAAGGAAACGGAAAAACAGAGCACGAAGAAAAACGCAAAAGAGAGGACGAAAAACCTAGAGGTAGAGAGCCAGAGACGCAGGAAGGAGAAGACGCTGAGAGGAAGAGCAAGAAAAGAAGAAAGAGGGAAAGCCAGAAGCAATAAACGAAGCGAGTTTGAGAGAGGAGGAAAAGGAAAGAGGACAGGAGAAAAAACAGAGCACCAAGACGTGACCGTAGATGCAGAAAACCAGACGGAGGACAAGAAAAAAAACTGGAGCACAGAGAGCACAAGAAACGGGAAGGAGACTGAAAAAAAAAGAGAGCTGGAGACGTACACATGAGATGACAGTAGAAAAGGAGAGAGGAGAAAAAATGAAGGAAAAACAGAGCATGGGAGGCGAGGATGAACGAGAATGAGGCGGAGGCAGAAACTAACGAGAAAATGCCAGCGAAGAAGAAGTAGAATAAAGAAAATGCAAAAAACCAGACAAAGGACCGAAACTGGAGGAGGAAGAGAGTACGAGGCACAGAAGGAAAACTGAAAAAAAAATAGAGCATAAAAGAGACCGAGGAAGAGAAGAGAGGTACTGAGAAAGAGAGCCAAAAATAAGATCGAGAGAAAGAAGAGACTGAGATCAGAGGGAGAGAACTTTGAAAGAGTCTTCTGGCGGACACCCATAAGAGCTGTTAGGTGATGGGTCCATGAGGAAAAGATGAGGGAAAATAATTTCAGATTGACTGGGAGATGTAGAAGGGAAGAGGCCGAGAGAATAGGAAAGAGATTGAGGGGGGCTGGATAATCCGAAGAGATTTAGGAGAGCTTAGAGAGAGAGATTGTGAAACATTTCTGGGATAGAACATGAGAGAACCGGAGAGGGCATCAAAGAATTTTGTGAAACTATTTCCCTGGGTCTGCCTCTCCTCTTCCTGATAAGCACCTGGTAATGTGTTTTCTATCTTTACTTATGATTCTAGAATTATCCTGTTTTATTTTATGCCTTGTCAAGCTACGTGGGTTATGATTAATGTTCACAAATTGCAAAATGGAAACATTAAAGTGACTAGTTGCCTTATGTGTGATCCGCCTTGCTTCCCTTTAAGTTTATGTGATTGTTGTTTTAAAGGAAGAATGTTGCTGCTTCATTTATTTATTTTTCTTCCTTTTGAATATCTTTGAAACATTAAGCCAAATATCTAAGATTATGTGGCCAAAATAAAAAAAAAGAGCCTGTGAAAATATTGATAATTTGTGAGGTTGATTGGGGTTTGGAGCCATATCTGTCATGGTTATGATCTTGCTAAAAGTTTATGCCAAATCTAATTTTTTTAGAATATATCCTCAAGTCGAAAGAATAACAAATTATCAAATTAATTTATTCTTTTCATTGTCTTTATTGCATAAATTGTTTAGCCAACTATAATATTATGCACCGATTGCAAATGCAAATATTTTGGTTATCTATTTGTCGTGTGAGATTTTAAGAATCTCCGTAGGCATTAGAATGATTTTATACCGTGTAAATCAATAAGATTTTACAGGCATGGGGATCAATCTTATAATAAATATTTAAGTCTCATGTGAGATTTTAAGAATCTTCATAGAGACTTAAATTAATCACATTATTGTGTGGGATAATATATCCCCGTAGATATCGTGATTCTCAATTTGTATATATTACATAAACAAATTTTTGTAAATAAAATAATAAATGTTTTTATGATTTTAATTAATTAAATTAATAAATTTGAATTATAATCACATTTTCTAATTAGATCTTTTGGTCATGTGAGGTTTTTGAAACTCTGTAGACCTTTAAGATAATCGTACTACCGTGTAAGTCAATAAGACTTCGCAGGTATAACGATTAAGATTTCTATAATAAAAAATATATGTGTTATATAATTACACATTAAAATATATTCAAAGTGAATATTATTTAATCATTTTATCGTGTGAGACTTTGAATCTCTACAGATATTCAGGATAATCTCGTATCGTGCAAATCAATGAGGTTTCACAGATATGAGAGTAAAACTTATATGCTAATATGGGTTCTAAAGGCCCACCATTAAATTAACTCTCCTTTTATAATTCAAATTAATAACTTATTTAAGTCTCATGTGATGTTTCAAGAATCTCCGTAGAGACTTGAATTAATCACCTCATCGTGGAGATAATAAGTCCCTGCAGATGTAGTGATTATCAATTTCTATAATAAATAAATAATTTTTGTAAATAATCATATAATACACAATTTAGAAAAATTAATTAATCAAATTGATGTATTTAAATTGTAACCATATTTACCGAACATATCTTTTAGTCATGTGAGATTTTTGAATCTCCGTAGGCTTCTAAGATCATCGTATTATCGTATGAGTCAATAAGACTCTGCAGATATAACTATTAAGTTTTTAAAATATATATATACATATATATTATATAATTAATTAAATTAATTAATTAAATTTAATTCTTTTATCGTGTGAGATTTTGAAATCTCCGCAGATACTAGGGATAATCACATTATCGTATAAGCTAATAAGGCTTTGCAGGTATGATGATTAAAGTTTCTTTGAAACATGTATATACACAATTAAAATATATTTTTAACACTTAAAATATACATAAGAATATAAATAAATAAATTAAATTGCTAAATTCTTTTATCGTTTGAGATTTTTGAATCTCCACAGATACTTAGAATAATTGCATTACCGTATGAATCAATAAGGTTCTGCAGGTACTGCAATTAAATTCCCAATGAAAAAATATAAAAAAATGATTTTAAACCATTTTCTTTCCTTTAACTCAAAATTCAAAAATTGAGAAAATAATTAAAATTAAATTACTTTTTGTAATTTAAAACACACATATCAAAATTTCAGAAATTGTTTTGTTTGCAAAATGGTGAATTATTTCTAATTAATTTCTCTTCAAAAAATATTTTCACTAACAATTTTCAAGCCCGAACTACGTGGACTTTGATCCTCATCATAGGGTACGTAGGCCTCAGAGTCAGATTCTGAGTCAAGTCTGTCATCCCTTGTAAATAAATAAACATTTCTCACTTAATTCTTATCATTTTTATATCAAACACATGAATATAAAAGGGATAATTAAAATAATTATAAAACTATATTAATAGAGCGCAACAAACTTCAGGTAACCGTTCTGACGAACAGGTGTTGTGGGGTGCCTAACACCTTCCCTACACTCAACCGACTCCCGAACCCGTTCTCTGATTTCGCAGACCACCCTTATCTTCCATTAATCGGTTTCCCGAGATTTACCTCAAAATCTTGGTGGCGACTCCTCGTTCGATCTGGTTCCCGCCGTGAAGGCCGGGACCTCCGCTCGCGCGCCGTCTGCGTCGCATTTTTCTGGGTGTGACAAACAGTAAACCAATACCCATCTAATTCTTAAATTTTAGCAAACATGATGAAAAGAATTACAAGTTTTTTTTTTTTAGTTCAATATTTTCATTTTTGATGTCTAATTCGATGAACCTATTCTATCATAACCAAGAGAATGAAATTAATTATTAAAGCAACATCACCTTAAAAGACTGAAACAAAAACAATCAAGAATAACATATAACCAATAAACCAAAAGTCTACTCCTTTCAAATCAACTCTCTTCTTTTAAACATTTGATCCAACACCTAATAAGCATGTTCAAAATAAAGAATAACCATGATATATCCTATTATCTATTTTCAATATTGCCCAACATATATCAAAATTTGAAATCACCCGAGACCAAATAGAAATAGTTTACAAGATTCAAACCATCCCCAAGTATAAATTCATTTAAAAATTTTATGAGATTAAGATAACATTAAGCCTTGAATAATGAAAATGAAAATTTGTCACCCATTTAAAACCGAGCCCTTCCTCTCTCATTCATCAACTTTCTTCCTCACTCTCTATTTTGTGCACCTTGTAGCTTATTCAAGTGCTCAATCGCTCGCTGCTTCTTTTTAAGTACTCGACGGTGGACCTCCTATGCGTAAAGCTGCCATCAATTTCTTTCGTGCTCTTAAAGCTTCTCCCAATTTAAATGCTTGGTTGTTCTTATGGTAGTAGAAGGGGGTTAGATATTTGAAAATCATCATGACTCACTGCCCTTTGCTTCTATCTCTGGCCCATGCCTGTCCTTACTTTTTTCTCTATGTATCACCTCTTTTGTGCTGCTCCAGATCGAATATGTATCTTGTATCCACTTCTCGCCTTGCGGGTTTTTGGTCCGCGGTGGCCTCTGCACTTCTCCCCCATTCTGCATGTATCGATTAGAGATGGGGAGGTTTTGGGTTGTAACATTTCACTCTCCCTTATTATTCTTTTTAATTAATTTTTTTATTGTTTTTCATTTTTTATATGTAAATTTTAGAAATTAGTTTGGAAAAGAAATATGCTTTTAAATTGAGAATATAATTTTTTTAACAAAAACAACCAGATTTTAAAAATTTAAAAGGATTTAATTTTTAAGAAATTGATTTTCATAAATTTTTTGATTATTGAGATAATTTGGAAGAAATTTATCAAAGATCTAAGTAAGGTTTTCTCCTTCTTTTTTTCAAAATTGATATTGAAGAAATATTAAATTCATTCTCTTCTTTATTATTATTTTTTGGAAAATTAATCCTTTAAAAGAATCAAATTTCATTTTTTATATTTATTATTTTTTGAAAATTCTTAAAAAAGAATTAATATTTCTTTTTTCTGTGTTTTTTTTAAAATTAACTCTTAAAAAAAGAATTAAATTTCAATTTTATATTTTTAAATTTTTTTGGCTTTTTGTATCAAAAAGATGAAAACAAACATCTTTAAAAATAAAGGCCATTAAAGGACCAAACAAATTTTTTTGTATTTTTGTTTCTATTTTTTAAATATATGGACAAAATACAGCATTCACAATAATACTTATACTTCAATGATTAAAAAATTTGCAAAGTAAAATTTATCATTTGTGACCCCATTTTAATATTTTCTAGGAAAAAAATTAATTATTATTTAAATTAAAGTAATTACTGTGCATTTTTTATTTTAAATTAAGGTCCTCATAGTCATTTTAAAAATAATATTAATGTCAAGAAAGGTTTCAATAGACTTGAGAAGAATTGTTACACTTAATGAACCCTCATTGTCATTTGTATATATTATGGGGATTTTTTTTGTGATTTTTCCAATTTATAAACCACTTAAAGTCATATATTCATTAAAAAGTTATATTAGATTAGATAATTGAGTTTTGCATGTGACATTTATTTATAATATTTATCTTAATACAATCATTTTAAGATTAAAGTGTACACCCTTTAATATTTTACTATGCACAAGGTTTTATTTTTTGTCTATTAATTTTATAAGGCTTTTCAATTCTTTAAACATAATATCGTTTGCTTTATTATTAAACTTTTAAATATTTACAAAATATTATTAGATATTGAGAATTGAGTTTAATTTTTTTAACATAGAAAATAATCATTTAAAGCCAAAAGTGACAAGTATGAAAGACTACAAAAATACTTTATAAAATTAAAAACCTTACTTAAAATCTTACATGGGTTAGTGACATGAGAGCACACTTTAACCTTATTTTAATGGCTATAATTTGAGGTGGGATAAGTTAAACTTAGGAGATTAAACTGTAATTGAATTGAAAGTGTAGAAACTGGATAATTAATCTCCCCAGCTAAAAAATCCCATCCCTCGCAAACTGAGCTATACCGTTCAATATGTTTTTTGGGCCCGTGTTCAATTTCCATAGCTTAAGGTTCTATTCGTGAACTGTACGAAATATTTAAAATTAGTCGCGACCTCAAGAAAATGCAGGAGTTCATGGAAAGAACGGGAGAGGAGGGGGAAAAAAATCTGAGATTTCATAAAAGCCCAAAATAATATATATATATATATATATATATCACCTTATGAATAGTAAAACTTAAATGATTTAATACCTGAATTTAGTATACATCAGCTAGAATTAGAGCGAATCATGCTAAAACTGAAATATTGAAATTTTGACTGATTAAAAATATTGCTTTTTTTAACTGTTTATAACAAAAACATGTTGTTTACTCCCACTAAAAAAAGAACCAAATCAGACACTTAGTGGTTCTGTATACAGGCAGGGTTTAAGGTAGGGGTCTTTAATTTCTTCAGTAACATCTCATCCCCCCTAAAGTATTGGCTTTTAAATAAAACGAGAGTCATTCTTGCAAGTTGCAATTTTAATGTGATGTATTTTCATACTTTTCTACTTTTTAAAAAAAATATTAGGCAAAAAATCGTGTGCTCAAAAAATGTGGACTAAATTTTTTTAAAATTTAAAAGTATGGTTAATTTATATTGATATATAAAAAGTTTATTATTAAAAAATTAATAATTTATATGAGATTTATTATTAATATGCAACAATATAACAATAACAAATATAATAAATCAGTTATAATATAAAGTATATAAATATTAGGTTTTTTACTTGGGTTGATCATATAATATAGGCTATATTTATAAAAATTTCAAAATATTACCAAATCGTGTAGTCTATTTGTTTCTAAAAAGACGTCATAAAAAAATTAAAATCAAGACATGTCGTGACAATATAATATTATATTGACTAAAAAAATGAAAACAAAGATGTAAAGTTTTAAACAACGGGACATTACTGGAAACGTTAAAGTTCCCAGGACCCATTTAAGATGAGATGAATTATCTACACTTTACAACATGCGATCGTGGTCATTTTCCACAGCTTCACATATATTTAGGAGTGGTTTTATATATCAAGGTATAATACGCTGGTCCGAAATTTATATCGAGCTGAATTTTCATTTCAATTTTCTTTGCAATAATATATACCTGCGGGGCAAGTCACGCGCGTGAGGGGAGACGGAGTGAAGGAGAGAAGGAGAGAAGTGGAGTTTGATGAGGACGGGTGCAGCCGCTCAGGTTGCTGTTGGGTTCGTCTCATTCGTGATAATATGACTGCAAAGGGATGGTAGGGGGTGGACAAGTGTGTCGGCATTCGACTGCGATCACGCGCGGGTAATTGACCGTGAGATGAAAATACCAACAAAATAAGCCAGCTGGATGGGGATAAAGACAGCGAGGGACTCGTGGCTATGTGGTTCCACGTTGATGGAATAAGGTTATTACCGTAAATTCAAATAAAAATACTCCATACTATAAATTCCGCCTTACAAATTCTTGACTTTTCTAAGGTTTTCCGTACTCTTCTTGTCTGTCGCGTGTACACGTGGATTTGTATTCGTGGTCGCATCGTGCTTTGACACAGGGCTGTGCAACGGGCGGGACGGGCTGGCCCGTGGCCCGTCCCGTTTTGTCCAAAACGGGCTGGGCCAACCCATACCCGTTTGCAGTCCGTTTAAAAACGGGCTAGGCAGGCTGGAAATGGGTTTGGGCAGGCTAGCCAGCCCGTTTTGAACAAACAGCTCCCAATTTGCCTTAAAATAAAAAAAAACATTCTATACTTTAAAATTCTTTTAATTTTACCTAAAAATAATTCAAATATCACCATCATCAAAGAAAATAAATTTCAATATTAGCAATTACATATTACAATTATCCAAGGCTCCAAGCATCATCAATCTTCAAAACACAGCATTAATCAAATCAAAGCAACCACACAAATTGACAAATGGTCTTGCCATAAGACACAAGCAAAAAGCAACAGTCCAACACAAATAGTCTTGTCACAACTCATAAGACAACAAGACAACAAAAAAACTAAACAATCAGTCACATTTAATCTTGCATTGGATCATCATCATCATCATTATCGTCATCATCATCTTCAAAATCACTAGAGATGGTTGAACGTTGAGCCCCTGATTCTTCCTCTACAAAACAAATTAAGAAAATGATATTCATTAATATTTGAACAATGTGAAGTAATATAAAGTGAAAATGTTAATGAAATTACCAACAACAAGATTGTCAGACTCATCAAAATTATCAACATCAAGCTCTTTCAATTTGAAAGTAGGTTGAGAAAGCCAACTTTGAGCACAAATGAGTGCCTCAACCATCTTTGCAGAGAGGGAGCTCCTAAAAGTATCCAATACTCGACCTCTCGTACTAAAGGCAGATTCTGAAGAGACAGTAGAGACAGGTGAAGCCAACACATCACGTGCAATCAAACTCAAGACCTTATACTTGAAAGCATTCACTTTCCACCAAGCTAAAACATCAAACTTTGGATCACGAGAAGCAACTAACTCGGCGTGAAGATATTCATCCACCTCTAAATTTTTTTCCTCTTGGCGTTCAATGCTTGCAATTGTATAGAATTGTCTCATTGTTTCATCATCCATGACTGCCAAGACATCATCATCGGGAATTGAATCTTGATTCCCCCCAACATTGTCATCACCGTGTTCCACTCTTGCTTGAGTTTGAGAAGCTTCACCATCAAAGACATCCTTCGAATATTCACCATATAAGCTATACAAAACATCCATGATATTTTTTTGTGACCAACTCACGTTGTATAGGCTTAGAATACATATTTTCCAAAGCAACTTGGACATATTTAAATTTGTATCTAGGGTCTAGTATCACTGCTATCACTAACAACGGATTCATGCTATCTGCCTTACCCCAATATTTATCCAACTTACTTTGCATTCTTCTCACCATGTCTCCCAATAGAGCACTAGAATTAGTTGCACTTGTCTTAAGCTTGGTTTGCATTACAACCATTTACTGGAAACATGTGTTAGATGTCACAAAATTTGACGCAGAAAACTTCAATGTCATGGAGTAAAATAGCTTCAAGAAGACTATAAACTCCTTTGCAACACCCCAATCATATGGACTAGGAGCTTTTTCTTCAACTTTCTTTTTGAAGTATTCATTGTAATCTTCATCTTCTTCTTCCATCCGATCAAAAACTTTAATGAACTTCACAGCATTTTCCAACATAAGATATGTTGAATTTCACCTAACAACATAAACGAAGCTCAATTAATATTAGAAAAGTAAACATAAATTAACAATTCATAACAATAATTAAAATTACCTAGTGGGACAATCCATACTAAGTAGACTTTTTGAATCAATTCTTTGCTTTCCCATGAGCTCCTTGAATCTACGCAGCCTAGCTGGAGAAGATCTAATAAATTTTATCGCATGCCGAATGAGTTCAATGGACTTATTCATCTCCTTCAATCCTTCAGAAACAATCAAATTCAAAATATGAGCAGCACACCACATATGCATATACTCTCTATCACATATAAGGCCATTCCATTCCCTCAAGTGTTTTTTTAAATATGCAATTGCAGTGTCATTGGAAGAAGCATTGTCAACTGTAATGGTAAATACTTTGTCAATACCCCAACTAAATAAACATTCCTCAATTTCCTTCCCGATGGTATCTCCTTTGTGGTTTTCAATTACAGAAAAATTCAAAATCTGCTTTTGTAATGTCCAATTCTCATCAACCCAGTGAGCAGTTAAACACATGTAGTTGGCATTTTGGATTGAAGTCCAACAATCTGTGGTGAGGGACACACGAACCTTAGATTTCTTAAAATATTTCTTCAAATGTCTTGCTTCTTTAAGATACAACTTATAACAATCCCTAGCAATTGTCCATCGTGAAGGGATTTGAAATCTAGGCTCAAATCCATGCAATAGATCTTTAAAACCCTCCCCTTCCACAACTCGAAAAGGCATCTCATCTTTTACAATAAATTTTGCAAGATCCTTCCTTCACCTCTCTTGATTGAACAATTGTGTAGACATTGTTTGGCTACAAGTAACAGAGAATAAAGATTGTGTTGTCTTGTTGGCTTTGTTTGGATTCTTTGGGCACTTTTCAAAATGCCGCCAAAGTGCTTTAGTCCCATGGTTGGAAGGATGACTTGCATAATCCATACCACAATAGTTGCATTTGGCACGGTGCTTCCCTTTAGTTTGCTCAAGTGGCATCCTTGTAAAATGCTTCCAAGCTTCAGATCTTTGCTTCTTCCTTTTCCTAGCCGGTGCTTGTTTTTATCCCTCATTATTTGCGGCATTCTCTACTCGAGTAGTGGGACTGTGTGATGTCGCAGTAGCCTTAGTTTCAATATCACCTTCTTCGACATTTGCTTTAGGGGTTTGAGTGTTGCTCATCCTTTTAAATTCTGAAAAATCAGGAAGATACAATTATTCCAATCAAGCAGCCACATAATTTCATAATGCAAACAAAATCACATAATTTCAAGCATAATTTCAGTCAAGCAATGTATTTATATTTTATACATGTTCCCATCAATGTAGAGATCTTTAGATTATGAAACAATTCAATATAACCAAAATAAGTTAATTAACTTATGCATCCATTCTTTTGCGGGATTCTCATGGAATCTAATGCTTCTTTGCAAGCTGGTTATAGGCACATCGACACTGCTTGGGAATATGGTGTTTAAGAAATTAATTAACTACAGGTTGGACACGCAAACAGGACTGGAAACTGGAAAGGAAGGATCTGTTTGTCACCACTAAACTATGGTAATGAAATCTATTGGTGGCATATCTAATTCAGTTAAACTAATTCACAGCTAAGAGCAGAGGCAGAGTCAAAGAATCATCACTACAATGTTAATAACTTACCTGGTCTTAGCTTGGTAGGAAGGCATGCACAAGTGTCAAGCATGATGAAGAAGAGAAGAGATCGAGTTTGAATAAGCACCGAGTAGCTGAGTTCAGCTGATCCTCGAGTAGCCGTGTGCTGTCAACTGTGACCCTGTGACAGTGAGTGTTGAGCTTGCGTCGTACTCCCAACTGTGAAGACCGATAGTGTATGACAGACAAGAGTAAGACTGAGATCAGGGAGAGCGACTGACCGACTGAGCAAGATTGCGAAGAGTTTTTAGCGACGACGGTGAAGACAAGGTCCTGAACTCCTGATGACTGAAGTGCGAGAGCAACTGAGCAAGATTTGCCTCTGTAACTGTGAGAATGCGAGATTGAAGGTTGGAGCTTAGAGGTGTGCAACTGTGACTCTACTCTCTGCGTTTGTGAGTCCGATCCAAGTGGAGCTGGCAGATAGTTGATTTTGCGAGGTTTGAGCTGCGGTGCGGCTGCCTGGTCTGCGACTGCGTGAGATAATTTATGAGGGACCGAGGGTTTTGATTTTGGCAGCTAAAACGCAGCGTCCTGCATCTTTTGAATTCTGATCTTCATTCTTCACTCTTCTCTGACTCAGTAACAGTGTGCTCACTCATAAAATATAATTTGCAATTTTTTTTAATTAAAACGGGACGGGACAGGCAACCCGGTGGCTAACCCGTAGCCCGTCCTGCCCGTATACCTTATAAACGGGCTAGCCCGTGATTTCAGCCCGCCCGTTTTTTTGTTAAATGGGCGGGTTTTTACCCGCTCATTTTCAACAGGTACAAGCGGGTCACGCGGGTTGCGGGTTGTTTGCTCAGCCCTACTTTGACACACTATCACGCGTTCTGGCTTCAGCGACCCCACCTCACCGTATAAGTCATTCTGCCTGAGGATTTTTGTTGTAATTTTTTTAAAAATAAAAGTATAATTTTATTTTTGTATGAGTTAAAAACTCAAATTGTGGATAACACAATGCTTATCAATACATAACATAATATTCATAAATTTTTAACACAATATGCATGCATGTTTAATTAATCAGTGGGTTCAATAAAATATATAAGTGATGTAGATAATATATAATACAATATTCATGTATTCTCAACTAAATGTTCATACATGGACACACATGGGCATTGTATTGAGAATTCATAAACATTGTGTGAATAATTTATAAATATTGTGTTGTGCATATATGAATATTGTATCCATGTTTTGCATGATTTTATTTTAATCAACTTAGAGATTAATTGGACATGCATGGACATTGTGTTAAAAATTTATAAACATTATGCTGTGTATCCATAAATATTGTGTTTTACATGCTTTGTGTAATGTATATTTTAACTTATAGATTAATTGAATACGTATGAATATCGTGCTAGGAATTCATGAATATTGCATTGTGCGACATTATATTATACATGATTTAAGTTTTTAAATTACACAAGGGCAAAATTATACTTTTATTCTAAAAAAAATGCAACAAGAATCCTTAGGCCTGCAATAAAATATCATAATGCATTGAGCCCAAAGTGAAACTTTTTGCTGTTTTAGAGCTTGCACTGCGGTTCTCCCTTCTCTTATTCTTAAAAAATGAACGTTGTTTGATTAAGGGATAATTTCACACAAATCAATGGCTCTAATTCAATTAGACTTTTTAGTAATTAATTTTTTATGTGAGAGTTTAATATAATTCTCCTTTTTTCAATGATAGACGGGGAGCAGATATTTTCTTTAACTTTTTCAATACAGAGTCGCATTTCTTTCTTTCTTTTTAAATCATGTTTCATCTGACAAATGAATTGTATTGACTTAAATAAGGATATCGGGTGTGGGTTCTAAAAAAATTAGCATCATTTAGTAGTAAAAATTTCATCTAAAAAGATATTGCCTTGGTTCATTAGTCAAAACTGGTGGTTTGCTTAAAAGAAAAACAAAGTTAAAGAATAAAAATGCTTTAAAATTTGTTCACAAAAGGTGTCTAGTATTTAAATTTTTTTTTTGTTAAAGTGATGTCATTGAAAAACTTTAACCTTGCTATTAATGTTAATCGTTAAATATGTTTATTTAACCGACAAAGGCTGGCGTGGTGCTGGGATTAACTTATTTTTTCCACACAAACCCCACACCCAATTCCATGTGAATTTATCAAATTCTAGTCCCAAGAGACACAAAGCCATGAACCCCCCCAAAAAAAAAGAGAAAATAGAGAACCAAAGAATGACGCACATTGTGGCGGAGCGTAGTCAAAGAAAGCATTCGAATGAGTATCTTTGTTCTTCACTCTCTCATGCCCAACTCAATACGTCCAGAGGGAACATTTTGATTTCATTTCTCACATATTTTATTTCATGAACTGAATAATTATGCAGGGTGATCCGCCCTTCACGGGAGGAAGGGCCATCAATTGTTTGAAGGAGCTATAGCAAAGGCTGCAGTTTCTTGAGAGCTATCAGAACATGCCATCCTTAGAGTTCTTTACTTTTTTTTTTTAGTATTTGATGGGTTCCAACTGGAGCAAGGGAGATTCAATGATTAAGGATAGAGGTAAAAATAAGTTAGGCCAAAGTAGGTTTTGGCTAAATAAACTTGAACTTATATAATAAATAATAGACTTAAGTTTGGCCTGAAAGTTGTATAAAATTTTTTTTATGGCTCAAGCCTAAGCTTACCTAAAGTCTAGCTTGTCTTGAAAACTTATTTAAAGGCATAATTAAAATTAATCATTTTAAGTAGGTTCGCATTTTAGTTTTAAATGTCTCAAATATGTTTTAGAACTATTATAGTATATAATATAATCTGATTTGTCAATTATAATATATAATAATTGAAAAGATTTACTAACTATGATACAATATAACAATAAAATAACAACATTAAAATTAAAATTAATATATAAGTTTAATATGATTAAAGATATAACTAAAATAAAAAAATAGATTGATTAAAAATTAAATGGTGAAATTAATGTGTTTGTAAGATATATTACATAATGTGTGTGTGTAAATAAGCTAGCCTATTGGACTCGTAAGCTAGACCTAAAAAAGGCCTAATTTATTTAATTAAATAGGCTTAATTAAAAGCCTAAACTTGACTTGAGCCTATTTAGTAAATAGATTAAGATAGGCCTAAAGTAGGCCAAGCTGTAAATTCTTGTTAGATACTTAGCCCATTCCCACCCCTAATTGATGAGGCACCATCAAAGCGTATATTGCGAATATAGAGGTGATGATGGTAATGAGCATACAAATATGAAAATAAGATCAAGGAAGAGGTCAAAGTAATTATTGAGGATAGTGTCAATATTGCACGGCGTGAGTCTCACAATCTCGCATCTAAATGTGACCACCGTTGCTAATATTGTGCTCTATAGGATGAGCATCAAGGTGCGCGCGAGCGCATCTCTTGAGTGAATTAAGTTAACTAAACTTGCATTCTTGTTTTGATTTTGGAAATTTAATTATGAGGAATGAGTGATTAATTAATAATGAGTATTTAGGTAGAAGCAATTTGAAGAAGAATACAAGGTTTAAACTTGTGAGTGACAGAGTTTTATAGCCACTTAATAACAGTGAATCGAGTGTGTTGGTATTGGTTAGAAGAAAGAAGCCAATTCCACCCAATATCATGTAAGCATTTGTTAGTTAAGCAAACATATTTAATAGTCAATGTCAACAATAAGACAACATTGCATTATTTTTAAAAAATTTTGAAGTGACATTATTTCAACAAAAAATCCAAGATGTCATGCATTTTTTGCAAAAAAAGTTTTGGGACATTTTTTTGCTCTTTGACTCAAAAAAAGTACAGATTAAGCATGAGGAGCCATGCGATACAACTTGAAGAAAGGTGGAATAACATCACAAACAAAATATTTCTTTGTTCTAAACGAGATACGAGGAACTCAGTTATCACGGTGGCTTACATATCCAAAAACAAATATACTACGTTGTTTTTCTGAAATGAAAAGGGATGACTGCTTTAATTTAATCTAACATTATCGTTACGTTAAAATATTTTTAGCAACTTGGGTTCGTTTTTATTGTTTAGCACAATGGAAATAACGATCTTTCATTCACCGTTATATTCAAATACAAAATGTATCACTCATTCGTGTATTCTCATAGAATACTATTTATCAATCAAATTTTAAAAGATGACATTCATTAACGTGAAATAGCCATGGAATTATGTAGCTCACAGTTTTAGTTAAACCAAAATAACAAGCATGGTTCACGTCCAATTTAATTTAAATGATTTATAGCAAACTTCACATAACACTTTAAAAATAAAAGTACATAGACGTCATGGGCGTTATGTTAAAAATAAAATGCCATTCGTACATGACTGCATGGCGAGGAAGCTAAATGAAACTTGTGTGCTGGGAGTGAATTAGACAAATTTTTTTGGCCAAAAAAAAAAAGATAAATTCTGTCTTTGACGTCGTGGCCCATTGCAGGGAGCCCAGAGCCGAATATCCGCCGGACGGTGGCAAAGGGATTGTATTTGTATTGTACTGTGCAGTCGAGGAGTCACATCGTAAGCTGATTAACACGATCAATGTATGAGATCAAAGTACACGGACGCGCACACCATACAGTGCCAGGAATCTTAACATTTGCAAAATCATACTGGATTAAGGGGATTTTTCCTTCTTTTTTTTTTTTGTGGGGGGGAGTGGGAGCGATAAAAACAATTAAAAAGATAGAGAAACGAGAAGCAAAGAGAGCATAGGGGCGTGGCGACACAGTAGCCAAGCGCGCACCATCGTTCGAGGATACAGTCATAGAATGTGAGGCTAGGTAGGGGCTGACCTGGAGCGTTGTGGATCACGGGCTCGTTGGTGCTGGTGCCGCCCGCCCTGATGGCATGTGCAAGTCCATCACTCTCCTCGACTTGCATTATTCCCTTCTCTCTCACCCTTTAGAGTTATTCTTTTAATTTAAAAATATAAAATATTTTTAATTAAATTTTATTTTTTAATCGAGTAGTTATTTATTTTTTAATTAGTTTTATTTTTTTATATTTATCTATATTAAATACCCTACAATAAATATAAAGTCATTATTTTAAGAGGTATTTTTTAAAAAAAGGTAATGATTATACTTCAAAAGAAAAAAAATACTTTACATTTTTAAATATCTAACCTTTCAAAAAATATCTTATATTTTTAAATAAAGGAAGTACTTCCCTCTCATTTCTTATAATGAGCATGCCACTGATTTTAATTTTAATTACAAGATAAAGTTAATTGATTTCATGTTTTTTTTTAAATGATAATTGATATCTTAAAACTAGTGAAAAAATATGTTTCTTTTCAATCCTACTGATTCACCAAAGCTAATAAATACAAGGGAAATTATCACATGTCTTTTTATTTTTATTTGTAAATAAAAATATAAATTTTAAGAAATATTTATCACAATCTTTTTCAAATTATTCATCATGAAATTCAATGTCTATTTTCATTGAACAAATTTATTTAATTAACTATAAGGATAATTTAATCTAAATTTTTTTAACTTCAAACATAATTATTGTATTTTTTGAGGAAAAAATATAATTATTATATTTAATCAATTTTTTAATATGTGAATTGGCCATTTTCTTCTGTATTAAAAAATGGAGGGAGTATAATAAAGTGCTGTATAAAAATTAAAAGCACAGCAATAAGTTTGTTCCTGTTAATAAGAGATGAGGTTGACAAAATTTAATTATCTCACCTTCCTTCGTAAACTTTTTGATATAATTATTCATTATTCATGAGCTGAATCGAATAAGATTATACTGATTATAGATCTATCTCAACAAATATTTAATACAGTTACATACTTCAGATTTAAATTTAAAAATACTGATTAAGCTAACGTAAACTCTTGCCACGTCTTCATCCCATATTTAAAATTAACTGAGTATGATCTTAAAACTTATACTGTAATTAAAACAGGATGAAATCTGCTGCACATCCCCTCATATGCTGCAATTGCCAGCGCACTCACAACTTGATTCTTTCACGTTATAATCTTGGGTCACCTCCACGCAGGAACAAATAATTCCCTTGTTCGTTACAATTGGACGTCCCCGCCTACTTCTATTCTTTATACTGGCACGCATCGTCCCCAAGCTTCCACGGAGCACATTTATAGCTTTGGTCTACATACAGTAGTCACGGAGCGGGACAGCGGTGCAAGACAGTTTAATTTAAAAGTTAAAAATTTATTTAAAATAATTTAATAAGTAGCATATAATATTTGCCCAGGGACTAAAATTGTGATGACATGACATGATCTTCTATATAAATATGTTCTCTATATTTTGTTTTGATCATTAAAATATTATATATTTAATAAATTTTTGTATTTAAATATTTTTTATTCAATTTAAAAGGTACAGAATATTAAAAATAAGGGGGTGCAAAGCTGTAATTGTTGTCTCCTATACCATCCCTCTTGTTTCTGCCCCGCTCTCTAAATTATACCACCACACATTATTTTTTTGAGTTTTTATTTCTTAAAATTTACCGACTCGCCCCATGTTGTAATGGAGCAGGACAGAAATCAAGAGAGAAGGAACAGGAGAGAAGCTTTGCCCCAACTTATAATACAAGCTTACGAAGGGACGTTCTTTACAATTATTGTTTGATATTTCAACCATTCCATTTTGAATATTTTCTTTTTTCAAATACCAGACACTACTCGTAAAGAAAAACACTCCCCATTAAAAATCTTGTAAAGTTGCTGCTTACTTTCACACACATAAGATACATCATTGTTTCATGTTTATTTTTACTTATTATCTTCATTTTATTAAAAAAGAATTATTCTAAACAAGACAGGTCTTTTTAACAAAGGAGATAAAATATGACTTATATGGGTCAACTCGTCCACGGTTAAATATGACCTTATTTGTCACGTCGGACATCTTTCAAATCTTCCGTTGTTTGTGTTAATTCCGCTTTCTTCTCTCGTTTTTACCTCCACTAAACACCATCAGGGGAGAAAAGATTACCAAATTACAGTGAACTGAAAAGTACAACTTGTCTCTTGCAACATGAAGAATTGAAAAAGAGTGACGTGGAATCTGTAACTAGAAAAAAGCATCGACAACAACATATATGGGAAGCAATAGATATTATATTATACGACATTTTTAAAAGAATTTTTTTATTTTAAAATATAAAATAATTTGAGTAGATTAAGATTTCATTAAATACACTAATTTTAATATTATCATGTCTGTCTCTATAATTAATTTTTGTCTTTTATCTTTTTAACATATTAAATGATGGATATTTTTAAAAGTTTATATTTTTATTTTGAAAAGATAAGTTTGTTAAGTGTATTTAACGAGGTTTACTAATATGTGAAATTTTGTCTAAACATATCTTATAATTTGAGATAGAGGGAATATTGCATTACATTAAATATACAATTTACATTAATTTATATGTTGTAAAATATTATAATTTATTTAAAATTTTATGAAATTTAATATTCATAAAACTCTCTTCATATTTTTTTATATAAAAAATTTTAAACCGTAATTAAATGCACTCGCATCTTATCCAATAGTTAACCCCAGTTTGTTTGTTTTTGTCGCGGCCAACCCCAGGTTCGGTTGGTAGCATTTTGGGCTTAGAGTCTGGATCTTCAATTTTTTTTATCGAAAGGTCAAGCCGCAGCCGGAGGAAAAATATAATATAATACTCTAATAATAATAGGAACAAAATAATAAAAAACACAAAATGTGATATTTAAGAAAAGATAAAGCTTTGTGGAGGGGTGGCATTTTTCTTCCCAAATCCCAATCATAAAGAATAATTAATTATAAGTACTGTACAGTTAGAGGGTGAAACTCAAGATACCGATAGAGAGAGAAAATTGTAGAGAGAGAGAGGGGGATTCAGAGAGAGGTCAAATCGAGTGGCGAAAGTTGGGTGTCTCGTTTAGTATTTTTGTGGTGGTGGGGGTGGCGCAGGCTTAAGAGGGTTTCCACCAAAAACCAAGAGAAAGAGAAAAAGGAAAGAGGAGGGAGGAAAGAGAAACAGAGACGACTAGCAGGCCCTGATAAACTGAGATAATTATACTGGAGAGAGAGTTCGTAGCTCGATTTCCAACAAAAAATAAGAAGTGAACCAGCTTCACTTTATCTCATCCCCTCTCCCTCTCGCACCCCCTGATCTCAAGCAATTCTGCAGATGGATCCATTTGATTTGATTCGGAAAGGTATACCTTCATGTATTTTAGATCTTTCGCTTTCCCTGCTCAATTTTTCTTCAATTCTGGGCTTTTATTCCGTTTGATTACTTTTACCGGGTTTCTTTCATTTGTTTTGTCAAATATTATTTGGCGTTGAATTATGCAAGATCTCTTGAAGTTTACGGCTTTGGTATTGAAAGGTTGTGTGTTGTTGTGCTCCTGCTTTAACTGATTGCTATTTTTGTCCTTCTTGGTTCGAATCTGTAGTGTTTTTATTTGTTAGATGTTTGTGGAATTTGAGGTTGAATTTTCTGGATATCATTTCGGTTTCAACGGCTTTTCTCTGTACCATACAAGAAATCCCGTTATTGTTTAATTCATATTGGAAAAAAGAATCCTGCTTTGAAGATTTTCAATCATGCAGATTTTTTTTAGGGTTTTCATCGTGTCCTGTAGTCTTGTCTGGTTCTAGAATTGGTCATTGTTTTCGAAAGCTTTTTGTGTATTCGTTTTACTAAAAATTGTGTGCAACTCATCTGTGGTGCGCCTTTTGTCCAAATTAACTCACAGTTTACAACGTCTAACGAGTTACAGTATTGAAATCTAATCTACAGTTGATTGCTGCCATAATCAACCTAACTTTGCGTCTTTTTGTATCCTCCGCTTCTATGCTATTTTGTCAACGTGGCGGACCTTTTTATGATTGTTGCAACTGAAATTAAATTTGCTTGTCTAGTATACACTCAAAAAAAAACTTGTGCTGGAATTGTTCTCTTCCCCTTTTCTCATGGAAGCCTGGTTGATTGATGAGTGTGATCAAATTGAACTATTTTGCAGGGTTTGGTTGAAGCTTACTGGACCTGTGCCGTTACTGTTTAGATTCTATCTATGTTGTTGTAATTTTGTTCATATTTTAGTTAATGATGAGCTTAATCCAGAAAGGATCCCAATCAGACACAAAACTAAGCTCCCCTAACAAGGTGACTGCTTTGAATCCAAATGCTGCGGAATTTGTTCCTTTTGCCCTCAGATCATTGCCATCTGGAAGTTCTAGCTCAATAGATGCTTCAACAAGGTTTAATGCTGCTGGAGCTCTTGGGAAAGCAGTTTTAGATCGATCAGAGTCATCCATTTCAAATAATTCTGATGATGAGGTCCACCAATACTGGCGTTGTCAGCTCCCTGATGACATCACCCCTGACTTCAAGGTCATGGGAGGGGATGAACCCCAAGGTCTTAACAATCTCTCTTTAGCAGGCTTGTCTATAAACGATGACCATGAAGTGCCAAGGTTACCTCCTTCTAATGGGAGTAGATATCTATTAAATGAGCAGCAGGAATTGTCTCAATTTCACCTTAGTGGTAGTAACTTTGCTGATAAATTAAGACTTTCCAATTCAGCCTATAGGGAGGACCCGTCTTCAGCAAATTTTCTGAACACATTGACAAAGCCTTGGGATATGCAAATTGGGAGTACCAACCGGCATTTTGGCAGTGGTCGAGAGGGTCTTACTTATGATGATAACTCTGGACATGGATTCTTCAATGATCTTTTGAGTGAGCAAGCTATAGTGGATGATACTGATATGAACCCTTTGGAACTTTTGGCTGCTCAATTCCCTGGTTTTGCTTCAGAAAGCCTTGCAGAAGTTTACTTTGCTAATGGATGTGATTTAAATCTGACCATTGAGATGCTCACTCAGTTGGAGGTAAGACTGACCTTTTAGTGGTAACTGGTAACTGAATTTGGGTCTGATTGGGTTTTCTCATGAGCCTCTTCTTATTTGATGAACTTTGAAAATATACTTATTGTTTTTTAATTATATTTTCAAGCGCGACCTCTGTCTTCTTGCATTGGCTTGCAATTTTTAGTTGGAAATGCATGCTTGTAATATAGTAGGTGCAACATTAAGGTTCATGGGATGGATTGTAACCTCGTAGAGCAACAACTAATTTTGGGCCAGGAAGAGCTAACTTCCTGTAAAGTGAGATGACTCAGACATGATTTTAGGCACTCTCTTATTTCTTGTTTTCAATTCTAAATATCAGTTTTGACCAATCCTCTCCACAACTTGGTTCTGTGCTTCGTGTTACCAATGGTTCTCTCTCTCTTGGTGTGTTCTATGTCATTGTTTCGTGGTGGGTGATCAAGTTATGCAACCATCCCTACGTTTGATTCTTTCTGTGGATGTCCTTGCCATTTTCATTGCATTGATTTCATTGATATTCTTTTGGCAAGAACTTATCAATATAATTTGACTTTGTAGCTTCAAGTTGATGGCAATTTCAATCAGAATCTGAATTCAAAGACGGTTTCAGCTCCCAATCTGAGTGCAATGGACTTCCCTGCACTTACTTCACCTGATGGTCACACTACTGTTAAATATGCTGCAGATAATGTTCAACAAAGCGGCAATCTTTATGGATCATCTGACAAAGACATGCTTCTTTTTAAGTCTAGCTCTTCAATTCCATCTAGAGGTGCCATCGATTTTGCTTCTACTGTGAGGAAATTGGCTTCCCAGGATTCTGGTATATGGAAGTATGACAAAAATGGTTCTGGTGATGCTGCTATTGGCTCTAGTAGAAGTTCTCATGCTCTAGCTCATGCATATAATGGTGGTCAGGGAAGAGCGAATTTTGGTGATAGGTTGACAAACCGTGGTTCAGCTCGAGCAGCTCCGGTTTGGCTTGAAACCGGTGATGCAGTTGGTAAATATTTATGTTCTATGCTTCTATTCTGCAATGAATTCCTTTTACACTCTACATTTGATCATAAATTGGATGGCAGCAAATATGTATTCTGAGCTGCGGGAGGAGGCTCGTGATCATGCACGATTGCGTAATACATATTTTGAGCAGGTGGGTCTCAAATTCTAATGTGGATTTAGATGGCAGTGTATGATGTCATATGATGTGATGCTTTTGCCTATGATCTTCTTGGGTCGCTTGTATTGACACATTCCCCAAATTTCTCTCCCATCTTTCCCTCCATTGAGTAAGTCAATGGTATTATTCAATTTTCATTATTTTTTTTTGGGCAATCAAGTCGGAATAAGAACTAAAGTGAGGGTAGGTTTACTGTCAAAGCTGTTGTATGATTATCAAACAACAGAACTAGAAAGTCAAGGAACAATTGCTGAAAGGCAGGCGCGTTCCTGTCAGAACCGTCTGTTCTTGAGTTTTCTTTCATATGCAACTAGAGAATTTTCTGCAACTGTCAATTGGAGGATTTGTCTGACAGATGTTTTTGTAATTTTAGCTAATTAGTGATGATTTAAAATCAGGCACGGCAAGCATACCTCATAGGAAATAAAGCCTTAGCAAAGGAACTGAGTGTTAAAGGGCAGCTGCACAGCATGCACATGAAAGCAGCTCATGGAAAAGCTCAAGAATCTATTTATCGGCAGAGGTTTGTCATTCTCGAGTGCTCTCACTTGGCTCTCTTTTCTTTTGGTTGAAATAAAGAACTTGTCTAGGGCCTTGTGGATACACCTTTTGCTGCTCCCTCACAAGCTGTATATAAATTGGTATGATGGTTATCTTTTGACAAGTTGGCTCTACCCTTTTAAAGTTTTCCATTCAAACATACCTTTACCTTTTGTTTCTTTCTACTGTCAATAAATTTTATTATACTGAGTACTGACAGCGGCTTTCAAGAACATGTGCTGCTACACTTCTGTTGCTCTTTTTTCCCTGTTCCCCACCTCACGCAGCTTGTACAATCTGCTGAATGGATACTTTCTGGAATGACTTCATGGATAAAAGTGCATAATCATTGTTTGAACTAGAGTGTTCCGCATCACCAGGGTGTTATTTTAAGGGATGGGTTCTGTCTGACCTGCAAAAATGTTGAATGTTCAGGAATCCAGTTTCTCCAGAGATGCAGGGCAACGGAAGAGGACATGAAAGAATGATAGACCTACATGGACTACATGTAAATGAAGCCATTCATGTGCTAAAACATGAATTGAATGTGCTAAGGAGCACTGCCAGAGCTGCCGATCAGCGCTTGCAGGTTTATATATGTGTTGGTACCGGTCATCATACCCGGGGTTCCCGCACTCCTGCAAGACTTCCAGTAGCTGTACAGCGTTATCTACTTGAAGAAGAGGGTCTAGAGTACAAGGAACCACAGCCAGGCCTGCTTCGAGTAGTGATATATTGAACAAAAATGAAAGTGAGGTATACAAGTTTTTGACACAGTAAAAATCCATGAAGTCGTAGACATTGTAGTCATTCTTGTATCTGTACATTGGGAAGTAATGGCGATGTCCGAGCATGAAGAAAAAGGGGAGGCAAAAAAAAAAAAAAAAGGGTTCAGAGTAGAGAAAAGGAACGTGGAAATGTTAGAAGGGAAAGACAAGTTTTTAGTAGCAGAAGTGTATCATTAAGGCTTAACCACGGCATCTGGTTACATTAGTCAGCAGGGACTACACGTCAATGCATGTCATGTGATCGTTTTCCTTCTGTTAATTTTGTACCCTAATTTCCTTTTTTTTTTCATGCTTTTTTCAAATCCCTTTTTTTGTTTCTTATTGATTCAGATGTAACTGATAGAATTCAATTACACGATAGAACAATTCACTTTTCTAATTTTCAGTGCACACCCTACCTTAAATACTGTTGGTTGGTAAAGAATTGCTGTCCCCTCTGCATAATTTATGTTGGTCGCCAGTTGACCAAAATAATGCATATTTTCCGTCCAGAAGGCTATCAGCAATTGCAGCTTGCAGTTGTTAACATGTACTCCCTCTTTTAAGAAATGTATAGCATGGTTTAATTGAATATTTTTCTTTAATAAAGTAATTATTTTTTATCAAATTAATTTTATTTTTTTCATGTTTAGTCTTATTTAATAAAATATTTTATTTTAAAATAAAATAAAATAATTGATTTAATAGAGATATTAAAAAAAAACACAATGATTGCATATTGTAAAATTAAAAATATTTTATATTTTTAAGCTTCAATTTTAAAATATTCACATATGTCTAAGGAATCATTGATTGGGCATTTTTTTTTTTAACCTTTTGGTAACATTGACTAAAACATTTTGCCAAGTATGATATAACTTCTGTTCACAACTTGTAAATAGGATGCTATGAATTTTATATAATATGCTGATTGACATGCCAAACGGAATATACCATGTTGAAGTTTGAAGCCTGGTTAAGGTCACCGCAGTACACGATATATATAATTTGAAATACCACGTACATTCTGATTCTCTGTGCATGTAATAGAACTTTTAAAAAAATAAATTAAATTATTCATAAGCCATGAACAATACAACTATTTTTTCGAACTTTATACATATTGAAATTCAAATTCAAATTCATTCTTACTGCTTCTACATGTATCAGAAAGGTGTTGGGAAACAAATACGACTCTCCTTTACATGTTCGAGCATCGTCGTGTTGGACTATTAGTCTGGTAACCTGTCACCAGGAATGCTCTACGTTCTTTTCCTTCACTCTCGCTGTTTTCCTTTTGATTGAATTGATTTATTCGCTCAAATACATTTATATCCAACGGTACCAGTCTCCTGTTCACTTGAAAATCCATCAAAACTAACATGCATGCGCTGCAGAAGGCACTATTCAAAAGTTATATGTTGGCAATAAAAGTCCAAGTTGGAGTTGAATGGTATTAGGCCCTGAGCAATAGTTCGTAGACATTAGAGTTGTTGTCCCCAGCCACACGTTTCAACATTTCAAAACTTGTACGACTACCCAAGAAATCAATCCTTTTGAACATCAAAAACCCACGTTCTGCTGTTTCTTTACTGGAGTACACTGATCGAAGCCCATCAGCATGTCTTGAATCAGTATGAATTGCAGCTTCTATTTCATGGGCTGACAGATTCTCCTACCACAGCATATAACACCTCACAACCACTCAGATCGATGAGGGAATAAAAGGAGCCACAAAGTCCATAAGAAACATACTGAATTAAATTGAAAAGGTCTTCCTATAGAACAGGTTCTAGCTCAAGTGTTTTTTCTTATAACAGGTTCTAGCTCGAGTATTTAGCTTGTTGGAACAGTAGAATAAGCTTCAAATTTTCTAAGATGTGAGAAGGGGAAAGGGGGGAAGAGAGGGAAAAAAGAAGAAGAAGAAGAAGAGGGAAAGAACCATAAAAGATCCACTCATTTGTTTTGACCACATATGCATGCAAGTGAGTTACGACCCAAATCCACTCAAGTATATTTCTATTCAATAGAAGGTTTGTAATTGGTAGGAAACAAGAGCGTGCAAATTATCTTCAATGAACGCTTCAGTAATAATAAAACCCAGGAGGGCAAGCAAAATCCCAAAAGAATAAACCTTGTACCTGATAAAATGCATAGATACGATCCAACACCTGTAGGCATGTAAAGCCGTTGTGGCTGAAAAATGTTCTTGACGAAGGACCCATCTCAGTGAATCGATCAATCGGAAAGAGAATGGTAAGAAAGTGGTTTTTAAATATCAGTTCAGATTTCTCACTGCAAAAGACACCGAATTCATGAGATATGGCGAAACAATGGCTCCTCCAATATATATTTTTTTTAAAACCTTAATTCTTTAATACTTTTACAGGAGGGCAGCTGTCAGTTGACCCCCCAAAAAACAGGCCAGTGCTATGGTAAGTCAAACTTCAACTTATGAATATAAAAACAGGAACAGCATGTATGATAGACTTATTTTGCACTGCATACTATAAGACATTTTTGTTACAATGAACTTGGGAAAAGAAGGGCAGATCTCATTTACTTGTCATCTTAACTGAATAAGAGAAAACAAGGGATAGAGTCAACAACCTTTCTGTTAGAGGTCGAGTGGAGTTTGAAAATGAAGCTTCTGAATCTTTGACGGCCCCTTTGGAATCACAAAAGGTTGAAAAATGAGTTTCATTAGGATCTTCACTAAGAGAGTCGGTGTAAATGGAGGCTGTTGAAGTTGGCTCAGATATTGACCAGCAGATAGAATCCAGAAGGTTGTTAGGTGTTATAGGACGCATTGGAGTCTGACAAGTCTGGAAGAAGGAAAACTCTAATATTATTAAAAAATAAGCCAGAATCTCCCAAAGCCCAATACCTTCTGCTAACTCTGACCAACCAACAGAGAAAGAGTATACATGCTGCAGAAGAATATGAACTTCCTCCCACAATTTACTCACAAACGCAGTCAGTTGGTGTTCTAAACAAATTATCACTAGCAATCAGATGTTCTAACAATAGCACTTCGTCCAGACATACTTTTGAACGCCTAAGGATCCAGATCAGATAAATGCATCAAGCTTTGAAGGAAAAACATTGCTATGAATGCTTTCTTAAACAAAACAAAACAAAAAATGAGACAATGCTGGGAATTAAATCTTCCAATTCGGGGCTGAAGGTTTGTCACCCTGAAATCCATTCCATCAAGAACCAACTCTGTTTTTACTAAACTATAGAAGTGAATCAAATTACATGGTGTGTAACTGGGTAGCAGATAAAATTGAAGTTGCATTATCTTACTGGTAAGTGTTAATGTCAAAACCCTCAGAAAAGAAACAAGTTATGGAAGACTTGCCTGCATTTGACGACCACGGCGATTTCTGACACCTATTTTTGCAGAGTTCACAATTTGTTGTCTTTCTCTGTAACTTCCTTTACTTTTAACGGCCTGAATATCTTCAGGGAGATCGTGCTTAAGTGATTCCTAATATGTCAGAAAAATACATGTCAAATTTCTGCAGAATTGGGAAAAGCATAGGCTTCAGGGCATTATCAATTACAGAATGATTAAATAAAATTAGTGGGTTGACAATTTAAAGAGAAAATAAATCTACTACATTTAGTACCAGCATTAAGAAAAAAGTACAATTAATGTGACATTTCAATACGTATTAAGCCTAGAGTTTGCGTCAATGAAGTGGCTGATACACAAAGCAGAATTATCCTCAACGACTCTGGAGTCATTGACCTCAAGTATAATCCTCAATTAGTGATTCCACTTCCTACATCTTTACAGGTCCTGAAAGCTCGACTGTGACCAATGTGTTATAAATGGTAAATTGCTTTCTGCCAATATCGTTAACAGACAGAAAAGAGTTTAGTGGAGATTGGCATGGTACTCTAGGTAGCCTAATATCAAACCATCATAAGGTCAATCATAAAAATTTTACACAACAATTTACTTATCATGAATTTTTGGGCCTAAGACATGTCACACTCTTCTTGAAGCCAAATGCTCAATAGTCTATCAACCTCAATATGTAGCACTACAGATGATGCAAAAATGTAATATTTCCTAATTCTTAGTTCTACCACAATATCGTTTAATTTTGGTATCAGTCACCTAGATGGAATTGATAACTAATTTATTTTCAGTATTAAAAGTCACATCCATACCAACACTATACACCTATTTCGAAAAGAGTTACCTGAAGTTGAGCATGGCAAAGAATTAGTCAAACGTTACATTCCCAAATTAATGAAATTTTGCACTATGCTATGAAATGTTATAAAAAATAAAACAATATGATATTTAAACTAATAAGAGGTAAAGAGCAACAAATTACCTCCCTTGTAGTGCCAGTATGAATGTCCTCAAGCATCAAACCCACTTGCCTTGCCAAATCAGCAGACATGTGAACAAGCCTTTGTACTTGTTTCTCCTTAGCTGTTTTTAGAATCCACAGTGGCTGAGACATCATGCATCAAGAGTTTCATTGTGAATATGAATAATAAGATAGAGACATCTATACTGTACAATAACACAATAATGCTGTCCATACTGTTAGATAAGCCATATATTGGGACAACCACAGAGTCTGAGGCATCAGAAAGTTTTATGCCCCACAATAATGGTTCAATGTTCAAATAAAAAGGATAAATTTGCAGATCTTACTGTAATGAAGTTGCTAGAATATCCAAGATATCTTTGAATCGATGTCCCTTCAGTGACTACATGACTAGCATTACAACCAACAAACCACCGTTCCATCAAACTGGCACCTTCTCTGGAAGCAGTCTCGACAACCTATCAAACATGCAAAGCATCTGAATCAATTAACCTAGAGCACTGAAATCATAAACTATCATAATTCAAGCAGCAAAGTCAATCCAATAAAAACTGACTTGTTCACATGTACCTAGTACTATGACAACTGCACACACGAGAATTTCAAAAGAATGCAAATATTTTTGTTATAGCACATATGTTTACCTTATTCCGCAATTCAGGTGAGATGCCTGGATCAACATAAATAGAGCAACCGGATAAGAGCAAATCCACATTCTTTCCAGACTCACACCCAGAAAATCTTTGAAATTCTTCAACTCTGTCATTTTGCTTGGTTTCGTGGAGACTTACAGGAAGACAAGAATTTTCATTTGTATGCCCAGAGAGCAGTTTATAATCATCCCAATTCGTATTGTTATTGCCAAAATTGTTCACACTATAAAGTGATTCAATCAACCTCACTGCGGCAGATGAAAAAAAAAATCAGGTCATAAGGATTACTGACATGTATCAATTAAATTCTCAAAGCCTCCTCACAAAATCAATATGATTTGGTTAGTGACATCTATGAAAAAATTGCAAGAAAAAAAGTTATCATTCTTCAAAATTAGGAACCAAAATATTCAGGTCAAGCAAAACAAAATGTTACCATAAAGATAATTGTTATTGAACATATCATTACCCATGGCCCAAAAAAAAAAGGTCACTACCAAAAAAATAATGAAATCCTCAAATTTACAATTAAAATAAAATACAACAAAACTCTTAATGTATCAAAATAACCATAGACTTATCCCCTGTATGAGTAATGGTGTCAAGACACCATTGATTGTAATGAAAGTGTTTGGGGCTTTTTTTTGGGGGAAAAAAACTGACTCTTTGAGCACCAGATACATTCATCTCAACTCCGCCAACTTCTACCTGAGGTAAAAAATGATGAACATATGAAAATTTGGATAAAGTTCTGTTGTTGCTCAGTACCATAGAGCAGGGATTGCGTACAAATATATTTACCATAGGAGTCAACCAATTTTTTTAAAAAGAAAAAATTACACAGCAGAATACAAAATGAACTCTACTGACCATTTTTTCTAACACTATCAACAAACCAACCCAGTGTGACAATAAAAAGACCATTTCTTGCACCATGCTTCAGTGCATGCTCAAACTTACGCCCAGCAAAGCTGTAACAAGTGTTAAGGATTTCATGCCAGGATTGGATCAATCAGGAAACAAAGAATACCGGAGGAACATCAGTGCTGAGGATAGATGAAGGCAAGAGACCATAAAAGATGAGCTCAAAGCATAAGATAATCAGATATTTCTAAACACAGAACAAACAAATTTAAGCAAAGTAGCAACTGAGGCCCTGGGAGGGGTTTTGTCACTCCTAAATAATAATGCCATCATTATGTAAGAAAATTCATATAATTTCACAAAGAAGAAAGGATATCTGAACCACCAAATGGGTGCATTGAGGATGCAAATGGGGACTATATTGGCCACCTAATCTCTCCGTTGCCTCCATGACCTGTTTCCTTGCTTCTGTCACAACAAAATCCAGAGAACATCACAACAAAGAATAATTTTTTGACTTCTCTCTCTTTCTCTCTCTCAGAGATGTGATGGAAAATATGAACTAGCAACTCAAGTAGACCCTCTTGATCTCTTTTTTATATGCAGGTCTTTATGCAAAAAGCAACAAAATAGTAAGAGAGCATAAGATGCCATGCCATGACATGCTGAACATATATCATCAACTATTGAGATAACCATGAATAGACTCCTCTCTACTTCTTGACTACTACTCACGTGTTTATGCAATTTAAACAAAGAAAACTGAAGAAATTAAACCACAAACATATAAGGTAGATAGTGATAGCATCAATTCACCTGTATCTGCCCCCTCAAAGTCTTCCTAACTTACTCTAGTTCATAGCTTAAATTCTGCCTTCATGTTCAAGAACAGATTCAAGAAATATCATCTCCACAGGTTATGTCAAGACTGAAGATCAACCAGGGGCATTTTAACTGAAGTACAGAATATACCTTGAGTTGATTATATTTGTAAAAAGTTAGGCATGATTAGCATCTATGCTCCAGCTTGGGGGGATTGCTAGAGAATATTCCAATTTTGATGTGAACAACTCATAATTGGCATTAGCTTGATTGTAGGGATTTGTAATACTGATTAAATTATTCTGTCATTAATACTAGAGGCTCCTAATGTGTATAAAAAGACGTATTCATACGAATGAAAGAAATTAAGATTTTTCTCCCATCTTTATATCTTGTCAATTAACAATATCCTTTTTCATCTCCTCTGCCATGAATCAACAGGAAAAGAGAGGGACAGTGAGAATATAGTTCTCTCATTCAATAAAAAAATGACAGAAAGTAAAAACATGCTCCGATTTTTGCTAATGACTACAGAGTCACTGACTCCTACATTCTTCTAACTGAAACAGTATCCCAAGAGGGGGGGGGAATTGAGTGCATAGAGCCATCGAGATATCAAGACAGGAAAAGCAATAGACAAATAGGAAGCATAGATGTTAGAAAACAAACATACCTTTAGATAGACCAGTTACGCATATAACGAGCCCAGCAAAAGGAGCACTTGATCGCCCTTCCATGGGTTCAGAACCGTGAAAAGATGAAACAGGAGTCATTGGCTCCAAAGGTTGCAGATGCAAACCCCTGACTAAAGGCAACGAAGGTGAAAACAGTCCAGAGCATCCCTTGCTACTTACAACCTCAACTCTACCGCCGCCCATAACCGCCACTAAAATGGTGAAATTTTTAATTACGCCGCAGCAGAATTGAAACGAAAAAGATAATCAACACAACGAAATCGATATAAATTTAAATTCGGGAAAAAATAGAAATCATGAACCGAGGTACCGATCATTCGTAAACAGATTAAAAGCTTTGATAATTAAATACATCATTAGGCGGGAAATTTTTCTTGAGGAGAATACAGAAATGGTTGAACAAACGCAGGATCACATAATGTAATCAAAACATCCCGAAAACGAAAAAGGACAGAGAAAGAGACAGTAAGGAAGGGCTGAATAGAATCTTGAGTGAAAGGGTGAAAGAACGAAACAGCGAATAAGTATGTACTGGTAATAATTCAAAGACTTGGAGACAAAGAATGGATTTTGAAGTTGCTAGGTTTGTACATGGTAAAAGACATTAGAAAAGCGAATTTTTTTGAATGGTGTGCTCTGACGCTGAGTTTTCTGTGTATGTACGCGGAAGACTGCTTCTTTGGTAACTTTTACTACTTTATATCTCTGCTTTTGCAACGCATGTGAGAGCGTGAGCTTCACCGTAAAAGGCATTAAGGCTGGTGAGTCGCAAGTCCACACCGCAATGAAATTGAAAGTTGGCGAGAGCCAAGGGTTTCGAAAGTTTCCACTTTGGAGTGAATTCTTAAAGTGAGCGCAATCTAATGGCACCACTACCACGATTTCATGGCACCACTACCACGATTTCTGGGACTATGGAGCTAAGCTAACCAGGGTCTGGTGAGTGGTTCAGCAAGGGCCGACTCGGTCAGGTTCATGGTGGTCTGATGAATGCTTGATTTGAATTGAATCATACTTGGCTGCTGCAGAGTAATTTCAAATTTGTCAGGACAAGTGGAACCTTTCCGGTACTCTCTTCTTTTCTTCATTCTAATTTTTTTAAGAGAAAAAAGCTTTTAAAATGGAGGGATAAATTTTCCCCTGTACGAAGAAGAGCCAAAACTCTCGAGCACGTTAGAGTAACAAGGGGAAACAAAAAACAAAAAAGCAATTTCACAGTGTGAGGAATTTCCGTTTGTGATGACGATCCAAACTTCGTTAGCATAAGAAAAATTATACTGAATGATAATCACTATCTAATTAGTCGAACAACATACTGCTTGTTCCCACAAGTTTGCTGCAATTCACTCAAGGCATTGACTTCCACATTTACAACTTAAAAAAACATGGCGATTTGTGCAGAACTGCAGATTAAGCTAACAAATCGGTTCTGTCAAACAGTGAAAATTCTAAACGGCAATTGCGAGCAATGAACTTATGCTTAATGGTTCAAGTGGATTATCATTATCCAAGGACTTGTCAAGAACTATAAATACGGGCTATGCCAAACCTGATGTGATAGCTTGCTTAGGGTCTAATATAGGCTGTGATCATAATAATTTGAGCCAAGAAGATGGTTTGGCGTCCCTTTCGTCATTGAAATTTCATTGTTCTGCTTTGTGAAGAAGCCAATCCTTGCTCACACGGTCCAAGAAGAACTCGGGAAATTTCCTATTTGGCTGTGTTCTCTATTCTATTAAGCTGTGCCATGGGGCTGATAAACCTTTCTTGCTAATCCAATAGTCGACTTTGCTCCTACATATGTCACGAGACACGCTCTGTTTCTCATTCTATTGCGGTGTCATAAAAATTCTTCCTGTAAAGAGTTGCGTCTTTATCAAGTTTATACAGTCCAAGAGAGTGTGGAGATAAGTAACAGGACCACACTTTCACAGTGAAAGATGGAAACATGGAAGAGTATGAAAGCAGTCGGCAATTTAGTTGTCCCTCGTGTTCTGAGCCACGAATGCTGAAGTCCCTTTCCTAGCCAGGCCCTTCCCACTTCGCCTACTTTCAAAATCAAAGCTTTGAAGGCAAAATCACTGGTGATTTTCAGATCGCTATATTTCTTAGATCTACCTTCTTAGCTTCCGATTTTTAAGTAGACTTACTGAAACATTGACGTGTATATAATCCAAAAGATCCTTTAAGATGAGAGGGCTCGGACTTATAAATAAAAAACATAAAGAGACCATACCGGCACAGCTAGCTTCGATTGAGTGACTTCGTGGTCATTGTAAGGTTGTGTGACTCGAAAGTAATGGACGGAGACTGGGGGGGGGGGGGGGGAGACAGTCAACGAAGCCGTCAATCGCCACAGGAAAAATAAAAGACATTTTGAGGGGTTTTTTAACTGTATACTCTAGACACCAAAAGAAATTACTTAGATATTGCGACGTGAGAAGTATTTATCAAATGCTGCACCAAAAATTGTTCAAGTTAAGAATAATTTTAAAATTAAAAATTATTTTTTATTCAATAAAAGGAAACCGATTTCAATTTTTTATATTGATGTGATATTTTATTAACTTTTAAAAATCTCTACAATGGTATTAAATATACACTCCAGGATTGATCAAGCGTATTAGTATGATGCTAGTAATAAGTTTTTCACCTTCTTCAACTAATAAACAAATCATTTGTTTAAGTGTTTATATATCATTTGAATGAAATGATGAGTAAATAATTGTTACTGGTATGATAAAAGAATTATTATAAGGTGTATTAAATTAAAAATTATCAACAATAAATAAATGATTATTAGGTTTGTAAAAATTAATAACGAATGAGTTATATGAATGAATAGTGAAAATTAATTTACTTCACAAATATTAACTTCTAATATCACTTATTGTTTTCGTTCTCATACGTTGTAGCCGTCTTGGTTACATGTTCATCTCTTTTTAAGATTTAAGTGTTTCATTTATTTATATAATCAACTTACTTAAATCAAATTAGAGTAATTCAACTAAAGAAATCTACTATCAAAGGGTGATGCTACCATGTTCGAAAATAAAAGTGTTATATTTAACCGAGAATAGTGTGTGATAATTAAATAGAGAAATGAATGATCCAAATTGAATAGGAATGTGTGAGTTGAAAGTGAATGATGACAATAGTGACATGCAACGAGACTCAAATTAAGTGGGATTGGAAGAGGTGAAATGGGCTAGTGATAGTAATAAGGCTAGCATGTAATAAAATTGACTGAAATTTTAAGGCTCCTATTCCCCTACATTTTTTTTTCAATTAGTGGTTGGATAGATAAGTAGCCACCATGTCGCTTACTCAGTTTATCTCAAAGAATTTGTGGATGAGGCAACTTATCTCTTGATAGAGTAGGCTGAGGGTCTATGTTAAATCGTTGTTTTTCAATTGTAAGTAAAATGTTGTGTCAATTTTGAGTAACTCCATCTCGATAATCAATGCAATAAAAACATTTTCAACGAGAATTAATCATTAGCTTGTATAACTTATCTACAGGCTAAAATAAACATTAACATTTTAGACCATGACACTTTTTTTTAAAGAAAAAAAAAAAAGATGGTACAAATGAAAGAAGGTGGAAAACTTATCCCATATTCAATATCATTAATAATACGTTGAATCCATCTTTGTTCATGTTTTTAATACCATTGTAGAGATTTTAAAAAATGAATAAAATGTTGCATTAATTAAAAAATCTGAATTCATTGAATAAAAAAATATTTTTTGACTTTAAAATCTTCATTGACTTGAACGATTTATGCACAATCTCACATTTTAGTGTAGTATTTTGGTAAGTATTATTTACGTTGCAACATCTGGGTAATTTATTTTAGTGGCTGCAATATATTGGTAAAAAAGTCCATTTTGAGTGGTGAGATTCCCTTGGTCACTTGTTGCTATTTTCTTTCTTTCCCTTTTTAACCATGGCATTTCCCGGTCACGCTTGAATATTTTCCTTTCTTTTTTTCCTTAAACATCAGCAGTGCCGTTGCTGGAGGATTTTTTTTTTTAAAAAATAAATGAAAGATCTTTTGGTAATTCTCTTTCAAAATAAAATTTCAACTTGGTCCTTTGATCTTGTGATCCTGCAATGTAATTTCATGATTATTTAGTCCTGATTTAAAATAAACTCTCTACAGTGATCCTTTCTTGAAAATTTTCAGAATATTTTTTTCGTTCAAAACAAAAATTATAAATATTGTGCATTCACAAAAAATGCGTTTAAACAGTCAAGCCAGGAAGCTATGGTACAAGTCACTCGTTCACTGTCGCAACAAGGAAAAACACATAATGGAAGTAGAATGAGTTGAGGGCCGTGCTCATTCCCATTTGCAATCAAAACATGCCGTGGATGCAAGTGAAAGTGTAACGTTACAAAAGACTGAAAAATCCTCAAAATAAAGAAATGGTCTCAATTATCAAAATTTTAGGCAAAACACAGTAGCATTGGATGACGTAAAGTAACACATAGACTTAGAAAACTTGTCTATCATGATATTATTAGAGCGAGAATAAGCCAAGTAAATAATATGCAATAGAAATGAAGCCAGAAAGATTCATAAGTGCTTGCACGGAAAAAAATTGGAAGTAGAGATTTGGAATACACCTTTCGTTGATTTTTACTCATTGACGATAGCATAATTACAGATTTTGTTGGGAGACTACTTTGACTCATCCTTTAAACTCAACACGAATACCCGTCTCATCCTTTCTTAAATTATATTGTGCAAATCGCAATTGTAATTATGAGATGTTCTCAAAAGTAAGTTGATTAGTGTACATCTATGATGAGGATGCGAATCAATATATAATACCTTTTGGAAGGGCTAATAAAAAAAAATACTAATAAAAAAGTTGATTGCACCAATGGGATTGACATTTTTATGAATATAGAATATGAAAATGAAAAATTTACTGCAAAACAAAAATTTATAAAAAATACGTCTTAGCATTTTTAAATTTTAAAACTGTATATTAATTTTATAATTTTATTTTCCCGCACGAAAGATGTTTTCCTTTCCCTCCATTTTCAAGTGCACCGTCATGAAAATTTGTAAAGGGCTTCGCTCTTCCAGAGTTCAAGTTCAAGGCGTTCGATCCCTCTAGACAGTCGCCACACGATGAGCTCCGTCTTCAATTTGGATCGCAGCCAGAGGCAGGCTCGGCTGGATCCTGCTCTCCAATCTCAGCTTGACTCTCCCATCTTCTCGCTGTTGGACGACGACATTGATGATTTCCAGGTCCCCCTTACCCAGACTACAGTTTCCCACAGCTCCTTTTGCTCCCAAGGACCCCTCAATCCTTCCCGTCTTAATCACCCCCAACCCAAGAGGCCCAGATGCTCTGTTTCTTCCAGCTACCTCGGTAAGGAAAATGAGGCCCCTTTGCCCTTTCTAAATTCTGACTTCGAGGGAAATTCGTCGTCCGTTAAACACAAAACCACTCGCGAAAGCGATGATACATTGAGTTTCGCTTGCGATACTCCTTTACTCGATAAAGGGGTTTGTAGACGCGATGAAAAGTGCGGTTTCGATTTCGTTCCGTCAACAATAGATTGCGGCCAAAACGAGGCCGACCCTGAACCAGAAGACTGGGCAGAAGATTCAGTCTCCGACGGGTGTTGGGCTTGTTCTTCTGAACCCGATGACGAGAATAAATGGAAATTAAAGGAGGGTTACTTTCGCAATTCAATAGAATCAAAGTTGTTGGCATCTCGAAGGGAAAGCTTCAACGGTGGACATGGAAAATCTTTGAATGCAAATGTGAACAACGATTTTAAGGCTGCTTCGGAGCTCGATCTGTTGCTGAATTTTGGTTCTGAATTAGACAAAGTTGATGGCTCTGCGGCTGTGGCGTTTCCTCACCATGAACGGGATGGTTTACATGCTAATAGCGTTGGAGGATTGATTCAATGTCCTCTCTGTGGCATTGACATTTCCGACTTGACCGACGAGCAGCAAAATATCCATACCAATGATTGTATCGACGAAGGGGAAAGTAAAGCTCAAGATGTAAGTTCCTTATTTTTTGCCACGCATTTCCTTTATTCTCCACCATTCATCGATGGCAATTACTATTTAGAGCTATGGTGGATTACATTATCGCAGAACTAGATTATTAACCAGTTTCAATATCCGATAACAATTCACTGTGTAATCTTCTTGCAATTTTGTGTGGTCTGGTATTGCCTTCCATCGACTGAGGACAGTGAGGAGTATATAGTTTTGCAATATATCTTCTCTTAGGGCTCAAAAGCTTCCCAGGAGCAATCTGTTACAGATTATGAGACAATTTGAAACAAGATTACAAATACCAATAAAACACAACGATACTTTACAAACTTATTTTTCAAAACAAAATATTATATTTTAAAAAATATTTTTACACACTTAATCATTGCACTACAAGATTATTTCAATTCTCTCTCTAATTTGAAGGATAATATTGAAAAAGAATCATTAATGAAATCTTATTTTTCTAGAATTTTCTTTCATTTTGGGATAGCAAAATTCCTCTAAAGTTGTCTTATAATTTGGGATGGAGGTAGTACTTTATTTGGCTGCATAGTCATGTGATGAGTAACAGTGCCACGGTACTATAGCAAAAATTATCTAAACTATCGCGGGCTAATGCCACAGTAATCTCATGCAGATTACCCTTCCGGAGGATGAGATGGGTCCTCAACTCTTGCCAAAGGCTGCCACTTCCTCTCCTGTTGTTGATTGGCTACATAATATGGGTTTATCAAAATATGAAGGTGTTTTCGTAAAGGAAGAAGTTGACTGGGACACTTTACAGTGGTTGACAGAAGAGGTGAGCTTATGTTTTGTAGCGTGATCTCGTACCATCAGTTTATTTTCATCACTTGTTACACATATTCCTTGAGTTTATGTGTATGTGCTATCTTTTGGGAGTATTATGTGTTGCAAAAGTTGATTTCACTTTGTTTTCTGAGAAAATAGTATTCCAATATTGTATTATATTCATAAATCTTCTTGCCGATGAGAAATTGTAATTTTACTTGAGACTTGAGAGAATCACACAAATTGCGACCAATATCCTTCAGAGAAAGAAACAATTTTTCTTTCTCCCTCCACACTCCAGGTAGAAAGCTCAATCTTTTGCTGTCCAACTCCTTGAGACATGCAATTTGCTTGTAAATTGTCTTATATTGACATTAAGGCAGTACTCATTGGCAAATTTCCGTTGGAAGCCTAAAAATATGTCTGGTATTAGAAATCATTCACTTTGGATTTTTCTGTCTCCTGAAAGAAGTGGGATGAAACACAACTTTACCACTTTCTATTGTTCTGTTTTTAGCTACTTTTCTTGTCCAACTATGTTTAATGACTTGACTATCTCTCTCTTTTGTTTCTATATCTGAAGGATCTCTTGAGCATGGGCATTACAGCACTTGGCCCCAGGAAAAAAATTGTGCATGCTCTGTGCGAACTTAGAAAAGGAATTGACTCTTCTAATGAAAAACAAGATGAAGGCCTTGTAGAGCCTAGGAGGATTAAAACCCAGAGAGTTAAATTGCATAATGATCAATCGGAAAGAAAAGTTGATGAAATCAGCAAAGCAGCTGCAAACAAATTAATTACTGATTATTTTCCAGGCTCTGTTACCAATAGGAAGAAAGTTACTGCCATTCCTGGTGAGCAGCATGGAATAAAAGGCAACAGTTCTGATTCAGGTCGTAAGCTTAAGGCGAAAAGGCCATCAACAAATAGAAAGTCTTTCGATATTCCCTCATGGTGTTGCATACCAGGAACGCCTTTCCGGGTGGTAAATACTGGATAGCACTCTAAACGATAAGCATGTGTTTGTTTTATCTTACTGTCTATTTCCTTGGTGCAAGCCTTTAGGACTTCAGATATATGGTGACTGAAAACGGAGCTTCAACTTATTTTTTGTTTGACTGCCTGAAAATGGGGAGTTTTCCATTATGGCATATGGCAATGCATTTGTCGTTTACTGTCAAGCAAATGCTCATTAACCATGGGGCTGACAACTTAAAAACTAAAGTAGTATTCTGAGCATACATGTCAATCATATTGTGCTTTTATAATTCTGCACCCTTCCGCTCTGAATTATTGCTGATTCAGAGGACGGGAAACACTGTTGACTAATGCAAGCATCCGAATCAAAAGAGACAAGTAAAGGATAAAAAAGAGAACATAGTATGAATTCATAGACAAATATCTAGGATTGAGTGTTTGAATCTGGAACTTCTGATTTTCCTTTAAAATGCTAGGCTTTTCCCTGCAATTCCATGATGTGGTTCTGAGTGCCTTGCAATTACATTTGGATATTTACAGGACGCTTTCAAATATCTAAGAGGAGATTGTAGTCATTGGTTTCTTACACACTTCCACTTGGACCGTAAGTTTGCTTCTGCTTGTTAGCATTCATGTTCACTTGTCATCTATAAATTTTCCATTGCAGCCTTCCATTTCCATGTAATTTTCTCTATATGTTAGTTTCTGACTAAATTTGTTAGCATTCACCATCAGTTTAGTAGTTCCTTTTTTTCAATAACAATGTATTTTTAACATAGATCTTAATCATATTCTGAAATTTTAGTTTTGGGTCTTAGGTCTTTTTTCCCACTATAGAGACAGATTTTCTAATAATATTTGGCACAGATATCCATCGAATAGGCTAGCACAATAGTGGCTTTGGTGTGTTAGATTCACATCGTACTAGACTTTGCTAGAACTAGTATGGTGTATGCATATTGGTGGAATATGTGTTCATGAGGTGGTTACTGCACCAAGACGGACATTTATTTTGTATGAACAAAGTCATCGTAGTTTTTCAGGCTTCTCTGAAACATTGAAGTACGACTGTTGGGTACTTTTATGTGTGCAATATGTTTACTCCCAACTCTTGCATCTACTGGCACCCATTCCCCCAGTGAGGAAAACAAATTATGGAGGTTGAGATCCCTTGTCATTGTAGTTGCATGTTCCTGATTTGAGATTGCAGAAAAAGAATGAACAGGGAGTTCCTTGTGTTGAGCTTCTACCCTCCTAAGCTCCCCGAAGAGCTACGTCTTGTCAATCTCGTCAATCCATTTTACGCCCTGGCTGTTGCTCCACGTTTGTGTATGCAGATTATCAAGGGCTCACCAAGTCCTTCAATCGTGGAAAGATCTACTGCTCCTCCATTACGGCTAGACTTGTAAATATGAACATTGGGATTCCGTTTGAGAAATTACACGTTATACCTCTAAATGAAAAAAGTAATATAGCTGGTATTGATGTGACTTTTTTGGATGCCAATCACTGTCCGGGTTCCGTAATCATACTCTTTCAACCTCCCAGTGGTAAGGTCTGGCCTGGATTGACTTCCTGGTGAACTTATTGTTTGCTTGTTGCCCCATTATTATCTTTTTCATTGACTAGAAATTGTACGTGCATTTAGGCTGTGCTCCATACAGGGGACTTTCGTTTCAGTCAAGAAATAGCATCCAGTCCTTTCCTGCAGATGTGTCCTATTCATACATTAATTCTTGATACAACTTACTGTAACCCACAGGTAATTCTATATCCGAATAGTGGAATCTTCTCTTTCATATAACTTGGCCGATTGATTGTGGAAAGAGGCAGCGTACTCTAGCTTCCTTAGGTAGTGTCTGTCAAATTGAAATGAATTTGGTTTAAGATAACTTTTCCTGAATCTTAATTAGAATCTTATTTATGAAATTAAATGTGTTCTTTAAATTAGACCAAGGTCAATTTTCCATATTTAGTCATTCAATAGTTCTATATTTAATGTTTCATTCACGTTGTTTGTTTACATCTCTGCTCTCGATGTGTGAAATATAAACACTAATCATTTTGTATCTCATGCTGTTTCATTGCAGTATGACTTTCCCAAGCAAGAGGCTGTGACACAATTTGTTATTGATGCCATTCAGGCAGAGACTTTTAATCCTCGGACTCTGTTTCTGATTGGGAGCTATACAATTGGTAGGGTTTACCACTCAACACTACATACTTCACATCAGTAATTTTTGCTGTTGCATAGCTGTTTGACATAAGTTGCAGTTTGGTAGTTAATTCTTAAATGTTGGTTTTTCTTTATCTGGGATTAATAGATTGTGCCACCAGCAAGAATAAAGTGGAAAAACATAAAGACTTGAAATGCGTTTTTCTTTTTCTTTTTACCCCCTTAGGGAAAGAAAGGCTATTCTTGGAGGTTGCTCGGGTGCTTCGTAAAAAGGTATACGTGAATGCAGCAAAGTTGAGGCTTTTGAAATGTCTGGGATTTGAGGAGGAAGACATGCAGGGGTTTACTTCAAATGAACATGAGAGCAACATTCATGTTGCCCCTATGTGGACGCTTGCAAGTTTCAAAAGGCTCAAGCACGTTTCAAGTCACTATGCGGTGAGAGCTTCTTTTTGTTCTAGCGTACTTATCTGGGTGTCTGTTTTATTATGCAATTCGCTGTATGTTTTTGAATACATACTCTTACACTAAGCCAATATTCGGTCTGTTTCCATCTTCGTCATTGAATATCTTGGCTGCAAAGTGCAAATAACTTTGCAGGGTTGCCAAGCAGTATAGCTGCTAGGCACTAATACAACGAAAGCTAATTTTCTCTTGAAGGCTGAAGTCGAAGTTGTGGTTTAAGTCTTACGCTTGTTTTTTTTATCAGGATCGCTTCAGTCTTATTGTGGCTTTCTCTCCCACGGGTTGGACATTCGGCAAAGGTAAAAAGAAGTCTCCAGGGAGGAGGTGGCAGCAGGGTACCATTATAAGGTGACGCTTTATTTGCCGCAAAGTCTCCTTTCTATTGTTTCTTTTCCTTTTCCTTTTCCTTTTCCTTTTCCTTTTTTCTTTTTTACACTGCTTTATTTAACTTCTAAAGGGAAAATGTGCTTATCCATGGGGCACTTGAAATTTTATATAATCGAACAATGAAAAAATTGGAAGTTCACTGATGAATAGAAAGAGGACAAATGAGCAGCAGTAAATAATAATAAAAGTATTTTATTAGTTTACATTGTCAACAAATAACAATTTCAAATCTGCATAGAGGAGCAATGGAGTTAATAGATCTTCTGATCTCTTTAAATTTGTTGCCCCAACCATCCATTTAGTTCGTAGCTCATTACAAGAGAACAAGTTGGGCTTTATTTTTCTTGGTTTTGACTGACTAGAGATTATTGCTGCTGATTGATTAGATACGAAGTGCCGTACAGTGAGCATTGCAGCTTTACAGAACTGAGAGAGTTTGTCAAACTGGTATCTCCTGACACAATCATACCGAGTGTGAATAATGAGGGGCCAGAATCTGCAAATGAAATGATTTCCCTCCTGTTATCATGATTTGTTGACAACATCGTACCCGTTGGAATTATGAAATCTCCTACGTTAGTATATTACAAAATCTTAAACCAATGTTTAATGATTGTACAATTCCATACATCTTGCTCTTCTTCATTAACGCCCGCATAGGATTATGACTGTGTTGGGCAGCGTGGGGAAAACAGACTTGATAATGCTTGAGCTTGAAATAATCCTGGTTTGGAAATCAGGATTGAGCCAGTGTATCTTTATCAAGTCCAGTCTGGAAAATGACCAGACAAATAAAAAAAAGGGGGTCAAGTACTATAACTGGTCAAAAACGCGCAAATTCAGTTAAAATCTAACCAGTTTTTAAAAAGACTATGATTTGTTAGAATCCATGCTGGAACTTTTCCTTATATTTTATAGATCCTCTTCCCTCACAATTTTTGCATGTGAGAATTAATACAGTAAAGAAATTATGAACCATAACAGCCTACACAACCATCCTCCACCCAGGCAAAATTGGTTTTATTTCCTCAACCTCACTAGAAGTGGTAGCCATGCAACTTGCAATTAAATATGTCAAAGACATATCATGTAGCATATTATTTAACTGAACAACAACTCCCAATGGAAAACAAATTTCTAAACTCTTCGTATCCACATCTCTTTATATAGTCATTATAAAAGTAAAAAAAAGTTATAAAACAATCATAATATAAAGATTATATTTGATGATTTTGACAGTTCATTGATTCCCTCCTCTCTAGCGATTCTTTGGATTGATTATATAACATTTAGATGTGTAATTTTTTTTTTGGCCAATAGATATGTAATTGTTAAAATTATGAAGGGAGAATGATAAATAAGAACTTTGTAAAAACATTTATGTCAAATTATGACTTTTTAACATTAATGTTCCCAAATTTTAATGCTTCTTTTACCATGTTTCAGTATTAAAGTTTTTAATTTGACATTGATATGCTTACAAGTTTCTTACTTATCATTTTTCCAATTATAAACTGATAGTATTGAATAAGTACAGGTAAATTGTTTAAAAAATCTTAATTAGTCTGGAAAGAGGCTGTCAAGTTGATCACATACATTTAATAGGCATGATTGCAGAATTATAATTGATATATATATATATATATATATTAGATATTATTATATGCCCTATTGGTAACATGATGAATGCCACTTCTATTTGATTTGGATTTGTTCAAAAGATGAATTGCTCAATGTCACTCGTTGAAGATATATTGCCACCAGACTTGAAAAAAGCATACATATGAACACAATCAACACTAACTTCTTATTACGGAGCAACGTCTATATATCTATAAATATAATAGAGACGCTACCATTGCACTAATATACACGATAATATATACTGACTAGAAATATTTTTTCTGCATTGCATAAACTCTGATTTAAGAGTTTCAGCCACCTCAGCAAAGTGTGTGTGTGTGTGTGTATATATATGTATTGTTCATAAGGGAGATATATGCGTTTTGTGTGTGCAAAGCAAGCTACGAACACTCGTATCCGAAGTTCCAAAGGAATGAATGGTGAGAATAAGCATCCTCGTATTGATTTTCCTGGGCATTGTAGTCGAAAGGCACGGCTGGGGGCATGAGATATAAATCGGACGACTCACCAAGCTGGAAGTAATCCAACTCAGAATAGAGTCCACAGTCGTCGGTGGCACCAAGGCCATTAGAGTCCAGCGAATTCAAAAACGACCAATCTATGGTCCTGGCATCACCATGGTCCACTTCTACTTGCGTACAGGAACTAGACGAAGAAGTACAGGTACTAGAACCTGTCCCCGACACCGATACAGGACTCGACTGAAATTCTGCAGACAAAGGTTCTTCATGGGGTGGCTCCGCCGGCGACTCGTGGGGCAGCTGTTTGGCGAAGGAAGAAGCAAGAAGCTGAATCTGGTGAGGGGTGAGAGATCGGTGATCATCAGGAAGATGAAAGAGGAAAGGAGTGTCAGGGAAGTTGAAATTGGCACGACCACCACGAAGACATAAGAGTGCAGCATCGAAGGCCCGAGCAGCCTTCTCTGCAGAATCGTAAGATCCCAGCCAAATGCGTTGTCGGCTGTTGGGAAGTCTGATTTCAGATACCCATTTCCCCCATTTTCGCTTTCTCACTCCTTTGTACCTGAAACACTGATCGCTCATGGTTGCAGCATTAGCGGACGCCATTAATGGCTTCACCATGCATGCGACTGAAGAGAGTGAATTGTCATGTGTATTTATATACTAACGGGATCGCAGATTGCTGCGAAGAAGGATTTTTTATCCGTGCAAACCTGTTGAATGGGCATACGGGGATGAGGGTGGGTGAAGTAGTGGAACAATATTGGGGCGTGTTCACCACGTGCTGAAAAAACGAGGTAGGCCCGTTCATTAAACATCACGTTTCGATATAGGGCATGGGCGTCCTTACGTTTTTCGGCTCGTTTCCTAGGATAGGTTCCCTTTAGCCTACAATTTTTTTCTTCTCCTTTTCTTTTTTCCCTTATAGAAATGTCTTAATAGTTTCGTTGGTTGCATGACGGCCATGACTTTCTTATATGAGGATATTTTTTTTTTAATATTACCTCCGTTTTAAAAAAATTTAATATTTTATTAACTAAATTTGTCTTAATGTTATCCTTTCTCTTTTTATTTACTTCTTCTAATTCTATTTTTAAATCATTTTCAACATATTTTATTAAGATTAAAAAAATTTTAAACTTTATTAATTTTATCTTAAAATTGAATGAGTTTCCACCTCTACTACCTAATTAAGATAAAGAAAATTAATTTTAAATTTTTTTAATATTTAATAAAGGAAGAAAGGTAAAAATGAATATAAAAAACAGTAAAGTGTTCTATAAATAAAATTAAAATTAATATATCTTTTTATTTTATAAATAGAATCAAAAAAATAATAATTAAGTAGTGTACATTTAATATTATTAAATGAAAAATATTTTTTAAAATTTATATTTTTTTAAAAAAATAAAATTATTAAGTATAGTTAATAAAATTTATTGGTTCCTAATTTAGTATGAATGGAGGAGTACTAAAAAGCGTCTCATGGATCAAGAACAAAATTGCATGCAGATGCAGTAACGGGAAGAGGATGTCGATCCCAGCCTGTCAGAAATCAGAATCCAAGGTAGAGAGCAATGGGGTGGGACCTACGAGTGCTATAGTGGACGATTATACTTTTTTTAAAAGAAAGAAAGAATAATAATGAGATTGATGTTTAGATTTCTAGCAAAATTTAAAAAAAAAAATTTATAAATATCAATCTAAACTGTCATAAATAATTTTTTTATAATTTAAGAGTTTTAGTATTATATAATTAAATATTTATTTGTAATTAAAATTTTTGAATTTATAATTATTTAGATCATTATTTTTAATTTATTTTTAAAAAAATTTGTTGAAAATTTAACTGCCATTAATTTAATATTCCATAACCTAATTATTATTCCCAACAAAAATAATAATACAACTCAACTCGTGACAAGCTATCTTACAAGCCAACTAAAAAGAAATGTAATGCTCCAGTCTTATATAAAAGTTAAAAGAAATTGATGATGATTTTTGTAGGTCATTTTATATAGAAAATGGATAAATAATTACTATTTTTTCATTTTTCACAATTTTCTACCAGTAGAGTAAAATGTCATATGAAAAAAAAACACATTTTTCAAGATGATGCATTACTTATTAAGAGGGCATTAATTAAACTCATAAAAATTTTAATTTTTTTATCTTATTTATAAATAACTTTAAATGCATTTCAACGAAATAAGGGAATGTCTTAAAATTCATTAAATCTATTTAAAAATTTGTTCTTAATATGAAATTAATGAGATTTTTTTAAATCTAAGGGAATGCATTTGTTCTTATTAAACACACTTCCATCATTAAAAAAAAATATGAGACATATTATTTTTTTAATATGAAATTAATGAGATTTTTTTTTCAAAAATTTCCTTGATTAGAAGTGTAATTAATAAGACTTTGTTTGATAATTTTCAATTTTGCAATTTCAATTATGCTTTTCAATTCATCTTAGAATCGATCTTAGTAATTAATTTTATAAATTAATTTATATACCACATAACATAATTAAGTATATTCAAAATCAGTTATATTGGTTAACTTTTTTTCATAATAATTTTTTTCTGATGGATATTCAAACGCATCCTCAATAAACAAACTACGATTAAGGTTTTTCTATTTCATTATGGGACAAAACTTTGAGCGAGGTTTTCCAACTAAATTTTTCACATTTTTTTTTTAAGTTTCATCATGTATATTAATTGACGAGTGCTTACAAATATCCTACTAACTCTCAGTAATTCTTAAACTAGCCACAAATTAACCCATGCCGCCCTGCATTTGTTTCGGTGTGGGATTTTTTAAGAAAATTACGGGGCTAAAAAAGTTAATTTTTTCACCAATAAACAACACAGATAATAAACTATAATAGTAATCACCATACACTCAATTCAACTGGCAATGGAACTGTACCATCTTGATCAATGGTTTCGAGCTTGAGCTTTGAAAATGCAGTAACATTAGTGGTGGAACCCTCGCTCGAAAGGATATTTTGACCTGATTTAATCTGGACTAATTTGAGCCTTGTTAAAATCTTCTCAAGTTGACATAAGGCATGCCTACGCAAGAAATAGCAACAATCTATTTACTCTAATACGATATGTTTATTATAAATTTAATTCAGACTACATGCATATAAACTTTATTCAAAAGACATACGACTGGAGAACAACTTTCTTTAAACATGATGTAATTACATATAAACTGTATTTCGAAAGCAATGACATTAAAAAAATTTATATGAATCTAATATAACAACTATAACTACTGATAGTGTGATGGCAAACAAAAAAAAAAGAGCTGATGCTATGTTTGGATGCACATGGATTTGGATTTGGATTTGAATTTGAGTCAAATCCATTGTTTGGATAATTAAAAATGCGAGTCAAATCCAAATTCTCCCTTAATTTTTTGTAATTTAAAATCCTTTCTAAACTCCTATTATTTCAAATACTAACTCAAGTTTTTTCATAATTTGACCCAAATGTATGAAGGCTTGATCAACCTGACAATGGTAATTGGACTGAACCACCAAAGTTGCCAAAAATAAGCTACCATCGTTGATCGAGACGGGATGGCCGACTTCCACTGGGATCGGACTGATGACGACGACGGGGACCAAATGGTCGACTTCCAATGAGATCGAACCGACAACTATGACAAGGACCGGACGATCAGTTTCCAGTGGCACTAGACTGACAACGATGATGAGGATCAAAAGTCCAACTTCCACTGGGTGAGGACCAAACGGTCGCCTTCTATCACCATCCCTTTAGTCTAGTCATCGTCGTTGTGGCCGTCGACCAGGTTTGGTCCCGGTGGAAGTTGGCTGTTCAATCTCTGCCGTAGGTCTGGTGCTAGTAGAAGTTAGTTGTTCGATGTAAACTCTAGCTATACTAATCACAATTAACTAATAAAATTCATGATAATCAAATGATTAACTTAAAAAGGAGATTATAAAGTTTTAATTTAAAATCAAGGAATCACAAGTTTTCATAATCAAAATGGGTTTAAATCAATCATAAACTTGTATATCAGAGTAAAAATAAGATACGAAAGTATAGGATACCTTAGGGAAGTGAAAAAGAATGAAAACAATTGAAAATAACTCATTTACTATGAAATAAGGCAATGAGCAGTGGCTTGTGCATGCGATGCCGTGGTGTGTTGCTCTTTGTATCACGCACTGTGGCTTAGGTACCATACGCCATGGTGTGTTATTCTCTGCACCACACGCTGTGGCTCAGGAGCCATATGTCGTGGCGTGTTACATGTAATTGACAACAAAATAAGGAAACTTCTGACGCATTTTAAATTTTCGTTCAACGTCTAATTGACATGATTTAGATATCTACGAAAATCTTTTTTCATAAACTAACTAATGACATGGGTTTTACTTTTAAAACAAGTTACACCAAAAAGTTGGACTCCTAAACATATTTTTTTTTCACTTTTTACAACTTTCACAAAAAGGGTGTTCAAAACCTACTACAAGTGTCAAAAGCCTTTCCAAACATCTAGACCATGTTCATTGGATCTAAGACTATCAGTACAACATGTCATTCACACTCAGATAATAATAAAACATAAAATTACTTCTCAACCCCTTTTCATTAAAAATAGAAGGGGGAGGCAATTAACATTGCATTGCATCAAAAACCATTGTAACATGTTTAAAATATTATTTATATACTTGTACTAATATTTTAGTCCTATCAACACATATCTTTTCATACACAAATATTCAGGGCCCAAAATACAACTCAAACATTTGTAATAATAAAATAGTACAAGTGCAACTATATGCAATCTAGAATTGGCAACCATATGCTATTACACAAAATAAATCTAAATTAAAGGCATACAATAGGAATGTATTAATTCCTAATCTCTTGAGCCTTCTCTCTCTCTGCACCAGAGCTAAAGCTTGTAAAGTGTTAAATGAAAGAGGTAAGTCTAGCCACTCAATAACTAAGGTAAGATCTACCATATGCAATTATTTATCAATTGTAAATCAACCACATGCATATGAAACCAAGTACTTCAAATATGCTTTAACACATATAAGCAGTTATTAATCTAGTGAACAAGTTTTCATCTCACACATGCTAGGTACATAATTACAAGACACTCACACATGTGATCATGACCCGCCACAACACACAACTTGCCATAACTCAAAATATGTGGCACATTATAAGTTTACATAGGCAATCATCAACCAACCTTATACCCTCCTTATTTTCTCAAACTGAAACTATGAGTTATAACACTGAATAGGATTTCGTCCACATGAATAGACTACCTAAACTCACCAATTATGAGGTGTGACCTAATCAAAAATTACATGACTCACTCTCAGACCACAGCTTTCCCCACTCTCGAATCTCTAGGGTGTCTCATATCCTAGGCTATTCTTCTCGTTGAACTGGTGGAGAAAGCTAGGTTTTAATCTCTTGACAAACTATAGGACAGTTCCTCGATAAATTGTAAGATAAGGCTATACATCTATGTATTGAAAGCCATCCTAAATACCATATGAATTTTCCTTTACTCCCAATCTCTAGGGAAACTCTTGCGCACTGATCATGCCATAAATGGTGCTCACTCATTTTCACATTTTTATTTACTCGATATCAAAGTCAACACATTGGGCTCATGACCGACCCAAGTGAGCACCAATTCTTATTTTCACTTATATCACATAAAAATATCCTTTTCAATCTCAGTTACTTATCTTTATTAAGTCTATTATCAACTACTCATTCAAAACACATTATAAACATGAAATTTATCTCAAATATCACTTTTGCAATTTAAAACTCATTTTATAATCTCTTTAACATGTTTAATGTATATCAAAGTTTTTAGATAAACACAAGGTCTCATTGCATGATGCACTCATTCACAAGTCAAAATTTGCATATTAAACACATAATTAACACTACATTACAATTAATATATAACTATCTAAAGCAGGATTCTCCCAATTATCTCAAACCTTTGAGAGGTTTAAGGTTTACTCTTTAATGTTATAGCTTTCAAGCTTGAATTTTCAAGCTAAATAGGTGTTTAAGAGCTCAGTTTACAATTTAACATGTTAATCTCCATTAATATTGTCAAACCCAAGCATTTAACTCTCATTTTTCTACTTCTAAATTGTTCAATGCCCGCTTTACATGAGTTTGAGCCTATGTATTAGGTTTATTAATTGTTTTTAGTTTCCATTAACATTAATGAGTCATTGTACTCTTATTAATGGCATTACACTCTTCCAACAACCCACATTAATGCAATTTTTCACACATTTATGAAGCCCAACCACCCAAGACACCAAAATTCATGATATTTAAGTTTAGATACTTTAATCTACTCCTATTAATTCTATTTGAATCAATAGATTCGGATTAATAGCCCATATGGATCGAAAATCATCTTCCATTATCAAGCCCTAACTATAAATTTCATAATGTGGAAGAAAATAGGAGATTAAGATATATGATACTTACCTTGGGTGTTTGTAGCTTCCAAAACACTACCAATGTCACCCAAGAACAAACCCTAATAGAGCTTGGCATGCCTCTTCATTTTCTTCTTTCTCTCTTCTCTATTTTTGTCTTAGTTTCATGATTGATAAATTGTAAAAAACGACCACGTGCCGTAGCGGACTGATAATGCGCCACAACTCATGGCATAAAGAGGTCCTCATTCCGCATTTGAAGTATTTGTGCACCGTGACGGATCCACTCTAGGCCGCAGCGTATGGCATAACAACACTATCCCTTCATTTTCTTCTCCTTTTAATGTTCGGGTGGCTCGACTTGTTACCGGACTCACAATTAGGGCTGAAACATAATCAAATATGATTATTAAACCTCCCTGACCACACCCTACTACATTTTACTTGATTTTTCTAATTAAGCTTGATAAATCAGGGAACTAACAATCATGATGTTACATCCGGTCCCCGTTGCCATTTGTCCAATCTAATTCTGATAGAAGTTGGCCGTCTAGTGCCCTCTGTTGTTTCCAATCTGATCTTGGTGAAAGTCGGCTGTCCGGTCCCGTCGTAGCGACAAATGAAAGTCGGAGGTCCCGTCCTGATCGTCACCAGTGCCACAGTTCCAGTCAGCTTTATTTATGTGATTTTGTTGGAAGTTGTTCATTCAAATCATCGAGTTTGACTAATCTTCCAAATTTCTTTTAAATTCAAATATAGAATTTAAAATTTAAAATTTTATTTTAGATCCAAACAAATTATTTTAATATTGTAGTTTAAAATTTTTTTCTATCATCCAAATAAAGAATGTAAAATCTATGAATTTCAAATGTGAAATTTTAAATTTAAATTTTTAACTTAAATTCACTTATCCAAATATAATCTTACAGTAGATATATCACGCGGTTTTAGTCAAGTAACTTATCTAATCTCATTATTATACTCACAGGTAGTGTAGCAGTGGCTAACTACAAGTTGAATAATATAGTGCGTTGAATGTAAGTTTGAAGTTTGAAGGGGTCACTCACAGTCTCGGCTCGTACCATAATAACATTAACCGGACAAGCAGGGTCTCACATCATATTTTACTTTTTTCGGCATCATATCCGATCCATCATGTGATCTAGATATGCAACAAAAATAAACAAAATAAACAAAATAACATGCTTAGAAGAAGAGCGGCCGCAATCGCTACAGTTTTGTCACTCTTTTTACGTTGGGATTATATTTGCTATATAATTTCATGTGGTCATATACTAAATTATTCGAGTGGACTCGGCCGGACACAATGAAGCGTTGACCAGATGGGACAAGACAGTTGACTCTACCGGACAAAACAGTGATCTTCTCGTTGCCCTCGACCTCTTCACAGCACTCCTGAGGGGTCCAATTTAAGCCTAACCATGTCCATCACAGGTCATGCTCGTTGCTTTCAAGCGTCGCCGGTCAAACACACCTTGGATTAATGACAACAACGTATCGTCCAGTAGTTGCTCATCAATGATAATCACCAAGTTATGAAGAGTACAGGACCTTGTCATCTGTAAATTTTTTGAGTATTTCAATCGGGGGAAACAATGAAAATATAATATAATACCGACCAAATTTGAGAGATTGATCAGTATAGATTGATAGATAGAGTCTGTGAATTTGCGTAGTGTCAACATCTGGCATATGATTGGAAGCTGGAAGGCATTTGTGGAAAATCAGATCTTGAAAATTACCAGAGATAGAGATGGAGCATTACTGGTTATTATCCATCTCCGTGTGACACGTGTATTCCATCACCGCCGACTTTCCTTGACATGCGTTCAAAATCTAAACTTCATTCATCAAATCTCATGTTATTGAAAATTAGATCTATCAAAATATTGATTCAAAAATTAATGATGACAATTGCTAAACTGACGTAATTGTTTTCTAGTTGAACTAGCTAAAATATGAGTTATAATTGTTTACCAGTTTGTTTGAACGTGTATGTCGACCATGTCAAATCCAATGCCCCGTTCAAAGCTTCGCCTGATCACTTGATTGGTCATTTAATTCTTCTCCGCAGGTCACTCTAGCTGCTTATACGTCTTTCGTTTTCATCACTCTCAGTGTATGTGGCAGTTACTTGAATCGGATTCTACAATTCTTAGATCCCTATATTCTAACCTAGCCCCATCATTGAGGATTTTAATTCAGTGAGAAACGTCCATACGTGCCACGTTATTGCCATATAGTTGATGACGACTAAAAAATTTAAAATTTTTAATAATATCTAATTGAATTCAAGGAGATATTTGCTGCAAAGCCTGATTGAGGCGATTTAACGAGAGAAAATTTGATTAGTGCTAAGAGTGTAACACGTGCCATTGTTAAAGTATAGAGCATACCGGACATACAACTACAAGTCACGACTCACTGGTTTACGATTGCTTGTAAGGCTATGCATAATGCTCAAATATCCAGTTAGCCCGGCCCTATTTAAAGTATTCAGGCACTTTAGTTTGATTTTTGGGCTAAGCATCAGGCTAAGGTCAAAGTAAAATTAAAAATAAAGGCTGAGTTTAGAGAATCGGGTCTAAAAGTTTTATTTAAATAAGGGTTCAAGTTTTAAAAATATATTTTTTTTAAAGTAATTGGGCTTGCCTGTAAAAAAAGACTCGAGTTCGGGCGGCCTTTCAAGCCCTGTTATGTTATTATTATTATTATTTTCTTTAGTAGAACACGTGCTTGAAGTCAATGACCTACTCACCTGATCCTACACGCATTATATTGTTATTAATTTTAATTTATTCTAAAATTAATTTTATATAATTTAATAAATATTAGTGTATAGTATAAAATTTTTGATATTTTTTTATTTTTTTATAATTATTATGTTTGTGTATTTATAAAAAATGAACTATTTATTTAATCAAGATTTAAATTTTATTACTAGACTTCTAAATATGTGTTGTTTAATTTCTAAAAACTTATGAGGATTTTAATTTTTTTAATTTTAAAATATTTTAATTAATTTATAATGTTTAATTTTATTTTAATTTTTTTATTTTTTAAAAGAGGACTTGTAAGCCCGACCTTGAATCTTTCACATAAGGGTTGAGCTTGAAAAATGGGGCTCAAAATGAGAAATTGGGCCTTAGGGCTTAGGCCCTTAAGGGCCAAGCCCGCCCGTATTTTCAGCTTTAAGTCAAACCTTACCCTACTCAACTTGATTTGAACATGTAACATTTTTTGTAAATAATATTTATTTTATGGTATTATTTTTTGTTAAAATTTATTGTGAATTATATTATTTGTATGATTTTTAGATATTTTTTTATCACTACAATTTTGTAAATCTCTTTCAAAATTTTAAATTTGTTTTTAACTTAATATTATGTAAAAAAATGGACAATTGTTGATTATATGTGCTGTAAAAATTTTACTTTTGATTCTAACATTAGTTTTATTATAAATATATTTCAAAAGATAATAATAATATTTTTTTTAAAAGAAAAAATTTGTATATATTCATAAAAAATGCTTGTAAAATTTTTTTGAGTCAGTTGGGCCAAACCCAACCCTATTGCTCAAGTATCAAACTAGCTCAAACTATACATAACGTAGGGCACCCGGTAGGAAAAATGCCTTGTTCGACCCTACTCACATGCATCCCTAATTACTTGTATCAAGTGGATGTGCTTATTGTTAGGTCCCACATCGGAGGGAGTTGGGGAGGGTCCTGGCTATATAAGCGGGTGCGCTGCATATTTCAATGAGCTAGCTTTTTGAGGAGAGTGTAATGGCCCTGTGACAAAGTGGTATCAAAGCTAGACCCGAATTCATCCAGTCAGTGGGCCTTTTGGTGGGCCACTCGTGATGGGGGCGTCACGGATTAATCGAGGGACTTATCAAGTCGCACATCAAAAGGATTTGGAGAGGATCCTGGCTATATAAATGAGTGCGTTGTACACCTTAATAAGTTAGGCTTTTAAAGAGAGAGTAATGATTTCGTAACATTATGCTGCTACAAATAAGACATGATGGACCCCATGGCACGGGTGACATAGCATTAATGGCAACGAAGCTTGAGGATGGTAATCATGAGCATGGTGACATAGAAGGAGCCCAATACTTTCAATCCAACGTACCTAATGACCCATTACAACATATTAGAGGTCCAATGACAAGAGCCCGAACCAAAGCCATGAAGCAAGCCTTGTTCAGTCTTGTGTAAGAAGTTCAAGAGCTTGGAGAGCATTGGGGCACTCCTCTCAAGCCCAAAGGAGAGCATCTATACGTGTATAATGTATTTAAGATCCAAACTCATGAAGAGTCAAGCCCAAGAGATGCAGACCTTAGCCCAATGCAAGGAAGACTACAAGTTGAGCCTCTTGCAAGTAAGGAGGCATGAAACCCTAGTAAAGAAGTCAAGGGTGGCGTGATTTTAAATCCTTTATGATCCCTTGATTGTCTCCTAAATTATTTCATATTTTAATGGTCCTTTGATTTGATTTTCTATTTTGAGTCTAGTCAAAGGTTAGAATTAATTATAATATTAAATTTTGTAATCCCATAATTTTAGGATCACATCTCCTAAATTATGTGGCTGAATATTTTATCATTATTTTATATTATTTCTCCTTTTAGTATTAGGAAATTATGGTTTTAATTTTAGAAAATATTTTTCTATGAGCCTATATAAATTAGGCATGCTCCCTATTGTAAAGAAGATAGAAGTTGAATGTAATTATTCATTTTAGAGTTTATAACTCTTGTGAGCCTTAGTGCTTTGTGGTGGCATCTCGTGTGAGAAACAGACGTGATCAAGAGCGTGATCAACTCTTGTGGTGTCTTCGAAGGTTGAGGTTCCTAAAGGCGGGTGCTCTAGAGGATCTTCGCCTTGATCATTATCCTATTGTTTACTTCATACCTTTCTTTATTTTCGTCATAAATTTCATCCCTTTCCTTTTGTTCTTATGTTTTTGTTGTTTCAGGGTTCTATCCCTAAACTAGCACGATTCTGCTTCCGCGTCCCCTATCAGATTGGCATCAGAGCTTTGGTTGCTAGTTTTGGTTTAAATTCTTGTCCTTCCTTCTTCTTTTTCATCTTGAGTTATTTCTTTTTGTGATCATCTCTTATCTACCCCATCTACTTCTATCTTTTAATTTTTCTCTTCTTCATCTTTGTGACTTTTTATCTTATGTGAGTTTTCATTTTATTAGCCTTCTAAAAAAAAGAGAAAAAAAATACCTAGAAATTCGTGCAAAAAAAAGGTAAAAAAAAGTGTTAGTGTGTTGAGAAAAAAAAGAGAAAAAAAAATCCGAAAATTCAAAAAAAAATTTACAAAAAAATATATTGCTGTGAGTTATGACTGTAGAAAAAGGCTATTCTTGAACTCCAAGTCACCAAGAGGTTGCCTAAAGAGAAAAGTCAACTTGGGTGATAAGAAAGTCTTATACGTTGATCACTTTCTTATTTTTAATTTTTGGTAGCACTTTTCAAATTCTCTACTCTCTTATTTGCTATTTGTGCTACTCTCTTATTTTATTTAGTTTTTTATTTTTGTCTTTGAGTATTTGACTCTTTGACTTTTATTTCTTTCTTTCTTATTTTTGTTGTCATGTGTGGTTTTTCCTTTAACAAGCTTAATTTTATTTGAAAATTTTGCTTTCCTATTTGTTTCAAAATTGCAAAAAAAAAAATCCTCTTTTCACCTTGTGCTTGTTTTCTAGTTTCCTTAATTTAGAAGATATTCACTAGATTGTTCCTTAGTTTCTTGATTTATGTTGGTTTCATCATTGGATTCTATCCACAAGCTTAGTGAGTGGTAAAAGGCAAGTGTGTTTTTCATCATTAAAAAAAAAGCCATTACTTTTTTTTGTGAAACACGAGTGACTTTATCTTGAGAGTAAACACGTGAGTTTGTGTATGTGAGGACCTATTTTTTTATCTTATATGGTTTCTAGTGCTTCTGTGAACATGAGTAATAAGGATGAATCCCCTAGTATTGATATGAACTTTGTTTTAGAACTTATCAAAACACAGTTGCAGCAGTTTCGCTTGGAACTTGATCATAGGTTCCATAAAGAGGATAAAGATGAGCCGGAGACTTCCTCTTCTAAAGGAAAGAAGTATAAGATCCCCAGCGATGATGAGGAGTATGAAGAACCCCCTTCTCCTAAGGGAAAGAAATCCTCAAAGCGTGGTGTTGACTTACCGGACCAAAAAGTAAAGTATCCTTCATTCAAGGGTAGCAACAATCCAGAAAAATACCTTGATTGGGAAATGAAGATGGACCAAATCTTCATGACTCTTGATTTGTCTGAGTCAAGGAAGGTAAAAACTGCTTCTTTGAATTTCACTGACTATGCTGTTTATTGGTGGCAAGATTTACAGTACAAAAGAAGCCAACTTGAGAAAAAGCTCATTAAAACGTGAGAGAAGCTTAAAAGGTACTTGAGAAAGGCTTATGTCCCTAGCTACTACTATACAGAGCTGAATAGAAAATTGAGAATGTTTTCTCAAGGATCTATGACAGTGGAGGAGTATGTGCACGAGTTGAATATCTTGAAATTTCGTGCAAACATTCAAGAAAATGAACGTGAAGCAATGTCAAGAATTATGGATGGCTTGAGGCCAGAGTTGAGAGATAAGCTTGACTTGTACACTTTTGTGGACAAGGAAGAGCTCATACACAAGGCTATAAAGTTGGAGCAGAGAAATAAGAACAAACGTTCCAAGTCCTCTTGGAAAGACTTCAAGACAACTTTCAAATGGAAGGATTCCAAAACCAAAGATACATCCCAGGCCAAGGAAGAAATAAAGACCAAGTATGAGGGTAAAACTTCTAACCCTAAACCTTCTTCTTATTCATCTAACACTTCTCCTATTAAGTGTTTCAAATGTCATGGTGTAGGCCACATGGCGAGAGATTGTAGCAATAAAAGGGTTATGATCTTGTGAGATGATAGTGGCTATGATAGTGTGCATGAAAGTGATAAAGATGATGCTGATAATGTTGATGATGATTATACCTCTCATGAATCAAATGATGAGCTTGAATGCAATGGTGTAGTTGACTCTATCTTGGTGGCAAGAAGAGCTCTCAATATTCAACCAAAGGAGGATGATGAACATGAGCAACGCGAGCATATTTTTCACACTAGATGCTTCATCAAAGAGAAAGTGTGTAGCATGGTAATTGATGGTGGTAGTTGCACTAACATCGCTAGCACTTTACTTGTAGATAAATTATCTTTACCTTTAATTCCACACCCTAAGCCCTACAAATTGCAATGGTTGAATGATTCTGCTGAAATTAGGGTTTCTAAGCAAGTGTTGATTACTTTCTCTGTTGGAGTTTATACTTGTGATGTATTATGTGATGTAACCCCTATGCTTGCTAGACACTTGTTATTAGATAGGCCTTGGTAGTTTGATAGTAAGGCTACTCATAATGGTTTTAGAAATTGTTACAAGGTGCCTTTTAAAGGCAAGACTGTTGTATTAAATCCTCTTAGGCTCATCCAAGCCTATGAAGATCAACTAAAGATTACTCAAGATTACAAGCAAAGGAGAGATCTCCTTGATTGTGGCATGAGTGAGAGAGAAAAGAAAGAGAGTATTACTTTACTTGAAAATCAATCAAAAGATAGGAAAAAGAGTGGTGAGAAGGTGAGAAAAGAAAAAAATAGAATGGTGGGAGTGAAGGAAAATAGTGAAAAAAAATATTATTGTGTGGGAAAAGTAAGATTCAAGAGGCTTTGATGAGTGAGCAAGCTCTTATTGTAATTCCCAAGAATATTTATTTTTCTACTAATACTTTTGACCCCACTTTGCCTTCTAGTATTGTCTCTTTGTTGCAGGATTATAGAGATCTATTCCCTGATGAAATTCCTAATGGACTTCCTCCCTTAAGAGGAATTGAGCATAGGATAGATTTCTTGCCTGGAGCTGCTATTCCAAACAAGCCTGCTTATAGGGCTAACCCTGAAGAGACTAAGGAGATCCAGCACCAAGTAGAGGAATTGATGATGAAAGGCTTTGTGCGTGAGAGCCTTAGCCCTTGTGCTGTCCCTGTTATCTTGGTGCCAAAAAAAGACGGATCTTGGAGGATGTGTGTTGATTGTAGAGCAATCAACAAAATCACTGTAAAGTATCGTTACCCTATCCCTAGACTTGATGATATGCTTGATGAATTGCATGGTGCTTCTATCTTTTCTAAAATTAATCTTAGAAGTGGCTATCATCAAATTCGTATGAAAGAGGGTGATGAATGGAAAACTGCCTTTAAAACTAAATTTGGATTATACGAATGGTTAGTTATGCCTTTTGGTTTGACTAATGCTCCTAGCACTTTTATGGCATTAATGAATCATGTTTTTAGAAAGTTTATAGGCAAGTTTGTTGTGGTTTACTTTGATGATATTTTGATTTATAGTAAATCTTTGACTGATCATATGAATCATCTTAAAAATGTGTTTGACATCTTGAGGGAATATAAGTTATATGCTAATTTTTAAAAGTGTTTCTTTTACATGGACTTTGTTATCTTTTTAGGATTTGTTGTTGAATCACAGGGAATTCGTGTAGATGAGGAGAAAGTTAAGGCTATTCGTGAATGGCCAACCCCTAAGAATGCAAGTGAAGTGAGAAGCTTCCATGGCTTAGTAAGCTTCTATAGGAGATTTGTTAGGGATTTCTCTAGTATTGCTGCCCCTCTTAATGAACTTGTTAAGAAGAATGCGACCTTTAAATGGGGTAAAACACAAGAAAGGGCCTTCCAAACCCTAAAGGATAAATTGACTAATACCCCTTTACTTGTTTTGCCTAATTTCTCTAAAGCATTTGAAATTCAATGTGATGCTTCTGGTATTGGTATAGGTGCTGTTTTAATGCAGGATTCTAAGCCCATAGCTTACTTCAGTGAAAAGCTTCACGGCGCAGCTTTGAATTATTCCACCTATGACAAAGAGCTTTATGCTCTAAAGAGGGCCTTAGAAACATGGCAACATTATTTGTGGCCCAAGGAATTCATCATTCATTCTGATCATGAAAGTTTAAAGTTTCTCAAGTCTCAAGGTAAGTTAAACAAGAGACATGCTCGCTGGATGAAATTTATTGAAACCTTTCCTTATGTGATTAAGCATAAGCAAGGTAAAGAAAATATCGTTGCTGATGCCTTATCTCGAAGGTATACATTACTTTCCTATTTGCATGCTCAATTACTTGGTTTTGAGATTCTAAAACATCTTTATAAAACTGATCCTGATTTTGAAAATATTTGAAAATCTTGTGAAAATCATGGATCTGGTGATTTCTTTAAATTTGATGGATTTCTTTTTAAGAAAAATAAATTATGCATTCCTATTTATTCTATGCGTGAGTTGCTTACTAAGGAAGCACATAGTAGTGGTTTGATGGGACACTTTGGAGTAGATAAAACTTTGGCTATTTTGTCTGATCATTTCTTTTGGCCTCACATACGGAAAGATGTCATATCTATTTGTGATAAATGCATTAAATGTAGACAGGCAAAATCTAAGATCCAACCTCATGGACTTTACTCTCCTTTACCCGTCCCCTCTCACCCTTAGGAACATATCTCTATGGATTTTGTAATTGGATTGCCTAAATCTTCTGCAGGCAAAGATTCCATATTTGTTGTTATTGATAGGTTCTCTAAGATGGCACACTTTATTGCTTGTGATGCTGTTAACATTGCTGACTTATTCTTTAAAGAGATTGTTCGTTTGCATGGTTTATCTAAGACTATTGTGAGTGAAAGAGATGTGAAGTTTCTTAGTCATTTCTGGCGTACCCTATGGCATAAATTAGGGACTAAGTTACTTTTTTCCACTACTGCCCATCCACAAACTGATGGTCAAACTGAGGTAGTTAACAGAACTATGACTACACTATTAAGAGCAATAATTCAGAAGAATTTGAAGAATTGGGTGAATTGTTTACCTCATATTGAATTTGCTTACAACAGGGCTGTTCATTCTTCTACTTCTTATTCTCCATTTGAAATTGTTTATGGTTTCAATCCATTATCTCCTATTGATATTTTACCTTTGCCTTTCTCTGAGCATGCTAACGCTGATGGCAAGAAAAAAGCTAAGTTTGTGCAGGACTTACATGCTAAGGTTAAAGCAAACATAGAGCGAAAGAATGAGCAATATGCCAAGCAAGCTAATAAAGGCAGGAGACGTGTGATCTTTGAGCCTGGAGATTAGGTTTGGTTACATTTAAGGAAAGAGAGATTTCCTAATCAAAGGAAGTCCAAACTTCAAGCTCGAGGAGATGGACCTTTTCAAGTTTTGGAAAGAATTAATGATAATGCTTACAAGATTGATTTGCCTAGCTCTTATGGCAATGTTAGTGCCACATTTAATGTTTCTGATTTATCTTTATATGATTCTGCAGATTCGAGGACGAATCCTTTCCAACTGAGAGGGAATGATGGACCCCATGGCACGAGTGACATAGCATTAATGGCAACGAAGCTTGAGGATGGTAATCATGAGTATGGTGACATAGAAGGAGCCCAATACTTCCAATCCAACGTACCTAAAGACCCATTACAACATATTGGAGGTCCAATGACAAGAGCCCGAACCAAAGCCATGAAGCAAGCCTTGTTCAGTCTTGTGTAAGAAGTTCAAGAGCTTGGAGAGCATTGGGGCACTCCTCTCAAGCCCAAAGGAGAGCATCTATACGTGTATAATGTATTTAAGATCCAAATTCATGAAGAGTCAAGCCCAAGAGATGCAGACCTTAGCCCAATGCAAGGAAGACTACAAGTTGAGCCTCTTGCAAGTAAAGAGGCATGAAACCCTAGTAAAGAAGTCAAGGGTGGTGTGATTTTAAATCCTTTATGATCCCTTGATTGTCTCCTAAATTATTTCATATTTTAATGGTCCTTTGATTTGATTTTCTATTTTGAGTCTAGTCAAAGGTTAGAATTAATTATAATATTAAATTTTGTAATCCCATAATTTTAGGATCACATCTCCTAAATTATGTGGCTGAATATTTTATCATTATTTTATATTATTTCTCCTTTTAGTATTAGGAAATTATAGTTTTAATTTTAGGAAATATTTTTCTATGAGCCTATATAAATTAGGCATGCTCCCTATTGTAAAGAAGACAGAAGTTGAATGTAATTATTCATTTTAGAGTTTATAACTCTTGTGAGCCTTAGTGCTTTATGGTGGCATCCCGTGTGAGAAACAGACGTGATCAAGAGCGTGATCAACTCTTGTGGTGTCTTCGAAGATTGAGGTTCCTAGAGGCAGGTGCTCTAGAGGATCTTCGCCTTGATCATTATCCTATTGTTTACTTCATACCTTTCTTTATTTTCGTCATAAATTTCGTCCCTTTCCTTTTGTTCTTGTATTTTTGTTGTTTCAGGGTTCTATCCCTAAACTAGCATGATTCTGCTTCCGCGTCCCCTATCAAGACATCTTAGGCTCACGGTACCTTGACTAAGCCATTTCGCTCATCTTACTACGCACTTTCACTGTTAATGTTTTTTAAACCTCTTTGTCATCTTAAAGTTAATTATAATATTTGGGATTTAATTTTATTTTTTCCTTGCAGGTGTTTTTTTTATTCCAAACGATCCTATTCTTGTTTAATTTTCTTGCTTCCCGAATCCTGATATCGATGAGCATGCACTTCATTTGATGAAGCATTTTTTTCAAGTAGTTTATTTTGACAATCACGTGAATTCATGGGACACATACTAGTTAGCCTCTATGTATAGCCTGTAGCTGTCTTGAAATCGGTCCCTCTGGTCTTTTTTTTTTTTTAAAAAAGGGCTGGGTACACTTTTCTGAGTTTGGGAAGTTAATCCCTGCCATGTGTACAAAACAAGTCCAAAGATTGCTCACGTGGAAAAAAAATGTTGTTAAAACTGCTGACATGTCTAACGCTTGATCTACGTGGTTGCTGATTGGATTGGATCAGATGACAAGAGCCAGACAATATTTGACCTCTGTTGAATGCCACATCTGCCATATAAGAAGCAACAAAATGACTGGTTTTCTCGACTACGCTCTTGTTCATCTAGTTTCTGCGTAGAAGATGACCCGACTCAAAATTTTTCTGGAGAGGATTGATCCTGAAGGGCTTATGTTTAGATTTCTAATGTTGTTGCTTTCTAACATGCATGGTGACATTAACGTTGCTGAGGATTATGGAAGCTACAAATGGTCGTGCCAACCTGGTAATCTTGCAGGTCATTTGATTTGGGAGGATAAAAGGTAAAGATAATATTCTAGTTAACTTAATGGCCAATGCCATTGATTTTTACCCAAGGTAAATTTTTGCCAAGTGAAACGTGTCTGTCGACTTTTCTTTGTAGCCTCAACGTTCATATCATGACAAACGGTATTTCTAGCACGAGAGAGAGAGAGGCTAAGCAAGCTATGGGAAAGTTAATTAGAACTTGGAAGCGTGATTTGACTGTCGTCTTCTTTTTGACATCCCAATCGCGAGCATGTGTTTTTTTCCTTCCCTTCTAGAATGTGTAATTTTTAGATAAATTTTTTAAGCAGCTTAATTAGTGATAATGGATGCATTCCGGCCACCAATTACCAATGAAGATCTGAAATAGCTCAAGCCAATTGCGTAACAACTCGTAATCGAACAACTTACAGTATTTGCTTTTATCCAAACTAGATTTGTTTTTTTTGGCGTTGTGTGGGATAAATAATAATTTAATAGAAAGTTCTCAACGCCAATTTGCAAAATATGGGTTAACTTACAACCCATAAATTGACCCACAATAGTTTATAGTTTATAGGTTTGATGTGATGGGTTGGCATAACTCGTAGGATTATAATTCTATTAACTTGTAGGTTGGTCTAGTATAAAATTATTCTTTAAAAAATTTTAAAAATTATAAATTTACCTGTTTTATTTTTTTAAGGTAAAAAAATATATATTCTCCATAAAAATTAATTATCCAAATAACAATAAAAGTCTTTTTCTAATCAAGACATGTATGTATTACCATTTAAATATAAACTAATTTAATTTTGTAATCCTTTTGTTTTCTAGTCTTTTACGTGATTGATTAGTATTATACATATATAAATTAATAGAAATGCTTTGTCTATTCCCTTTTCTCTTCATCATGTTTTGACATTTTTGTTATAAAATTGATGCCTCAATTTAAAATGCTAATTCTTTTTTTTTTAAAATCATGATATTTTAAACTTTGACTATTAGATTACTACTCATAATAATACATTAAATTCATAAAATTTAAACATTTTGATCTCTGCATCTATTCTTTTCCATATTCAAATTAATATGATAATATAATATATATTTAATACTTTATAATATATTTGATTTTTTTAAATAAAAATGATAACTAAATTTTTTTTATTTGCTAACTTGGGTAGTACTATTTTGCAAACAAAATAATCTAAATAAGTAGTTATATAAATGAAGTAGAGTATAATAAAATATTTTGTTCAATTTTGTCTTGATCATATTCAAATTATATTATATCACCACTTAAGTATACGAGTGATGTGTTTTTATTATTTTCAATCATAATTTAAACTTGAATTAAATGAATGTAAAAGTGTCAAATATTTATATTGCAATTTTATGCATGCTTACTTTAAATACTTTATTTTAAACTTAATTTCATTTGTTTATTTTTTGTCTATTGTTTAAAAAATATAAGCATGCTAACCCACTATGGGTTCGAGTTATACAAGATGGGCCAAAATTACCCTACATATAATTGAATCCATTTTTTCCAACCTAACTCTCCATTTTTTTTTGGGTTGGCAGTTGATCTTGCGGGCTAAATCCATATTACCAGCTCTATTGATTTGAACAAAATTTAAAATGAAAATTCAAAAATCTTGATTTAAATAGTTAAAACAAATAAAAGAAATGCACATAATTTAAATACAAGTTTTCTATGTTGATTTGATTAAAAATTAACATGAAAATTCAAAATCCAGATTTTTTTTAACAAAAGAGATCAATTTTATTAATGTCATCAAAAAAGTATTACACACACTAATCCCTTGGAAAGAACAAATAAAGAACCTACTAGTACAATAAAGCAATAAACCTAGGTTACAACCTATAAAAAAAAAACCAAACAAACAAAGCAACAATCGTATAAACCAATCAACATATACCTTTCTTCACAGTAGCAACAACGCCTTCGCCATGCTAATCCTCGTTGAAAATAGAAGCCAGAGAAGATGGTGGCTCAAAAAGCATCTTTGTAAAACCATACTCCTCATAATGCTATATGCAAGCCAATCAGCTGCACCATTCCCACCCTTAGCCACAAGGGCCAAGGAGCAATTCATACCAGTATCACACAACTTAAAACATTTATGCAAAATCTTAATGCAAAGCCACTCACAACCCACCACAATCCTAGCCATTATCCTCTTGAATAATATTAGGCAATTGGTTTCAATAACCACTCTGCCATCACTAAACATATATTTGGCCAACAATGCTTCCAAGAGGCTTAGTCATAAAAGCGGAATCAGTAGATACCTCTTTCCCCACACCCTCATAAACCGTCCATTATGATCTCTACCAATTACCCTAATAGATGCTCTCTTCCTTACCTCGCAAAAAGCCCCATCAATTTTTAACTTTACAACTCCCATGTTAGGTTCCTTCTAAACCAAAGCTCTCTTATCACAACTTTCATCTGATGCAAAGTTGCCTTCAACCAAATTCCCAATGAGATTCGACCCCCTCAGCCCCTTGCTTCATTTTCCAATGTGATAGCTCCACATCCACGTCAAGCTTTTCAAAAATAAACCCACATCTAGTTGTCCACACTTTTTAACAGATGCTAGCAAAAAAAGCCACATTATAATCAGTAATTTCTTTTTGCAGTATCAACCAACCTTCCAACCAAATATCAAACTTGCACATCCCTTTCTCATCAAACTTCAAACCCAAGGGTAAGCCAAACCAATATCCCTTAACTTAAGGACATAAAAAAAACACATGCTTAAAAGTTTCAACCTCAATTTTACAAATTTCACATTGAGGTTTACTTGCAACTTCCTTTTAAACAACGCCTCTCTAGTAGCTATAGCATTATTCACTACCCCCACATAAAAAGCCTGATTAGCAGAAAGCCAAGCTCTTTATTGCAGCTCCTCCAGATTAACCACTAACATTAACCAAGCAAATTTACATAAGCGTGGCTCATGTCCAATTTGTCCACAATGAAAACAATAATTTTGTAACTTTTCATATTTAATCGAGCACCACAATCAATCAAAATTTGGTTTAGGAATCCAAAATTCAAGGACCAGTGGTTTTTTTAAATCCAATACTACATGAACTCTCAGAAAACTCCAAACACCGTAACAAACATCCTCTACCATTACTACTTTCCTTACATGGCCACTGATTTAAACTGTTTTTTCAACATACATAGCTTCCAGCGGTACATTATGCAATTGAAATCAAACTCTTACTAGAATCAAATTCATCAAACACACTAAATTTCTTCCACTCTTGAACATTCAGAAGCTAACCATTAATCAACTATGGCTATCCTATAAGGATTATCATACATTCCTCCTCTTTAACAAATTTAAATGGAAAAGACCTAGAAGATTCGTGATTTCCAGCCCTTCCTTCAGATTCCAAACTTTTCTTAACATTACTCCAAAAGTGGTTTGATTCACCTCTTTCTCGGCCATTATCTTTCCAATCAATGCACGCTTCTCATCATCATCCTTTTAGCTTAGTGATTCATTAATCATATCCACATTATCCATACCTTCCTCTACATCCAACTCTACTACCATGAAGAATCACATATTTTGCACACTTTATTTTATATTTGTGATCATATTTTATTTGTTTAGATCCTTATATGCATGATTTTAGCATTGAATTTGATCATCGGGCCATTCACATTGAACTTTGGCATTAGAGGCATTTTGGTCATTTGGCACATTTTATTGGAATTAAATATTTTTAATTTGAAATTTCAATTTCTTGGTATATTTTATTACTTGAGCAATATTTTCATTTTTTAAGACTTTAATTGGTTGAGTTGCAGATTAATTTAGCTTTAGTTACTTTGTGTTTTCAAGCATTTAGGGGTCAATTGGTAATTTTTTCATTTTAATTTTAAATTATATATTTTTTTTTTTGAAACGCAGAAAAGAACGCACGAACAAGGGAGAAGGGAGGCAACGCACGAATGATGGAGGCCAATTCAGTTCGGCCATTTGCTTGAATCCGGGGCTCACCACTTCATCGCACATCTCCTCTCATCTTCCTTGGAGGTTCAGAGTTCAGCTGATCGCACGCACGCAGAACGCTTATCTCCATCTCTTCTCTCGGTCAGAGCTGAGTTGTAGGGGATCGCTCATATTCATCTCAGTTCATCTTTGGCTCGTTTGACGCTCACACAGTCCTCGCACAGGTCAGCGACCTCACTCGAATAAACACTCATCTTCTTCTCAATCCAGTTCGGTCACCATCACTCATCTTCATCTTCATTCAGTCATTCGCACACAGATCACTCATCTCTCCTCTCGATCGCATAGTCATGGCAGTTTCTTTTAGACATCTCCCTCAATCAGTTGTTGAAGAGATTGGAACAAGGAGCTAAATTTCTTATAGAGTTCTTTAAGGGGATGAGACTTGTACTTGAGTTTTCTTAGCTTATTTTTATTTTGGTTTTGTTGTAATTCACTTATAATTTCTCTAATTTTATTGATGCTATTGACTTGATTATTCAGTTCTGCTTAAATTGATTTTTTTAGTTAATTTCACTCTTTTGAAAAAATTAGATGTTATGCTTTGACTCTTAAATTGAATAATGCATATTATATGTTTGAATTTATGCTTCAATGGTTATTATTATGTTATGTAAATGATAGTCTGTCAAATTCTTGTAATGATGTCTGAACCATTTAACTTCTATTTAGATCTTAAATTTAAGTTAATTATTTAATTTTTAATTGGGTTCTAAATGTTAGAACATGGTCAAAACAAGATAAGGTCTAATTTAGAGTCAAGCCATATTTTGGCATAATTTTTAGAGGAATTGTGTCTTGGTTTAAGTTACAATCACCTATTCTTAATGGTAATTAAGCATTTGCTTGAGGTTAAATAAATTGCAAGAACCACATGAATTCAACTTAGAATTTTATGATGATGAAAGTGAATTTAAACCTTAGAGAACTCTTTGGTTTGCTTTGTTAAATCAATTTCATCTCACTTCATATTTTTTTATAAAACTAAAAAAAATATAAATATCTTAAACTTTGAATTTTATTTTCAAAACCAACATTATTTTTAACTTGTGGAAATTGTTTATGAATTGTCTTTGGTTGCTTAAACTTGCTCTATTGAAATTTTATGATCTAAGATGTATTTAACTATATTTTATAATTTTTAAAAAGCTTGATATGCCTTAGAGCTTTTCATATCACACAGAGCACAACTATGCAAATCAATCTTTGATCATCACCTTCATACCTCCAATCATCACACCTACATTTACAAACCTTACAACTCTCATGCACTTGGTGAGAGAGAGTCAAAGAGCTCTCATAAAGGGAGGGTCGTTTTTCCTATAATCAATAGACATTCTAAAAATCCAGATTTAAATAGCAAAAACAAAAAAAAAAACAAATGCACATAATTTAATACAAGTCTTCTGCTCACACCTTTTGTCGGAGTTTTCAAGATTTTTTGGGGTTCCAATGGGTTTTTTATTTTGGGTAAATCCAATATTTTAATTAAGTTGTTGATTGAAAGAAACCAAGAGAGGCCCAGACCCGAAAATCCGATTAAAAAAACCGTAAACAAATCTGAGGCCCACTGTGTCCACAAAGGAACATCGAAAGAGGGACCATGTAACAATCGAAGGCCCATCCTATTCGGGAGCGACATAGTGAGTTACAGTACGGAGTTCCGCGCCTTTCTGCCGGGTTCTCATTTCTCGCTTCTCAGCCGCATTTCCGCGAGCTCTTGGAATGCAACGTTTGATGGGGGCGCTCGATCCTTTACGGGGACTTCGATGTTTCTCATTCCTCAAAGGTTCCACTTCATTTCCTTCTCATGATTCCATTTGATGTTTTTCGTTCCTCAAATGGCTGTTAACCCTCCTTTAGTTTTTCGGACGAATCAGTTAAATGTAGTTAGATGTCTTTATCCTGTTTCGATCTTTGGCGATGGCTCATGCTTTTGTGGGGGGATAAGAGGACTGTATAATAGGGAGTTATTATCCTTTCGGTTTTGGTGGCCGCAGCATCCTAGTCGATGTATGACGACCAGCAAGCGGGTGCAAGACAGAAGCGGGAAGAAGAGGGTTCATGACCTTGAGATTGCAACCGAGAAGTGGAAGATAGCGTCCAAGGTGCTCTTTTTAATGGAGACTCTTAAAAAAGAGCCCGAGATGATCATTCCCGTTCGGTCACTCGAACAATATCGGAAACAGATTAATTTACCCAAACCCCACAGGATTTCGGATTTCATTCGGAAATCACCCAAACTTTTTGAGCTTCACAAGGATCATAAGGGGGTATTATGGTGTGGGATGACTGAGAAGGCGGAAGATTTGATAAAGGAGGAAGAGAAGATTCTTGAGCAGCAGTCAGATAAAGCAGCGGAGTACGTTACGCGGATGCTGATGATGTCAGTTGATAAACGGCTTCCACTGGATAAGATTGCTCATTTCCGTCGAGATGTAGGCTTGCCGCTGGATTTCAGGACCAATTGGGTGCACAAATATCCTCAGCATTTCAGGGTGGTTCAGTCTGTAGATGAAGTAGAGTTTTTGGAGCTTGTGTCTTGGAAACCTTCTTGGGCAATCACAGAATTGGAGAAGAAGGTGACGGGAGTAACTGAGAAGGATTCTCACAACCCCGGTACGCTCTCACTCGCATTCCCCTTGAAATTTCCTCCGGAGTTTAAGAAGGTATATCGATTTGGTGGGAAAATCGATCATTTTCAGAAAAGGTCTTATTTATCTCCCTATGCGGATGCTCGGGATCTCAAACCTGGGTCGCTAGAATTCGATAAGAGGGCTATTGCCATTATGCACGAACTGCTTAGTTTTACCATCGAGAAGAGGCTAGTAACTGATCACCTCACTCACTTCCGACGTGAACTAGTGATGCCTCAAAAGCTTATGAGACTTCTTTTGAAGCACTTCGGCATCTTCTATGTCTCGGAGAGGGGTAAGAGGTTTAGTGTATTCTTAACTGAAGCTTATGAAGGTCCGGAGCTGATTGATAAATGCCCTTTGGTCCTTTGGAAGGAAAAAGTCCAAGGTCTTATTGGTTACAGAGAAAGGAAGAAGAAAATAGAGACATTCAGCGACGTGTCGGATATGGAAGGTGATAGTTTGCTCCAGAGTGATTCTGAGGAGGAGAACTTGCATGTAGAATTAGAGCAACGGGAAACCATGGATTATGAGGATGCTTTACTTTCGGACAACTCTGATATGGACGTTGCAGGGGTTTCCAGTGTATACCAAAATTCTTAAAACTTCTTGAGGTCATAATAATTCTTAAAATTTTCCATTGTAACTTATTATATTCTTTTTCATTTGGCTCGAGAATGTAAATTTATATTTGAGGATGTAATCATTAGCCTTTTCTTTTTTCCGGTCAATTTAAGCAATGTGTTGACCTTATTACTCACTTTTAATTGTGTTTGTTGTGAACAAAAACAAAAAAATGTTGCGAGATGTGGCAAAGATGTGGGATTTTAAAAGAATAAAAGAACTTGACTCTTAAATCAAACGTGAGAAAACGGTGCTCCTTTATTATAGTTCACCTAAATGCGAGAACGCAAAGTGAAGAAAATTAATATAAATACAAGAAAATAGAGATACATTAATTAAAGAATGACATGGCGGGTTATATCGATCATACGACAGAAAAATAAAAACTAAAATTACATGATAAAGGTAAAAATAAAGTAGCAAATTTGGAGTTTGAGAATTTGATTGGTAGTTTATTGATGATGATGATGATTTGATGAGAGATGACTCCTCTATTTATAGATGATTCTAGCTAAGTACTCAAATCTCGTGATCGTCACTTTCCTTAAACTTAGGAAGCACTTCCTTCGTCGTGGCCACTTTCCTCATTTCCATAATTCAAGCATTATGGGTGAAGTGTGAAAATAATAGCTTAGACTCAATCTTGACTTAGTGGCTGAGACTTCATAAATATTTATTTTTTAATTGTTTTAAGGCCGAAAGTTGCTCTTCGCATTTCTTAGAGAGACTTGTTGAGAGTACTGGCTGAGTTGTCACTTTTGAAGAGTTTCATGAAAAATGTGTACTGTTGTTCTTCCTCACAGAGTCCTGTCTTTTGTCCTTTCTGGCAATTGAATGGGCTTGCCATTGAGTTAGACTCGCCATTTCTCTTTTGAAGGATGTTATAACAGTCCTTATTGTTGATCTTTTAGTTGAAGGGCACATTGGTGACTACCGGTCGAGTTCGTTGATTCTCTGAATGTGTGAGCCAATTGGAGCTTGCCCTTGTTGTGACATAGACAATATAGTAGAGATGTTCCTTAGCTCGTCCTTCAAAATTTGCATTAGAGCTCTTTGCCTCTCATCAGCCTGGTATTTCAACTTCTCCTAAGCTTTGGCTCGCTTTTATTGCTTTTTCAAATATTGTCTCTTAAGTTCCTCTACCAATGCTTTGAGGTCGTTGCTTGCTTATTGATATGGTCCCGTATCATGGTTAAAGACAAAGCTATAATATCATTAGATATAATAATAGGAGGTTCACTTGAGCAAGAGAGTTGGAGACTCTCATCCCAAGCTAGTGAGTAAGACATTCCTTAAGGAGATATTGCTTGTCAGCCCACGATCATTAGGATGCAAGAGGCTCGTACTTCACATTTTGCGTGCACAACCACATTCTCTGAGTCATGAGACTTGTAACATCCCAATTTAAATTTTAATAGTTAATTTGGGTTAATAGAAATTTAAAAAAAAATATTTAGAGGTAAGCAAATTAGTAAAAAATGATTATTAAATCTAATTTAGGATATAATTCTAAAAAAATTAAAAAAATTTATTAAAAAAATTAATCAATAATAATAATAATATTATTATTATTATTAAATTATTATTATAATAAAAAAAGAAAAGGTATTTAAAAAAAAGGAAGAAGAAGAAGAAAACGAGTTTGCTTTCAGCGGCCGCAATGATTACATGTAAAATAGTAAAAAAAGAAAGAAAAGGAAAGAAGAGAGAGGAAAGGAAAAAATAAAAAAAAATTGTGGGACCCACATTTATTTTTAAAAAACCACCGTTCTTTTCTCATTTTCCTTCATTTCCTTCCTCTTTCGTGTGCGATCAGAGAGAGCATCTGTGAGCGTGAGTCGCCGGTGCGAAAGATCTGAATTTTTAAGGTAAGAGTTTTTAATAGGATATTTAGGGTGTGATTTTAAGCTTTTCAAGACTAAGTAAGTGTTCTAAAAATTTTTCTTAATCATCCTTCTTCTTTGGTTTCTGAGTTTGTAGTGGTAGAAAATTTAAGATCTGGAAGAGGGATGAATTTATGTTGAATAAATATGATTTTTGAGGTTGTCAGTAGTATAATAAATGTTCTAGAGTATAAATTTGTTGATGATCTTTGAATTTGTGGCTTATGGATCAAATTCTAAACTAGATCTGAAAATATATGTTGATTTATTGAGGTTTAGATGATTATTTGGGATAAGAAATGAATTATTATGGCTATAGGATTATGATTCTAAGCTAGAGACTCAATTTTTAATTTTTGGGTATTTTAGGTACGAATTTATGAAATAAAAAGAAAATTTTGATAATAGAAATTAGTTTAGAAGTTGATTTTTAGATTATTAATGTTTATTGATAATTAAAAGAGGAGTTAAAAAATTTTACTTAATAGTATTAACTCTAGATTTGTATTAAGATTGAGATTAGGAATTATGTTATATTTTTAATTCTATTATTAGAATTATTTTATTAGTTTCAAAAATTGAAACTAATATTTATAAATAATATGTTATTTGTAGATTGTATTACTGGTGAAGATTGTGGTGAGAGAGAAATTTTAAGGAATAATTTATTGAAAAAGCCACAAGGTAACTATGCTTTTAATTTGTGATTAGTGTTACTTCATGTTAATTGGGTGATTATTGAGAAAATTATGAATTTTGTAATATTGTATAATTGTGCAATATTATTATGAATTTGTTTAATTATTGTGGGAGGTGTTGGGAGACTTGCTATTATTGTTATATTTATGTGCCACGTGGTACGCCCCTATTGGAGCTCAATAGGTGGTTTGTAAGGGCTCGGGCTAATCTACCTTTGGCCGGCTAATTTAGCACCGAGTGAGGGCTACGGCTCGAGGTTAATGGAGGGATATAAGGATGGTTGTTTGTGTATATTGTAATATTTTTTATATTTGTTGGAATTATATTATTTTTAATTCTCACTTAGTAAGCACACACTTAACTGTTTGTATACACTATCATAAATTGACTTTGGTTACTGGGACTTTTAAGTCTCATTATGTGGTTAACAATTTTCAGGAGAAGAGCCACGAGTGACACGTGGAGGAGTCCCAGAGGCTTAGTGGTATAGATCCACTGTCTCTTTTGAGTATTTAATTTATGAATTATAATGTGTTATATTGCCAATATTAGGACTTTTTGTTTATTGTCAATTATATGAATATATAAATGTAATCATGCCTTTCAAACTATTTCTATTTTTGGTACAATTTGGATGACTGTAATTTTAATATTTGGTTTACTTTGGATTGGTTAAAATGGCATGATTATAAGGCTAAATAACTGGCTTGTGTTGAAAATTTATTAAATTGCTTATTTTACTTGTTGGGAGTATAAGGATGGACAAATGTGATTTAGTTTACTTGTTGGGAGTATAAGAATGGACAAATGTGATTTAGCCTAATGGCATGTGGGAGGTAAAAATTTATCTGAAATGTTATAGTGTGTGAGTTGAAGCCAATTATAAAATATTTTATATCGAAATTATTGATATAAAAATGTGTTGGGTGGCTGTAACCCAACTATAGTTGAGTTAAATTATTTTAAAAAAAAATTTGGTGTGTTACAAGACTCGGGTCCATTTGTTTCAACAACATATTGATCTTTACGTGTCATAAGCATTCCATCCATACGGGTCTCACTAGGTGTGCCACAAATTATTTGTCATGAACAACAAAGGAGGTGTCGCGAGGCATGTTGGAGATGTGGGGTCTCAAAAGAATGAAAGAACCTAACTTGACTCCTAATTAAATCCAGAGAACTTAGGCTCCCTTATCACAGTTCACCCAGATACGAGAATACGAAGTGAAGAAAATTAACATAGACATGGAAAAACAAAGATACATTAATTAAAGAAAGATATGGTGGGCTATACTGACCGTATAATAGAAAAATAAAAACTAAAGCTATATGATAAAATTGACAATAAAGTAGCAAACTCAAAGCTTGAGAATTTGGCTAGTCGTTTGTTTATGATGATGATGATTTGATAAGGGAGGGTTCCTTTATTTATAGATAATCCTAACTTAATATTCAAGCCTTATGATTGCCGCTTTTCTTAAATTCAGGAAGCACTTCCTCCATCATGGTCACTTCTTCCACTTTCATAATTCAAGCATCATTAGTGGAATGTGAAAATAATGACCTCAACCTAATCTTGACTTAATGACTAAGGCTTCATAAATATTTATTTTTTTAATTATTTTAAGGCAGATTAAGTTGAGTTGAATCCAGACCTTCAAATTTGTAATTTGAGTACAAATAAAGTGTTTCTTTCCTTCTTCAATTGTGACTGGAGATTTAAAGATGAGATCAAAAGGCAGAAAAGAATCTGAAGATTAGAAGTACTCTATACTCTAATGTTAACTAGTTAAGAAACCTACTTCTATGCCTGGCGTCAACCCATTGGGAAGAGATTGGTTCTAGTATCATCTACTCATCAATAATTAACAACAATATGTATTGTATTTTACTAGATTAATTTATATTTCATTGGTGAGACTTGGCAATTCGGTATAGACGGAGTCTATAATAATTTATATATTGATATAATTATTTTAGACTCATTCATACACTGTCTGTTGTTGAGTTTGTGTTTCAAATGATGATTTCTACCTTAATTTGGAGAAACACAATTTGTCGTGGGCAAGCATTTTCAATGGTGTATTGGCCTCGCGCCTTTGATGCTCTACTTTTTTTTACAAAGATAACGGTAAATAAAACAAAAACAAAATGCTATACTGTGAGAATTATTTCTTAAAATACTGCACTTAAAATCCTTTTTGCATTGAATGATATATAAACTTAATGACACCATGAACCATTTTTTCAATATATAGCGTCGCCTGAAACAAAATTTGCTCTTGGTAAGAACAACTTCTAAATTTGTTCTTGGCAGAAATAATTTTTAAACATCCTCGGCACCTGTCAATTGAAATGAATAATTTTTTTTAATAATTTAATAATCATTTGAATAAAAATAATGAGTAAATAATTATTATTAATATAACTAAGGAATTATTATAAGTTATATTAAATTAAAAATGATTAATAATAAACAAGTAGTTATTAGGTTTTATGAAAATTAATAATAAATGATTAAGTTATATAAATGAAAAGTAAAAATTAATTTACATCACAGATAGTAACTTTCAGTATCGCATCTTGTTCTTCTTCTCATGTGTTATGGTCATCATCGTTGCCGTCGTTGTTGTTGTATGTTTCCCTCTTCTTGATGTTTAAATGTTTCATTTATTTGTATAATTGATGTATTTAAATTAAACTAAAGTTTTCATTTGGCTGAGCCATGAAAAATTCATCCATTTACAAATATATGCATGAAGTCTTTTATGTGATCCATTCTACTTCCTAAATAATATATTATATAACTAACATCCTAGTAAAATTAAATTATAAAAATAAATTAACTTAACTAATTTCTTATATATTTATAAATTAGTTATCTATCTTTTATATTTAAGATTGCATGAAGTATTACTTACATATAATAATATTTTTTTTGTGTACTTAATTTTTTATTAATAAATTAACTTTAATTATTCACAATGGTGGAACCATATTTTTCTCAAGGGAGGCCAGATTCTGCCACTCAATGCTATTAGAACCTTTTAAGTTTTCCTTGACTCGTGATTTTTTATATAATTCACGACTCTAATAGCTTTTACCTTTTATATAATTTATATAATATGTGTGCGCGCGCGCGCCGCTTGTTGTCAGACTCCTCTTCATAAAAAATTTAAAAATAATATAAATTAATTTTTTAATATTTAAAATGTATAATTTATTTATATTATCTACTTGATAAGTTTTTCCTATATTATTTATATCTATTATGATTAATATTATAGGTACATAATTTCACTTTTTTAATTTTTTTTCTATATTGATACTTTATAATTATATGTAATTTATTCTCTAAGATTTTTAAAGCAATAAACTTACATAAACAATTAATTAGTATAAACATTAAAAATAAATAAAAATATAAAAGATTGTATATTAATTTTAAAAATCTAGCCCACCCTTTACATTTATGTTAATTCTATCCCTAATTACTCTATAAAAAAATCAACTACATGTCTACATATATAATTAAGAAAAAATTAACATACAAAACATTAATGATTAAATATTGAGCTCTCACTCATGATTTTAGAAAAAATATTAACTTTAACATAAAAGTTGAAAAAATATATATTAAGAAAATGTACCTGAATTACATGAAGAGTCAAGTTTTAAAGTAGATAAAAAGGAGATTGGTTTCAATGCTCATCTGCTCACCACATGATGAGCAATTTGGACCATTCAAAGTTTTAATTTGGACGGTCCAAATTTTTATAATTTTATATTTAATAAAATATAAATTTTAAATTTTAATAAATCTACTCTATTATCAATTTGGATAATACATATTTAAGTTGGATGATAAATTTAATATTAAATATTTTTATAATTTTATAAATTAATTATTCAGATATATTTTAGATAGTCTTAATTTAAAATTAAATTATTTTAAAAATTTTATTTTAGTAAATATAATATTAAAAATTAAAAATAAAGATAATCTTAAAACTGAATTTTTTAAAAAATTAAAAAAAATTATAATTTAAAAATTTTAAATCTAGACCATGCAAAGTATATTTAAATAGTCAATTTATAAAAATTATAAAAATATTTAATATTAAATTTACTATTCAGATTAAATCTATATTGTCTAAATCCATGACAGAATAGATTTATTAAAATTTATAATTTTTATTTTATTAAATATAGAATAAAATATATAAATCTGGACCTTCTAAAATTTTAATTTGAACAGTCTAGATTATTTATTATGGTGCTCATCACACTATGAGTATCAAAACCGGTCTCCATAAAAACAAAGAAAATGCACCTTTTAAACTCTAATCACAACATTAACACCATCAATTGAAGCAGAGAAATGGAAGAGAAATAGCAAACCTTGAACAAGAAAGAAAGACCACAAAGACGGAATGAAGCAGGCAGGAGTGATTCCATCGTATAGGCCATTCAGAGCTTCACGTGATGACATACACATGGGTAGAGATGTAGAGGTTTGATAAATGCATCACACAAGAAAGGCAAAGTAGGAAGAAAAAATAAAGATTCCCGCAGTTGACAATAAATAAAATATTATATCAATAATGATGATAAAAAGGCTAGATGTATGATTTTATTTTTTTATTAAATAAAAAAATAATTTTTAACTACAAAATTGTTCCTAGCCTAAATGAGTTCTTCACAACCACAAACTCGTTTCTTGTTTGAATATTTTTTAATGTAATATTTGGGTAAATATTTTTTATGATGCAGCATTTAGATAATTTCTTTTATTGTTTATAGTATATTGGTAAAAAAAAAAAAAAACCTGCTCTACCTAATCCCATCCATTATGAAATATCAACGTGATTAAGCTTCTGATCATGTCCTCCATAATATATGCGAAATCTAAAGTCATTTCAAAGATGTCTCTCTGCGAATTAATGTTATGATAATCATAAGATAACAATGGTCTAATTAATCTAGGCAACATTGCTTTCACTATTGAAAGAACCGCTAGTTTATTTTACTGCTAATTAACATTTGCATCTCTGTTTTAGCATACATGCGTCATTTGGTTTTCAGTGGGAAAGGATGTATTTGAGGGTAATAATTTGGCGACATCAAACATGACAGAAAACTCAGCAGTCATCCCTTTGTTCAAACTCAAACCTTCTAATTGGTGTTATAAATTATTCTTTTTTAGCAGACGGTCAATCACGAGACACCCTATTTGAAATTTTTTTGACTCAACACTTCTCCTCCACACCCTTTTATGCTGCACTGTTGTTCTCTTTTCGTGAATGTTTTTATTTTATGGGTAGATCTGAGAAATTAGAGCTGTACATGTTTGAGACGAGTCAGCGTGACAGGAATAGCAAATGGCCGTGAAATTTTATGATCCTTGAAATATTTGCTTGATAGACTGAGACTATCACGTCTCTTCTCATATCATTATAGGTTTAATTAGATGCTTCTGCTTCACTTGTGAAAAAGCTGGTTCATGTTCATCTACATCTGCCATGATCTTCATTATTGAACACATTTACTTTCCTCCCTTTCAGCTGTATGTCACTGTCAAAGTAGCCCGGAATCAATGGCGTCTCACCTACCTAGCCCACTCCTATTAAAAGTGTTAGTTTCTACTTCCTTTTCGTAGATTAGACACTGTTATACCAAATTGTAAGCCAGAATAATATCGACATGACGCATGTTTCTCGCCAAATAATTGTTTGTTTTGAAGCTTACTTTCGCATGATGAAATAATTAAAAACAGGCCTAAGTGGGGGCTTGTACCAGTACCAAAACATCTCTCCCTGAATATATGCAGACTGGAACTTCTGGCTACAAACGATGGTGGAATTTTGGTTGTTAATTTTAAGTTGATGTGAACTGTGGCTGATTTGTCTTCTGAGGTTGTGACTTGGGTGTATTTTCATGTTTTACGGAGAATTCTTCTGGACATTTCTTCTGCTTTTGGCTTTAGGTGCTCCCTTTAGACCATGAAACGGATGAACAGAGGAAAAAGGATTGGTCTAGATGGGTCACGCGTGTCCCTGGCCTTTTCCCTGCAACGTTTAAATGTGGTCCATGGACTGTTAACAATAATAACTAAATAAGGAAGAAGTTTTATGTAAATTGCTGGTCACGTTCACCTTCTTTTTGGGAAATTTGGGAATTTACAATATTGGGAAATTTGGTTGCGGGAATCTGTATTCTGTATCATGCTCGCTTAGCATGGTCTCTTATAGACAGTGAAGTAACCATCAGAAATCCTTAAATTCAAAATAGGGCTGCTTGCCCATACACTGTACAATTTACACCCTGCCTCCAGCTTCCACTTGCATTATTTCACTGGTCACTTGCCAGCAAGTGAGGCAAGTGGTTGTGGTTTATTTATGGATTCCCTACTCTGCTCTTGCTAAGTTTATTTTTTATGTTGTAATAAACTTATATATCTACATATAATATGAAAATTTTCAAGGTTAATATAGCCCCTAAACTATAAATTCACTGGGAATTTAAACTATTTGTTATATTTTGAATTTTAAAGAACTAAATTTGAAACAATATAACTACTGTTAATTTCATGCACAAGTGTCCAGAAATTCTCTCTCCCTCTCTCCTCCCTCTCATCTGCTTTTCCATTCATCTCCATTTTTTTATACTCTCCCTCGTCTTCGTCCACGTCATTTGTCTCTGCCTTGTACATTTTCTCCGCCGGTTCCCCGTATTTACTTTCATATATTTCCCGCTTTGCATTGCGAACAATTGTCGTCGTCCGGTAATTACTGCGTTTACGTACGCTGAAACAGTCGATATGAGGGTTGCATCTTCTCGGTTAACGCGTGCCGTGACATGCACCTCCGCCTTCTTCGATTCTTCCCAAGATCGAAAGCCAGACGCCATAAGTGGTGGAGATCGCGCGCTTCCGGCCAAGAATGCCGATGATAAGTGCAGTATGTCGTCTTCTTCGGCGTCTTCCATCCGCAGGAACAGGGATCTGTCGTCCGAGACGTCAATGGGGGACGAGGATCGAGGCGAAAATGAAGCCCAGAGTGCGTACAATGGTAGTGGAGACATGATGCAGTCTTTAGAACAGAAGGAGAATAACGAAAACAACAGATTAAAGAGAGACGAAGAGAGGGAGGGAGGGGAGAGGCAAAAAGGGGCAGAGAGAATTTCTGAACGCACAACGAAGTTTGTTTAAAATTAACAGTAAGATATTAAGTTTAATTATTCATGGTTTAAAATATTTAAATAGCTTTGAACCTCTAGATTAGGTCCACGTTTAACCCAAACTTTGACAAACTGCACTATTCACGAGTTGTGAATAGCCTGACTTATTTATCAAATTCAGTGTAATATACGGAACTTATGATAATTACTTTCTCCGTTTTTATATATATAAAAAAATTATATTACACAGTTAAAAATAGATTAATTATAATAATTATGTTTAAACAAATAAATTGGACTAAAATGTCCTATATTAATTAACATAAACATGCATTAATTATTTTTCATTAATGTAAATTATAAAGAGTAATTTAAAAAATATATAATAAATGCTTATAGAAAGATATAATTTTGCTTATATAAAAAGAAGTAAAAAATAATAATTTTTCTTACAAATGAGAACAAAGGAAATATTTAAGTTATAGAATTCTGCCCTGCACTTCGTGTGATTAAATTGCCAGAAATGATGAGATTAAACAGTAGTTAGCAATAATTGGGCTATAGTTTGTAAGGTGTTTAGGCACTTGAGGCGTGTGATGATGCTTCTTGTTAGAGTTGAGAGATTAAATATTGTTGCGGAAACACAAGCGCAATCAACAACTTGACACTTTTGGCAATTTGAGTAATAGACAGGAGCCTGTGGAAGAGTAGGTCACTGCATGCCTAGTATCAGGACTTAGGAGATTAACAAATGGCATTCTTGTTGAGGAACAATCAAATTACACCAAAGAGAATCTGCAGAGTGCAAGGAGTACTGGGGAGGAAGTGTTGCGCCATGACAGATTTTGGAAGATCTCTCGACCAACATTCATAGTCTTTGATTTTATTTTTTCTCTTAGAATCAAACATGAATTAGGATCTTCAGTATCAATATTTCAAATTTGAAGAGCACAACATGTATATGTTCAGCATCATGTTACTACAACTTTATTATTCGATTCATCGTTACTGACGTTCAAATGATTGTGTTACGGAAGCCACATCAGATATATTCGAACGATGTTGTTATATTTGTTCATATCTTATTCTTCGTGTTCGATTAACAGTGATTAATTAGCAAGAGAGAGGATTGACTGAATCAGATTCATGGAATTGAAGAGGTTAGTTTTGTTTTTTGGACAAAGAATTGAAGAGGTTAGTTGATAACAAGTTAAGATGATGAGGAAAAAGTATGGAGCAGTGGAAAAACGGATATAAGATTAAAGAGAGATGGTAGCCTAATTAACCGTATCTATACCCAAGGAAAGCCAGCTGGGGTCCTCAGACGTGACCATTCATTGTTCACAAGAGACACAGTTGGGTCGATATAAATGTCCACACAGATTTTTTTTTTTAATTATTGTTTGAAAAAATCAAAGGCGAGAGACCATGCTATGGTGTGTGGTCTCTTCCCTCCATCTCCTCTTTTGAACTTGGGACTGAGGCTTCCCCGTTCTGCATCACACCCACTTGCATTGAATGAAGGAATTAAATGGCGTTGAAAAGCCTCAACTACGCTCAACTTCAGTTAGGTGCTGGCATTAACTATCTTCACCCGCCTCCTCTATATACGCACGCACAATATCAGCATTATCCCTCAAACCTTTTATCAGTGATTGTGGTGATACTTCAGCAATCACTTCCAACCATGGCCAATGAACGCGATCTTTTTTCCACGGAGATTGTGAACCGTGGAATTGAATCTTCGGGTCCCAACGCCGGCTCCTTGACCTTCTCCGTGAGGGTGAGGCGGCGGCTGCCGGACTTTCTTCAGTCCGTCAACCTCAAGTACGTCAAGTTGGGTTACCATTATCTCATAAACCATGGCATTTACTTGGTCACCATTCCTGTGCTTCTTCTGGTGTTCAGCGCTGAGGTCGGCAGCCTCAGCAAAGAAGAGCTATGGAAGAAGCTCTGGCAAGATGCCTGCTACGATCTCGCCACCGTCCTCGCTTTCTTCGGCGTCTTTGTCTTCACCTTGTCTGTTTACTTCATGTCAAAGCCTCGCTCCATTTACCTCATTGATTTTGCATGCTTTCAGCCCAACGACGACCTCAAGGTTTCAACTTTTTAACTCTGAACTGAATTACTGCATAATCATAGTATACCTATGGAGTCTCTGTTGAAATATTATTGCATATATGCGCAGGTCTCAAGGGAGCAGTTCATTGAGCTAGCAAGAAAATCAGGCAAGTTTGACGAGGAGAGCTTAGCGTTCCAGAAGAGGATATTAATGTCGTCGGGCATAGGGGACGAGACTTACATCCCAAAGGCAGTGATAGCGTCTAGTGAAAACTGCGCAACAATGAAAGAAGGTCGAGCAGAAGCATCCACGGTTATGTTCGGAGCACTGGACGAGCTGTTTGAGAAAACCAAGGTTCGTCCCAAGGACGTGGGTGTTCTAGTGGTGAACTGCAGCATCTTCAACCCCACACCATCACTCTCAGCGATGATCATAAACCACTATAAGATGAGAGGAAATGTTCTAAGTTACAACCTTGGTGGGATGGGCTGTAGTGCTGGGATTATAGCCATAGACTTGGCAAGAGACATGCTTCAGTCCAACCCAAACAATTATGCTGTGGTGGTGAGCACTGAGATGGTAGGATTCAATTGGTATCAGGGAAAGGAGAGATCTATGCTCATTCCAAACTGTTTCTTTCGCATGGGTTGCTCTGCTGTTCTTCTGTCCAATCGTCGTCGTGACTATAGGCGTGCCAAGTACCGTCTCGAACATATTGTTCGCACCCATAAAGGTGCCGACGACCGCAGCTTCAGGTTAGCTTTGCTCAGCTGTATATGCAACTCCTTTATTTAGTCTTAATCCTTGATTTTCTGGTCTTCTAAATCATTGTTCGCATCCATCTTTGATCTCTTATGATGGGTCATTAGAATGGATATTACAATATCTGTAGTCTGGTAATGGTGACATCATAGTTATATTTGACACCCATTGCTTTCCAGCTTCGTGAAGGAAATTTATTTCGATGCAACACTTCACACTTTGAGTGTGAGATGTGATGAGAACCTGATAAAGAGGTCATAACTCATAATACGCCAGTTGGTTGAGCGGTAGCTTATAACGAGTCAAGGGTAGAGAACAGGATGCTAAACCTATGCCAAATACAAGTATACACCTCCAAGATAGCTCCAGTGAAATGAAACTAGATATAAAGTTGAGAGTTTGATCATATCCCTTGCTAGCCAAGAAACTAGAGAAGTTCCACTTTGGCTCACACCAAAATTAATTTTTCAAAACTGTTAAAAAAAAAATCTCTCAAAACTTCAAAATGTTTTGCTGTGTGTTTTCCCCAGAAATCCTACCTTTCCCCTTGTTTGTCTTTATGTACTATGTAAATTTATTAGCTTTCAGTTGGTCGTAACGTGGTTGGCTGTTCTTCAATTCGTACCGTGTCATAGTTCCCTCTGGAGATAAGGTTAGAAAAAAGATTAATAGATCCAGCAAATTTCCTCTAAGGTGTCTCTGGATCAAAAGAGAAGCTCTAGTTAACGATAATAAGGACGGTGGTTTCGTGCAGGGCCTGCGAACGTAAATGCACCGCAAGTTAAAGAGTTTGGATTTGGATCTTCATTTCTTATTTTCAATCAATTTCTTGTCAATTCCAAAGACAGATAAGCAAAGAGCGTGTGGATTCCATGCATTCAAATAGAACCTACCGTTAAAGTAGATCTTATATGTATCTTAACTTGAGATTTGGGAGTCCTAAAGATGTTATTTATTACGAGAATTTTAGCTCTCCATGCATGGCAAGTCCTCAAAAGTAAAACTTCCTTGTATTCCTCACAAATTGGCCAACTATTTTGAGATTTATGTGGGATCATGTCACCGTAATTAATATCCAAGCAGTATCCAGAACTGTATTAATAGCTGTTTTTCACTTTTCACATCAGATAGTTCTGTTCTGAGTCATTGATTGAGATGCAAACTCACTTTCCACCCATACAAAACAGGTGCGTATACCAAGAGGAAGATGAACAAAAATTCAAGGGGCTGAAGGTGAGCAAGGACCTGATGGAAATAGGAGGTGATGCGCTCAAAACCAACATCACGACACTAGGACCTCTGGTTCTACCCTTTTCAGAGCAGCTTCTCTTCTTCGCCACCTTGGTCTGGAGGCACCTATTTGGTGGTAAATCTGCAGGAGGCAATTCATCATCTCCACAGAAACCTTACATCCCAGACTACAAACTTGCCTTTGAACATTTTTGTGTGCATGCTGCCAGTAAGACCATTCTTGACGAGCTACAGAGGAACCTGGAACTAAGTGACAAGAACATGGAGGCCTCCAGGGTGACCCTGCACCGTTTTGGCAACACGTCAAGCAGCAGCATATGGTATGAACTCGCTTATTTGGAAGCTAAAGAGAGGGTCGGAAGAGGAGACCGTGTTTGGCAACTAGCTTTTGGGTCTGGCTTCAAGTGCAACAGTATAGTTTGGCGTTCCATGCGCCGTCTCAAGAGGCCCACTGCCAACCCCTGGCTTCACTGCATCGACAGATACCCTACGTCTCTTTCTCAATCTCCTTGAGTTGAGATATGCCAAGTTCAAACGATTATATCAGTGATGATAGTTAAGAAAGCTTTATGGTTATTCTTAGTGGGTCTTTAAATCTTATTTTGCTGTCTCGAGATTGTTTACTGGTATTGGAAAATGCTGAATAGTGTGCCTCTACTTGTGCTTCTCTGTCTCTTTGTTGCGTAAGATTTTCAAAATAATCAAAGATCACTTACATTGACAATAGACGAGTCCAATATTGTTATGTCTAGTGCTTTTACTTGTGATTGCTGTTTTTGTAAAACGATTGAAGTTTGAAATAGGGTAAAATGTAGAGCCAGTACATTTGGGCCAAGCTCAAATAAATTCTTTTAAGTTGCAAGGCTTGGTGAAATACTTGTTTTTTTAATGTTCCGGCTATCTAGATCGATGCAAATAGGCCCAAAAAAATCGGACTTTGCCTGACTCGAACAACAATTTTTTTTGAGAAGTATATATATTTATAATATTAAATATTAATTAATTCTTTATCTTTATGTTCTGGTTCACTTTATATTAAAAAAAAATTATATTCAAGTAGTATGTTGTTACGGATATTTTCTTTAAAAAATGCTCAAACTATTATATTTTTAATATAAAAAAATATTAAAATAATATTTAAAATGTATTTTAATTTTGATTTTTGAATTTTAAAATCCAAATTTTTTTTATTCTACATATTTTTTAAGTATGGCAAAAAGTATCTTTTATATTTTTTGATAAAATAAAAATAATTAATTTTAAAGTAAAAATTTAAATTTTTTTTAAATTTTTTTATAATTTAGGTATTCTTGCCTCCCAAATAAGCTCAAAGCCTAACAAATTAGAATCAGATTTGGTTACTTGAGTTTTTTGAAAGTTCAAGCTTATTCTAATGAGTTTAAATAAACCCAATCCCGAATTATAGAATCTAATGAGATGGATTAAAGAGCTCAAATGAAATTGAACGAGTTAAGTACTTGAGAAGGTTAAAGTTTGCCGACTTGTGAAGGTGATTGGAAATCTTTAATAAATGCATCTCAATGGCCAGTCTTATATCTTTCGGATTAAACATGATTGAATTGTTAGTTCATCCAAACAAATACTCCCTCTAGTCTCATATACAACTATAAGCAAAAATAAATGTTTTGCATGATTTAAATAAGTTTTGAAAATGGGGATTTGAGGAATAATCGTCATCCAATCTTATTAAAACTATAAAAATTAAAAACACCAAAGAAAAACTATAAAAACTAAATGTAAAACCTAATGAAATTATAGATAGTGATTGTGGAAAGTGGAAATAACGTGGATTATGGAAACAATTATGCCTGACTTAGATATAAAATATAAGACATTTTTAACTACTTAGTATTAATTAAAAATGAATGGCAGTCTCTCCCACCTTTATTATAAAGCAAACTTTGAAAAAAATATTATTACTCTTAATTCAAGACAAAGTTAGAATAATTATTTTTTTCAATCTTATCTCTTATTTATTTGTTATGGTTTGAATTCTTTGAGAGCATTATTATAGTTACGAACTGCAAAGGAGGACGAAATTAAAAAAAGTACATGTTTTTTAAATAATTTTAAGAATATAACTACCAAATTTTTAATAAACGCGTACGTGGTTGAGTTTGCCTTAAAATATAACATGAATAGCACGGTGAATTATACTATTATTGGGAAGTTTGCCTTTTGTTTTTGGGCTAACAAACACCTCTGCCTCTGCCATCCGTTTGTAATGATACAAAAACCTCCAATGAAGAAGGTCCAAAATGTAAATATTATTTCTTAAATGGTTCCATTTTCCGCCACGAGTAACGTGCATGGCATGCTATCCAAAATCCGATGCCATTTTTTTTTAAACCACATTTATAAGAAAGTAAATAGATATATTAATTTCTTAACCCACTAGCCATCTCAAGTCACCTTTGATATTGTGATTTTTTATGTCTTAACAGTCAACGTTGATATCAACATTAGAATTTTAACAAAAAGGGTAAAAATATTTTATTTTAATAACTTTATGAACAAAATTACTCTAACAAAAATATTAAAGTATTATTTGCTCTTCGGTATATACTTTAAGCATAAAAATGTGCTTTAACCCATGTTTTTAGTCCCTATAAAAAATGATAACATTGGAAAGAAAACTATATGAACCAAAATCATAATATAATAAAACCAGAGAGAGTATTTATTTGTAAGGGTGAACAAAACTAATTACAACTGACCACACTAGACCAATCCAATAAAAAGCAATTCAAACCTATCATTAAAAATTTAAAAACTGAATGGTTTTGTTCAGATTTTGATTTTTTTTATTTGAAACCTTGATCAAACTTAAACCATACCTTTTATATTTTTAAATGTATTTTTTATTATCACTATTAGACTATTAGTTTTTTTTTTTTAATTTCAACTACAACTAAAATCTAGCCTAAATTCAAAATACTTTGATAAAATTTTTAACCCTTTATTTCTCAATTTTGCAATTAGAGAGCCAAATGCCTATACTCATGTTACTTTAAAAAATATTTTTTTTATAATTTTAGATATAGAATTTCCCCCAATTTTTATTGAAAACAAGGTACTTTTCATTATAAGCGTTAAAACAATTTGTAATAAAATTTAATTTGTGTAACTTTCAAATGTATATATTCTTTTCAAACCACAATATAAGACATCTTTTAAAAACCTTACCTAATTCAAAATATAAGATATTAGATCACTTTTATGTTTTTTTAATCTATACCCCTACTTTATTTATTACTTTTTTAAAAAAATTATGCATTGATATTTTCATTATTATTATCAAAATTCTTATATAGCACATTTAATGAAGATATAAATGAAATGATGTGAAATTTTTCAAGAATTTAAGGTTTTAATTGACATTATTGTAAACCATAAATTTATTAATTATGACTTATATTGTGGTGTGGAGAGATTACTCTAGTATTTATTAATAATAAAATTTAAATATTTTTATTTTAGATATGTTATTCATTTATATTTGAATAATAAAGTTGAGAATGTGATTTGAAACTAGAATATGTAAGAAAAAAGGGTTAAAAATTATGGTTAATCTTAATATATATCTTATATATTAAAAAATATTGAAACTTGATACATGTATAAACCGAACCAAACTACCTAAAAATAGAACCAAACTAATCTTAATAAAAAAATCAATCAAGTGTTATTTATTGTGCAAAATGATTAATTTTGTTTGGTTCATTTTTTTTATACCACATATTTGATCACCCTTAATTGTTTGGATGAGCTAACAATTCGGTCATGCTTAATCCAGAATAGTAAGACTAGATTTACTGCTCCTATTTGAAAGAATTAATTTAAATTAAAGGGCAAAACTGGAAACCTATACTAATTTAGTTTTTGTTTATATTTAAAATAAAAAACGATAATTTTGGCTTATGTGCGAGACCAGAGGAATATCAAAATTATAATTGCTTCAATTATCAATATATCAGCTGGTGGCATGGCAGGATGGACTCTAGGTCAGGTGTTTTCCATGAGAGTTTTCATCTTCAACAATTTTTTATTTATGAAAAAAAATGGAATGAAATTTTAATAATACATCTTATTGGAGTGTTTGAGCTAAGATGCGTTTGATTTGAACTCGTGAGCCTTGTGTTTTTTTTTTAAAGGTTAAAGAGTAAAAATATTTTAAAACTTTTTTTTAAAAACGTCTGGTATTCTAAACTTTTTTTTACAGCATTTTCTCCTCACCATAAAAAAATTATAAATGTTGACTGTTAAATTAAAATTTGATCAAGAATATTTTTTATATTTTCCCCCCACCTTCCTTCTCTATGTTTAGTTTCTGATTTTATTTTTCAGTGAATTATTTAACTTTTATTCTTCCAATGAATGAAAAAAAAAACTGAAAAGGTAGAAACAAAGGAAGTAAAATCATAAAATATCCTAATCAAATTTTAATTAACGATCAATGTTTACGATTTTTAGTAGTGAGGTGAAAATGCTTTGTTTTTAAAGCTTCTTAAACAAAAATGTTCTAAAAAAAAATTTAAAATGCTAGGCATGATTAGAAAAAAAGTTATAAGATATTTTTATCAATTTAACTCTTTTTTCTTAATATGAAAAGGCAAGCAAAGCTTGACTAGTAGTTAACATACCTAATAAGGTTCAAGCCCAGGATAATACAAACATCAGGAATTTCATCAAAAGTGAGAAGGCATTCCACCTCCAAGTGAAGCCGTCTTGACCAGAAAGTCGACAACTTGCAAACATTCCCTGTGAGCATGGTGCAAACTGCAAAGTAACATCCCGAGCTTCACACACAAGTGTTCATGCATGTTTTACAATGAGTTTCTCTCTTATACGTCAAATCAAGCTCCTCTTAATCTCCCCCCCCCCCAAAAAATTAGCTTTATTTACTCACTAGATTTTGTTAAATTTTACAATTTTAATCATAAAATATTTAATCTAAGTGATTCAGATTCAAATTAGAAATAAAAAAGAAAGAAGTGAACAAAATTGTGACTTTATAACCGCAACGAACCCTCATATTAGGCTTTCCGTGCATGGAAATTCTTTCTAGTTTTTATCACGTCTTATTAAATTCAGTTTGAACACACATAGTTTCTCTCTCTACCAACATTTGTCTAAATTCTATTAAAAATTTGTTAAGAAATCATTAAAGTAGAAGTCAGAGTCTTTTTTTCTTTTACTAGGGGGTAAAGGGTGAGTAAAACTGAAATAAAATTGACAACCAAAGCAACTCAATAAAAATTAAATAAAATCGATCATTAAAAAGGCTTGTTTGGATTTTATGAATTTAAAAACTGAATGTTTTAATTTAGGTTTTAATTTTTTTTAAATCTTAACTAAACTTGAACCATATTTTTTATATTTTTAAATATATTTTTTATTATTAATATTAGACTACTAGTGTTTACTTTTTAAAAATTTTAATTTCAAAGTCTAGCCCAAACCCAATACTTTAATAGAAATTCTGGCCCTTCTTTTCTCAATTTTACTATTAGAGAGCCAAATATATATATTCATGTTACTTTAAAAACAATCTTTTAAATAAATTTAGATATAGAATTTTCTACTTTTTATTTAAAACGAGTTACTTCTCATCATAGATACTGAAACGATTTATAATGAAATTTAACCATGTTACTTATAAATGCATATCTCCAGTGTTTATTAATAACAAAATTTAAATATTTTTATTTTGGATATGTTATCCATTCTTATTCATGCATAATAAAGTTGAGAACATGATTTGGAGTTGGAATATGAAAGAAAAAAAGAGTAAAAAATTATTGTTAATCTTAATATATAATTTTACACGTTAAAAAATATTTTCATTTAATCTATGTATAAACAAAATTGAATCAAACTACCTGAAACCTAAACTAAACTGATTTTGATATAAAAAAACAATCAAGTATCATTTTTTGTATAAATTAAATAGTTTGATTTGGTTTATGTTTTGACCAAAACCAAATCAAACCATACTTTTGATAATCTTTAATTTAGGGGGACTGAAGTAGGGTTAGATTTTAAAATGAGATGGATGGTGATTGAGAGTGTAATTTTATTCGGCTTAAACTAATGTAGAAAAACGGTTGGTACGATTTTGATATTTTTAAGTCATGCCTTTCATGGGAAAATCAGAAGCCGACTTAGACTCAAACAAAAAAATGTAATTGAAAACGTTACCCACAGTCAACTTAGCCTTAAGCATGCTTGTCAACCCTTTTAATAGTACTAATTATTGGACCAAAAAAACAACCCTTTTAATAATAGACGTGTTAACTTGTCAACCACGAATCAAGTCTCAAGGAGCAGAAATAACGTAGTATGTCTAATTAAATATACAGGCTTTTGAAGCCAAAAAAAAAAAAGGCTTTAATTGCCGCTTGCATCAAGTTATTTTAACTTTAAAATTAATTTCCAGTTTTTTAAACAAGTCAAGACTGCAGGAGTTGATACGCCCAAAGAACCCTCAGTCAGCATCGAAGTTGATATTTTATAGACTCAAATTAATTTTAACACTAAATAAGATATTTTTATAAATTTTGTTTGATTCAAAATATGAGATCGATTTAAATATTTTTTAGAATTTTTTTAATTATATTCTTATTTTATTTATTACTCTTTTTTAATGATGCTTTAAAATTTCAATTAATCATTATTTTATATAGAATATTTTATTAGAGTATAACTGAAAAAATCTAAAAAATTTAAAGACGTCAAAGTTTTACCTTTTTTTTTTTTTTAAGGATCAAGACACCGTTCTCACACAAGCACATCTTGTATCCTTTAGCTTTGTTAGTGCGAATTTGCTCCAATATTATTCAATTTGGTGTAATTTTGCCCTTTCATGATTGTATGGCTGCGTTGACTGTTATTCAATAAACGTATATATACACAGCTGGCAGCCACATGATATATTTATTTTTAAAAAAAGAAAAGAATCAATCATCCCACCCTTTCCTTTCTCATGGGCACGTCATCGATCTCATTCCCCTCCGGGCCTCCCGCGAATCAAGAACACAAGTCTAGAATTTAAAAACTGAATTTGCTTCTCAACTTGATATACAACATAATATCAACAGATTCAAAAAATAAAAAAAAAATCTTTTTTCAAACAGCTCATTTTTTTAAAAACTCGATTTAATTCTAGGCTTGATCCTAATTTTCAATTCTACCATCACTTCAAAATGACCCAACTCAGCTCAATAACTAAAATTATTTTTACATGTTGATCAAATTAAAATTTGGACTAATCGATTGCTGGTCCAATCTAATTTGGTTTTTTAACCACTGGCCACTAGGTGAAAAAATAGCACTGAAATCTCAAAAAAACAAAAAACAAAAAAAGACGAGTAGCTTGTAATGTAAGTATACAGTCTGTCAGAAGCCAAGATGAATTAAGTTAGGTTTAGCTATTTGAGATTTTTAAATAATTTAATTCTATTCAGATTGAATTTATTCAAGTTGAGTTGAGTTTGAGTAAGCTCGACCTATTTAAATTATGAGTTCTAATAATAAGCTGATATTGTATTGAATTGAAAAATTTTGGAATAAAATCCCCCACTAAAAAAAAGCTTAAGAGCATAAAAACTGTGCCGGCTTGAAAAAGTTGACGGTGGATTTGTATCTCATTATTTTCTTAAATCGTGAAGTAGCTATTATCAATACATTGTATTGTTCTTCACGGAGCACTGTATCACTCCTCTCTCAACTTATTTTGGCATCTGTGAACAACAATAACTAACTAAAAATGAAATTTCTAATGAAGTCAGTCTATACTCTATACTCCCAGTGCCCCCGTGATATATAGAGCATTTTCTAAAGAATTTATTTAATTTAAAAAATATGATATTTTATGGTTTTCATTTTTTTAATTACTTTCTTCATTTATTATTTATTTTAAAAAATGATAAATTAAAATTTTAATTATCGTTATAAAGATATTTATATAAGATATTTAATGATAATATAATTGAAAAGATATACTCCCTTCATTCCAAATAATAACACTTTTTGAAGAGATTTAATATCTTCAAATATAAGATATTTTGAGAAGATTAATATTTTATCAAATATGCTAATTTTTAATATTATCTTTTGTCTCTCTCTGTAAATGTAATTTTCATCCCTATTTCTTTTTAACATATTAAATGAAGAAAGTTTTAAAAGATTATTTTTTTTGAAAAAAATATTGCTAAGTGTATTTAATGAGATTTATTAGTATACAAAATTTTGTCAAAAAGTATTTTATAATTTAAGAATGAGGGATTATAATTTTTTAAAAAAATATTAATATTTTAACTATTTTTTAAAAAAATTATTAAGTACTACCCCACCATCAATTATAAGACAATTTTAAAAGTATTTCGTTATTTCAAAATATATGACAATTTGATAAAAATAAAATTTTATCATTCATACTTTTCCAATATTAACTTCAAGATGAGAGAGAGAGTTAAAATGATCATAGTATAGAGATTAAGTGAATATAAGCAAAGTTATGTTAAACAAAAGACATTTTTAAAAGTTTATACTGCTATTTTGAAAAAGTAAGTTTACAGAGCATTATTATTTAACTTTATTAATATGTATAATCTTGTTTCAAATTGTTTTATAACTTGGAACAAAAAGAGTAGTTAGCAATGTTATATATTATAGCAGCCAAACTAGAAGGATGATTGAGTTTGGGCAAGTCAAACTTATTTAAGTTAGGATCAATTTGAGTCAAGCTTGTTCAGATTAGGCTTTGAATATCCTATTATATAGAAAAAGTTCATATAGTCAAGCTTGACCCTAATCACTCAAGCTTTTGAGTTAGCTTGAATACACAAATTATTAAATATTATTTTATTTTAAATCTAATTTCAATTTTTATTTTTAAAAAATTATATTTTCAATTTTTATATTATTTTTTTAATAATAAAAAAATTAGGTATTTAGGTTCGGGCTTAGTCCAAATTTTTTTAATTTTATTTGAGCAATTCGAATAAATTTAGAGTAAAAAGAATCTTTTAAATCTATAAATCTAGCTTTAAAATTTTTTAAGTTTATTGAATCCAGTAACTTGCCTCATATCACTAACTTCAGGGAGCACTGATTATCAAGCAGAATACTGGAGTTTAAAAGGACAAAAGGAGGAAAATTCCATGGAAGCGTTTTCTTAGAAATTGCCTTAACTCAATCGAGGGTTAGTAATACGTTGATTATCGTGACCAAGAAATTTTGTCGAGTCAATGGACTTGATCACGTGGCATTATTGGACAAAACCTGCCATTTGTGTTCATAATGCATGTATGATGTATCTTCTGGTTAAATAAGGAATATACATTATAATGTCATGAGTTCCAGAGAATATTAACGTGATGGTTAGATGATGACACGCACACTTGAAATAGCGGAAAATGAGTGCGTACAGTCCATGTGAACCCGTTTGCTAAATTGATCGTTGAAATGTTTATATATTGGTTGGCGGTGTGAAAAGGTAGATTTTGTGTTTCCAAGGGCGTGTATTGGACTTTAGATTGGACCAACACATGGGTGGAAACCAGCTGGTATTTTCATGATCGCACCAATCATTGACATTATTGCCCATGAATAATCTGCGTTTCTTGATCCCAAACAATCTATTTTGCTTCGTAGATATCTGTGCAGAAAATTTTCTCCATCACGCTATTCTTCATTAATTACCACAACCCATCTCATTTCAACTAATTTTAATTTAACATATAAATAATTTGGTATATATAAAAAAAATTCTCCATTTTTCCTTTATAATTAAGTAAGTATATTTCTCACTCATTATAAAATATATTGGTAATCAAAATTACAGATAAAATAAGAAAATAATATATACTCTATTCATTTAAAAATATAAGACATTTTTAAAGAGTTAGATGTTTAAAAATGTAAGACATTTTTAGTTTTTTAAGGTGTAATCATTATTTTTTTAAGTGTCCTTATTAATAGTGACTTTATATTTATTATAGAGTGTTTAATAGGGTGAATATAAAAAGATAAAATTAATTTAAAATAGATAACTATTTTATTAAAAATAATATTCAATTAAAAATATTTTATATTTTTAAATAGAGTGAATATATTTTTTTTGTAAGAATGAGAAATTTATTAATATGCAGGTTTTTCTTAAAAAACCGTTTATATTTTGGATCAGATGAAGTACTGTTGCTCTAATTTGACCATTAAAATAGGTTTGACCTAAAGAAAAATGCCAAGCACGAAATTTCACATCGATCAGAAATTAGCCAGGCAAGAGGAAAATTAAATGCCATAATATTAGTCACGTGGCATTATTTACAAATGAAAGAAACTTTTAAATTTAGGGAGAATGGCTGAAAGAATTAATTAATTCAATTTAAATTTTAAGTGTTAATGTTTAAAAATTTACAAGTTTGACTTTTAATTCTATAATTTTATTGTGATGAATTTATAATTTATTTTTTAATTTTTTTTTTAAAATTTAAAAAATAAATTATAAATTCATCACAATAAAATTATAGAATTGAAAGTCGAACTTGTAAATTTTTAAAAATTGACACTTATTTTTGAGATCTTTTTGTCACTCTTCCTCAAAATTACTTGTTTTTAAAACCATAAATTGTATTCTAATATAATGAAAGTACCTCAATCATGAACTTACAGTGTTATCGTAGAGACGTACGATTAATTTATTCTAATGCAATGTGTGTTATCATAAAAACAGGAAACAAGATATCTCACACTAGCAAAATGTGAGATGACTCTTTTATATATGTATATATGCTAACTAATGCCATGTGTGTAGATGTTAGGGCTCATTCATATCATGGACTTGCAAGGTTATTGAGGTGTTGTCCTCCTTAGCTGGCATTTATCTTGATTAGTTTTGCCTTGCTTTACTTTCTTAAACGATCATGCCAGAGTCCAACCCAATTTTATTCAAGTAAAACTAATAGGAATAAATATACATATTGCTACTGAAGTATTCTTTAAAGAGTATTAAGCACATTAAATTATTAGTTGAAATAATCTTGTCTCTAAAGTATTTAAACCAAAGCATTTTTGCATTTGTTGTTAAATTTTTAACTTTGATCACTGGAAAATACTAATTGGAACTCCTATTTTTGACCATTGGGAAATTTAATAAAAAAGGCAAAAATGTTCTGTTTTAATTACTCTAAACATAAAATTATTTTTATCAATAGTTTAGAGTGTTGGGTGCTCTTCAAAAAATATTTTAAAAATAAAAATATACTTTTATCCAAACTAATATATTCTATCAGAAATGAATATTACTAATATTTTTATTTTTTATTGTTCATATTATTTCATTTTTTAAAAAAATATGTGATTTTAAAATAGATTTTGTAGTACAACTAGCTCGACTTAACACTAGAATGAGTGGTGATCTTTAGAGGGAACCAATTTAAAAACTAGGTAAGATATTGAACTAAAAAGGTTAATGATTCATGATTCACATGATCCAGTCGAATTGGATCAATAGTCGAATTGGTGATGTAATAATTAAATTAAAAAATATATATATTTAATAATTTAAATATAAGAAATAACAATAAAATTTCTATTTAACTTAAAAATAAAATTAAATATTTTAAATTTATCATAACTTAACAAGTCATATGATACAATATAACATTAAATGATTAAAAAAAGTGATCATTTTTTAAAAAAATTAAAAAAAAAGAAACAGGGCATTTTTTAATAGCCTAATTTTAAAAATTAGACCTGATTTTTGATCTGATCGTCAATTCAAAGCGACCCAATTCTGCTTAATTGCCCAAACAATTTTTTCAACTCGACTAAGCCATCAACATGACTGATTGACGGTTCAACTGTCCAATTCAGTTTGATTTTTTACTCATTGGAGGAAACACATAAAATTTTAATGTTTTTATAAAATGGTTTTTAGAAGATATGTAAAATTGAATCGTATTTGGAGGAGTTAAATGGATCATGGACTAATAAAGTTAAATTCAACTTAGCGTAATTTTGTATACAATTATATGATGTTCAATATTATTGAGTTACATTTGAGGTTCAAGTTCTAATATAATTTTTTCTATTTTTAAAATTTGAATACTCAACCTCAATTAAGACAAAGAAGAATTAAGAGGATAGATCCCATGTGCATTCCCAAGTCCTAACTCCTAACTGAGATCAGGCCTGGGAAGATAGATCCCATGTTCATTGACCCTTTTTTTTTTAGCCGAACACGTTCATTGACCTTGACTCACCAGTTTTAGTATTTTAAAGCCTTGAAGGAGCTGCTCCGTACGATCCCCATATACATTACAAAATCTACAAAGAAAGATTACGATTAGGTCCCTATTAAAAAACTTATTTATACATAAGTCTAAAAAATTTATAAAAATATTATCAAATCCTATAAATAAAATGACACAAATTTCTTTAAGCTCACATACCTTTAACGAAGACCACACACAGTTGCATATTCAAACATCTCCTATTCTTATTGACCCACGTTAAATATTAATCCCCATAATATTTCCCTCTTCCATTTGTTTATCATTTTACAGAAGACCTGCGAAATTATGAAGAGTATCAAGTCCAGAAATATTATAACAATTCAACCCAACCAAGTCAACTACTTTATTATTCTATCGTCCAAGATATTCCCTGGTTTTACTGTGCCAATTGTACGTGAAACTTGCATGGATCCACAGTAAACTTGCAAACCGTCAATCACAAACTGCCATAAACCACTTGCTTAATTTAGAAATTACTAGAAAATGAATGATGGTCATATGAATATACATTAAATATATAAAAATGCACAATCAGTACTGTTCTGACGTCGACGTCGTAGAAATAGCCCGATTATAGGAAGAATATATAACACTGGACAAAACCTTTGAATATTAAACCTACCATAACCTCTTATAATTTTATTCTAACATGAAACATGAAGTACGTAGAGTCATCCCAATGACCTCCATCTATAAATAGGGCCACGAGACCATTGTACTTCCTACCACAAACACTAGATCAGCTGCTTCCTAAGTTATTGCTGTGTGTGTACGTACGTAGCCTCTTACACTGTTGAACCAAAATCCGTCATGGCTGTGCTTCAAAACCACCACCATGTTATTGTTGAATCCAGAGTTGGGATCATTGGGGCTGGTATCAGTGGGATTGCTGCAGCCAAACAGCTATCTTACTACAACCCAGTGGTGTTTGAGGCCACTGATTCTATTGGGGGTGTTTGGAAGCATTGTTCTTACAGTTCCACAAAGCTCCAAACACCTCGCTGTGACTTTGAATTCTCAGACTTCCCTTGGCCTCAAAGAGATAACTCTTCCTTTCCTTCCCACCTCGAGGTACTTGAATACTTGCACAGCTACGCCACACGCTTTGATGTGTTGAGGCTGGTCAGGTTCAATTCCAGGGTGGTAGAAATTCGCTATGATGGTGACCACACCAACAAATCTGAACTTGGCAGGCTACTCGGTGGCCGTCCTGTTTGGGAGATCGCTGTCCAAAATACTCAGCTCAAGACTCTTGAGGTCATATACATGTCAATTTCTTCTTCTAACCCAACTCATCACTTCAATAATATTTCATGCATTTGCTTGGTATATTTTGAGAAGTTGTCATGAACACAAATAAACTGATAAACAATGCTATTGATAACAGTGGTATGCTTTTGAGTTTTTGGTGGTGTGCGTTGGCAAATACGGAGACGTACCAAGGAAGGTAGAATACCCACCAAACAAAGGTCCAGAATCATTCAAAGGCGAAGTGTTGCATACAATGGACTACGCTAAGCTTGATAAACAAGCTGCTCAACAACTTCTCAGAGGAAAAAGAGTTGCTGTTGTCGGCTACAAGAAGTCTGCCATTGATTTAGCTATGGAGTGCGCAGAGGCAAACGCAGGTAATATATATATATATATATATTATCAGGTATTTGTAAACACAACATTATATTCTACGTAATGAGACTACAGGTACATCGAATATTTACCATCCCATGGTTGTTACGCTGAGTCGGAGAACAGAGTGGTCAAACCAAACAAATGTCATTACAGAATCATGTCATCACCTGACTTGTTGACCTTCTGTGTACCAAATTCTTTTGTTAAAAAAAAAAAAAAAAAACTCTGGACTCGGACTAATACTATTAAGTTTATAATATACTGCAATGCGATAACTGGTCTTCTATTATTTGTTGAAGGATGCGATGGGAAACCTTGCACGATGGTGATAAGGACAATGCATTGGACTGTTCCATCTTACTGGATTTGGGGATTGCCATTTTTCCTATTTTTTTCCACTAGGTCTTCTCAGTTTCTCCACGAAAGGCCTAATCAAAACTTGTTCAGAGCCCTTCTCTGTCTTCTCTCGTCCCCAATGGTACATTGTACTTTCAAATCCTCTCTTTTTACTTCAATTATATATTACAGAGCAGCCTAACATGGTGTGGTGTTTCTCCAAAATTGACAGAGAAAAGCGATTTCCAAGTTCATAGAATCATACTTGACTTGGAAGCTTCCTTTGAAAAAATATGGTCTCAAACCGGATCACCCATTCGTGGAGGACTACGCTTCATGCCAGATGGCGATCTTGCCTGAGAATTTCTTCTCTGAGGCAGACAAAGGAAAGATACAATTCAAGAAGGCTTCCAAGTGTTGGTTCTGGAGCGGAGGACTTGAATTTGAAGATGACACCAGATTGGAGGCCGACGTGGTGATTCTTGCCACCGGTTATGATAGCAAGAAGAAGCTTCAATCTCTACTTCCTGACCCATTTCGAAGCTTAATCGTGGACTCTTCAGGGATTATGCCCTTGTACAGGTAAGTAATCATTCAGATTAAAAAAGTCAAACAGTCATCAAATTTGTGAATATATGTTAATTTGATTGGGTTGAAATGAACAGGGGAACGATCCACCCGTTGATTCCTAACATGGCGTTTGTGGGGTATGTGGAAAGTGTGTCAAATCTTCAGACGGCAGAGTTAAGATGCAAGTGGCTGGCAAGACTAGCGGATGAGCAATTCAAGCTTCCGAGTGTGAGGAAGATGATAGAGCAGACGAGTGAGGAAATACAGGCGATGAAAAGAACCACTCGTTTCTATAAAAGACACTGCATTTCAACTTTCAGCATCAACCACAGTGATGAGATTTGCCAGGAGATGGGTTGGAGCAATTGGAGGAAGACCAATTGGTTCTCTGAAGCATTCAGCCCTTATACCAGCCAAGACTACTTTGGAATATAACGAATCTCATAGTTGTTTGTTGCTCATTATTTTTCAACACAAGAAATAAATGTAATTTGCATTTCTGAGATTATGGTTTGGTATTGTAATAAAACTGAATGCAGTTTCTTCAAATTTTCCAATTATTTTCACGTGGATAGGCTTGACTTCGTAGTAGTATATTATAGTAGTTTATTGCAATATCGTCACCAATGTTCTTGTCCCTGGAATCTGGATGCTTCGATGCTTAGCTTAGCTCCCTTCACAATTTCAATTTTCAAATTAGGCGGCTCATGAGTCAGGAGAACGAGTAATGTGAATGCTGAAACTTGAAAGTCTTCAACGTTAATGACTTTAAATGACCACCCCCTCATTTCCTTGGCATTTGACGAATTACATCCCAGACCCAGACTCAATCTGGAAACAAATTTAAAAAGATTTTTAAGAATCAAAATTATTTTTAAATAGCAATATTTTTTTGAATATAACTTTATGTCTAGTTTGATTCAAGCATCATCAAGTTTAATTCGAATAACTTTTTAAAAAGTATTTTTTTACATTCATATAGACTCAAACCCAAGAATTAAGTAATACTAGAATTAATACCTGGTGGTTTAGATAGAAATGATACTGTCTGACTTCCTGTCAAGTTTTAAGAAAATTATTATGGTTTAAAATTACTCACTCCTCTCATCCTTAATATAAAATAGGTTTTACAAATTTTGTTTAGTCATTAAAATATCACATCTCATAAAACTTGATAAAGTATTAGGTCTTGTTTGCTTATTAGAAAAGAATAAAATAAAATATATTAAAAAAATAAAAGTAAAAATAAGATGATCAAAGGATATGTGAGCATATTTATAATGAAGAAATATAATTTAGTTGAGAGGTTGGAAATTATGATTCATGAGATTTTTAAAGAGTCTAATGATTCTCACATTTATAATATATATTAATAAGTTTTATTATGTTTATCATGAGGAAAAGGTGATTTAGTTTATTTTTATTTTTATTTTTTTAATTCATTACATTACATTCTTTTTTAATAATCAAATGGGACCTTAATGAGTCATTTCAAAAAAAAAAAAATGCTCACATATACTAGTGGTTCATTTGAGGGGCATGGTTAACTTTAAAATTTAAAGTTAAAGTTAATAATTTTAATTAAGAGTAATTTGAAATTTCTATAGAAATTTTTTAAAAACATCCAGACTCTTAATTAATTAATTTTAATCATATTTCTTAATCAGCGTGATATGATTAAAAGTATTAAAAATAGGTGCTAAGTGGGTATTTCAAAGTATTTAAAACTAATATTTCTAAAATCTTGATGACGATTTTCTTAATTTTTTTTTAATAAATCCCATAAAATTCATCAACAACTTTAATCTCTTGCAACTTTTAGTACTTTCAGTCTATCCCTGAAATTTATATATTAAATGTAAATTTTATTTCCTGGCATTTGTCTTTCTTGCATTTTCAGTTTTTTTTTTCACAACCCTTCTTCTGACCGTCTTCTTTTGTCTCTGGCCGTGATGATTTAATGGTGTGGTCCTGGGGGAGTAATAAAGTGAGGTCTGTAATGAGATGACCGATCATAAATTCAGAACTATACCATCGATGCTTATCTCTTCTTTCATTTCTTTTCTCTCTCCTTTTTTCTTTTCATTTTCGGATCTTCCCAGTACTTTTAGCATAAAAAGATATTTTTTTTAACAAAAAGAGGGAATCACAATGAAAAAAAAAAAAACAATGTTCGTGTCATTTATTTGTGGCCTTGGCCTGCCCTTTTAGATATATTGCAAGCCTTATTTGTCCAAAAGAAGATGAAAATGGAATTACAGTGTCAAATCCCCTAGTCACTCCATTGGGGGAAAAAGCAAAAGGCACCGAAGGTTTGATTTAACAAAAAATAATCAATCCTTGTCACACTAACCACTCCTCATCCATACCTTCAATGTCTCCAATTTCTCCAATGTCCATGCTGTTTAAAAGTCAACAGAATACGAAACAGAAGGAATGTGAAAAGACGTAAAAACTTAGTATCAGCAAAAAACAAGTGCAAGCAGAACCAAAAAGTCATGCACTAAATGGACTTGTCCAGGAAGTTCACAAAGAAAAGCAATTTCAGAAAGAGGAGCTATTCTGGGTTTGTCAAGAAGATGCAGCTTTAACAAGAAAAGCTCGTAAGTTGTCTGACACAGAACTGTACACACTACCATCAAAATTCCACAGGGCCAAGCATCACAGTTTGACTGTAGGTGGAGAACCACTAGACTGGGAATTAAGACTTGCTTGAATTACACTAAATATAAGAACTATTTGAACATAAGATTCAAAGATGGATGGATGAATATTAATAGGGCGAAGTAAAAGAACAAATGCTCTGACTTGATTGCTCACTTGGGCTAGAAATGAAGTTTTAACTATTTCCACTTGAAATTGAAAAAAAAGAAAGAAATTCTCGTTAACCATGCTCTTTTCAAAGTTAGACTTATTAGGATATGTTTGACTTGAGAGGAGAGGAGGAATCTTAATAAAAAAGAAGGACATGTTTTAATATTACCTTATTTGATTCAGGAAGAAAGGAAAAAATAAATAATTATATACAAATGACTTTACTTTTATATTATTAAAATTATTTTTTAAACAAAATATAATTATACATGTTTTTAACATGTAATTATAAATATATAAAATAATTATCATTGTTAAATATATTATTAAAAATTTGCAATTGTTAAACTTGTTTAAAAGGATGAAGAGTAGCAAGTAAAAGAAGGAGCATTTCATTCATTATATAACAAAATAATACCCCTCCTCTCTCAACCCCCCAATTTTGAGGGGAGGGGTTGGGAAAATTTTAATAACATGCATTTTTTTAACTAAAAAAGCTAAATACAACGGTATTGTAGATCACTTATCAAATGATTTCACCGGAGCAAACTACGTTTTTCAAACAGCTTTTTACAAAAGTGGTTGAACATAAACAGACACCCACACCCCCAGCAATCCCAAACATGCTTCATGATATTGATACCTGATAACAACTTAAGAACATTGGACCCAGTAGAATAGCCTAACGGAGACACGTGCGTAAGATTTTCGTTTTGAAAAGCGACAGGTAGACATCAAATATCCCAAGAAAGAACAAAATTCACAGCAATTAACCAGGCAAAAATTATACAGAAGACGAGAGTTGAGACGCGGCACAATGTCTCTTTGCCATGTTACAAAGTCTCGAACAAACTACAAACTTTCTTCTTTTTCCCTAGCATGTGAGACCAAAAGAAAACTTGTGGTCGAACTTACCAAGGTAAGGTGGGATCTTGGGAGTAATCCTGTGAGCACTGTTCTAAGCAGCTTTCGTTTGCATTCAACCATGCTGGAAAGCCCATGACTTCCTCAAAAATATGATACGCATCATCTTCAGGCTTATCAGCAGTTGCTTCATGTTCCATGCCCTTAAAAAACTTAAACCACCACGCTGATGTGGCCAAATTCATAGTGTCATTCCATTCCATTTGATATTGCTCTCCTACTGATCTGATCTCTGCCATCTCCTCATCGTCCATGGCTGTATGCAGGCCCCCAGTAGCCTGGACTACAGCACTGGAATCAATTGCATCGACTATTGCAGCAGTCTCCTCTCCCTGTGATATTGCGGCCATAGGAGTTTCCTGATCAGTTGCAATGGATGGTGATGGAGAAGATGGTGATGGAGAAGAATATGAGTGTGATGATGTGCTGATGTTGTTAAGGTAAAGGGTAGCATTTAAATTGGTGAAATCATGAACATTGAGATTCAAGCCCAAAGCCTGATTTGGAAGCATGATATTGGGCGTCTCGGGCACAAGGGGCGGAGCAATTGGAGAAGCACTGGGGCAGGAATAAGAATTTGAAAACGATGGAAGAGGATGAGACAATGATGAATAAGAAAAAGCATCCATGTAATTCGAGAAATTAGTTGTGCATGATGGATATGATCCAGGATTTCTCCAAGACTTGACAATTACATCTTGCTCAAAACTTGGGTGCTGCAGAGGCTGGAGGGATACTGATGGCTGTTGCTGAGCTTCTTGCTTCTGTTGCTGCTGCTGTTCACTAGCTTGTTTCATAGCAGCTCTGTGAAATTTCAGGGCGGTGACAATCTCCCTCCTAGCCTCTGCCATATTCAAAAGCCTTTCCTGGTAAGGCCTACTCGTGTGCAGTCTCCTCCTGATTTGTTTTTTATGTTGTTGAGGCTGCGTGGGTTGTTTTGGCTGATGGGCATCTAAAACTCTGTCACGTTTGGTTAACTTTCGAGCTTGGGAAGTATCACCGGCAACAGTAAAATCTGGGTTTCTAGGGTTCATGGAGTCTTTTGTTCTTGAGGTAGTTAGCTGCTTCACTAGGTTACGGATGTAAGCACCAGAGAGATGAGGCTCTTCTTCAAGGCTACAGAGGTTATCTAATTCCATTCCCTCTGTCTGTTTCTTTCCTTAAAAACGATGGATTGCCCAACTCTATTATATGGTTTTTTTTTTTTTTTTTATCAGTCTGATGCAAACAGAATTGAGAGAGGAGATGAAGGGTTGGTGGAATCATGGGTTTTCTCCCATAATTCTGAGAGACAAAGTACACGAGGCAGAGGCAGATACAGAGAAGTCCTGGTCTTCTTGGATGGCCTCATGGGTGTTATAAATAGTTGGGGACAGTCTAGGGCTTTCAAAATTTTTGTTCTTTTCCTTGTTTTGGCAAACTACTTTTGTTACCATTTTTATTACCCGCTTTAAATGGATTCTTCTAGGCGATGGCCTCACTATGGTGTCTCCTTACACCTATAATACAAATCTTGCCTCTTCAGAGAAATCCCTTATTGGTTCGTTTCTTCAACAAGAAGCAATATACCATGCCACAAGGTCCTTCTAACCATTATTTTCAGCACAACAAATTGTATTCTCGACCACTGAATTGAAAGAAAAATACATATATCTAAACTTTCAAAGAGGAAATCACAAATCACACAAACATAACAAGTAAGAAATCAAACAGTATTGACCAAGTGGCAAGACTATCATAGGATTAATCATCAGCTGAGCAATACGAAATGTAAAACCAAGGGAATCAATCTATCTAAGAGGTTAAAATAACCAATAATGAAAAATAGAATTATAGGCAGAATAGGGCCAGAGTGATAAGTAATAACCTCTATATAAGACACACTATACAACAGCAGCCAAACAAATTCACTGTGCCTATATTAAGGGAAATTATGGTAAGGAAAAAAAATCATTTTCAGTTTTTGATATATCTAAGCTGAAAGGTGCAGGTGTAAGGATTTTCACCCACTATTTTCCTAAATTTTTCCATACAATTTCTTTTTTCATTCTATTTTTGTACACAATCATATGTGTTCCATGTATGTATACAACAGTACCATGTCTCCAGGAGATAATGGATTCAAGCAAGAAAAGCAGAAACCACAAAAGGAGCTTCTGCAAGAAACAAGTTGAACTTACGACTTGCTTATTCATTAACAAATTATAAATTTTCCAATCTGTGGTGCAAAAAAGTAACGCTCATGCAATCAATTCAAAAATACCATAAGCCAAAAAAAATTGTGCCCAGTTTCCTTACTGAATAAAAGAAGATGGGATTGAAATCGCAGCCTATAATTGTTACAACGTAAAGATATAACAGAAGAGACGATAAGGGCATTTATGGCATTGAACAATTATTGGCGTTTCAATTCAGCAGTACCTACCTGCAAGTACTATGGGACAAACCTTCCAAGACGTCAGCAAGAGCCTATAGAGAATGATAGAAGAATCTCCATGACTGTTAAACGTTGTCTTTTTTATTATGTATGCTAGTAAAACACCATTTTCCCTGTTTTAACAAGTTGAACAATATTTTGGAACGGTTCAAGGAACAGAGAACTTAGACCTTTTGAAATACAAGACAGAAACACTCCATACCCTCCTTTCCCTGCCTCTCCTGTGTCTCTCTAATCCAAGTACTAGCTCCTGCTTTCCCTCGTACGATTTTTAAGTTTCATTATTTACCTTAGAATGACAGAGAAACGGATTTTAAACTTTTAACCACTTCAACCAGTAACAATGGTCTAAAAGACAGGATGATCCCAAACAGACAGGAAAGCGCCATTATTACTATTATATGTATTATAGAAAAGGAAGGGAGAACACACACACACACACACACACGTATAGAAAAATAGTTACATTAAGTGTTAACAATCAAAACAAGAAAATACTTCTACACGGCATAGCTATCTGACACAAATTGTCTCATGGTTGAGTAGTCATTACTAAAACATGTCAAGAAAGATGAAGCATCAAAAGACCATGTAAAAGTATTCTGTCCCTGAGCTAAAACTAAAACTAAAATGAAAAAATAAAATAAAATTTCTCCCTCCTCACTTCCAAGTTCAAGCGAGTGATTACAGGAGGAACACACACCGGGAGGTGGGGACCACAGTATTATGATTAGCTATAGACTAACAGAAGAATTAGTTAAGAGATTGAAGCATCTAAACCTGATTATTTAAAAAGAATACCAGTTATTTAAATGCTTTTATTTCAGTACCGCTGATGCAAATTGATACCACATTAAAACCCACTTCTCCCCAGATTAATGATTCATGACATTAGTTTTTCAGAAAGTGCTATTGGTCCAGTCACCTGAGAGACGACTTCAAAATGTTAATGTCCTCTTAATGCAGCTTCTGAACTCCACTACATTGCGAAGCCATGACATTATGACTTATGACTAGGAGACAATGCAAGTCCAGCCCCTTCATACATCCTACACGATATCCTTGTATAATATAGCTTGCTGATCAAAAGATTTTTCTTTCGCTAAATTAGCGTGTCTGTTTGTTGTACGTTATGAAGCAATTCAATTTCAATATCTATATACCTCGTAGGAACCAAAAATTCACATCTACAATATTTCTCATCACACATTCCTACTTGGAGAAAAATCCGGATTTTAATATTTTACTAAAAAAATAGCTAATTTGATCTTCTGAGAGATGAAGAGTAAATCATTGATGAACCAAAAAAAGAACTATCTTTCATATGTGAGGAGGCCTGGAACAAAAATTATATTAAAAAAAAATAGTCAATAAGCTTAGCGAAACTTCCATTTTTCATTTCCTTGTCTTTTCCTACAAGATGTTCGCATTGATATCCCAACATTTACCGCGGTAAGTCTTCCGGCAAAGATGTGATTATGCCAACAATCTTTTTGACAAGATAAAGTTCAAACATGGGGTTGAGGTTGAATAAAAGAGTAGAAAAGTTTAGAAGAAGAATACTAAAACAGCAGCAAAATAAGTAATAAAAAGAGATAAGAATGGAAAGGGAGTGGAGAGAGGGAGAGAAACAGGCCTCTTGTGGTTGAGTAAGCAGAGGATAACATCAAAGATGGACGGATATTATGGGCTTTCTCCTTCTCTCTGTGGTGTGAGAAAAAACCAAAGCAAAGCAGCCAAGTTGAGCCAATGGGAGAAGCAGCAGGTGCAGTTGCCCCTTTCAGATAAAATTTTAATTAAAGGAGGAAAAGAAGCCGCTTTTGGCGAATCGCGGACGCCCACATTCATCCACTTGCGCTCTGATTGCTTCTCTTCTCTGTTTCAGTCTAAGCCAAACCACGAAGGCATGAATCCGTCCCCTTTACATGCACCCGAAGATAACCCTAATCATCCCTCCCACCATTTACTTGGGCCTGATTTCTCCGTCTCTGTCACTCGCTATCCGTTTGCTTGCCATAAATCAGTGCAATGGCAGTGATTATTGAATAACCTCATTAACTAGCATTCATCCACGAAGCCCCTCATATGCTGTGAAGTGAACCCCACACCCATGGTGCAATAACCTCCCTGCATCTTGTGTCCTTTTCGTATGGTAACGGCGCGGAAAATTACAATTATATATTATTTAAAATCATTAATTAATATGAATTTTTGTTAGAAAAAGTAAAAAAAAAATCATCAAAATATACAACAATTAAATATTATAAAATATGATAATTATTATTTAATCTTTAAAAACATATCTGATATTTTAATTTTTAATGAATTTACATATTTATTTTCAATGATTATTATACAAACATAATTACTTTGATTATAGTATTGACAAAAATAAAATAGAAAATAACTAGTATTTCCTTTCTACAAATTTATGATTTATGGATGAATTAGAAAATTACTATTTTTTTAAAAAAATGTTGTCTTGGTTGCACTTGATAAATAATTTTAATAATAAGTTATTCCCTCCGTTTAAGAATGTAAAATATTTTTAACCGAATCTCGTCCCTAGTGGAGTAGTTACATACTTCTAAATTAATCTTATCTTTCCATATTTACTTCTATTAAATATCTTATAATAAATATAAAGTCATTCATCAATAGAGATATTTTTTAAAAAAGATAATAATTATACCTTAAAAGATTAAAAATGTCTTATATTTTTAAACATTTAACTCATCAAAAAATACTTTATATTTTTTAATTAGAGGAGTATATCCATCAAGTTATATTATTATTGTTCATGAGTTATTAACTCCGTATGAAAATTATATAATAAATAGTGAGCAATGATTTACAATCTACACACATTTATAATTTTAACAATTCACACATATTTTTGTGCTAAGTGCAGGAGAAGATCCATGCCAATTATGATAGATTGAATTGTTGATATCCTTCAAGAAGTGCTCTTTTTTTTTAATTAGTAATATAATTATAAACAACAACAAAACTAATTCAATGAAACCTATACAGGAATAAACTTCATAGCCCTGTTCAAGGCACTGATCAAGGTCCTCAATAAAATTTCTGGCCAAATTAAAAAAGGTCCTTGATAAAATTGAAGGAGCAGAGATTTATAGGACATCAGGAATTGCGTAAATGCATATCGGTCAAGAAGGCTGTAATAAAACAAAGCATCCTCCTAATCTCTTTAATGGTCATTGGAAAATTTTAATACTATTGCAAGGATACAAGGAACCTTCCTTTATGTCTTCATGACATGTACATTAACACTGCACTAGTAGGGATGGACGTTTGAGAATTAGGATCCATTATCCAATTCAGCTGTGCCTTCTTTTTCTTTTTTCTTTTTAAATATTTGATGTGATTAATGCGGTTATATAATTTAGATTACTTTTAAACTAATCAAATGTACCGAGTCCCGTTGATATTATGACCGAAAAATATAAATAAAAAAGAAGAGGGGGCATATTCCTTGTATCATTGGGAAAAGGGTCTCCCTCTTTTTTATCCTTTTTTTTTCAATCTTTATTATCGATTTTATTTTATTAAATTTATTTAAAAGTAAAAGAAGAGGGGGAAAAAAGGGAGGAGGCTCCTCTCTCATATCCACACCGCAGAGTGACGGACATGATGTGACCACTCATAATCAGACGGCTAATCTCTCTCCTGCCGAGACCGCTGACCCTGACCCTGCCACGTGGCCAAAGCCTCTGCACTCCAAGCACATTACAGAGTCCACGTGGGACGCTGCCACGTGACGACACTGAGGCAACAAGGGGAGGGGACTCTTCTTTTCCTCTCTCTTCCTTTTTTTTTTTTTTTTTTTTATCTTCACTTCTTCCATCTTCACCCTTTATTAATTTTATCTTTTAAAAAAATTATTTAATAAAATAATATAAAGAGCAAAGATAGAGGAAGTGAAGGCAGCAAGCCCCTCTCACCGCGTTATGTTGAAAGCAGGGTGGACTTCGACAAAAAAATCATTTTAAAAAAATATCTTTTTATTAAATATTGATTACAAAAATATTATAGTAATATAGTAAATATTAGTGATACTGATACTTGGAGTTGATTAAAAATTTAATATGTTGAGTCCAACCCACTTAAAAGCAGCTTTTTAAAAAATATTTTCTGTAATTAAAAAAAATATATGCTTGAAAAAAGGTTGTCCATGTGAAATAATGATTTATGGTATGCGGCAAAAACGGACACAAGTGACGCTAACGAGTTTTTTTTTTATTATTGTTGTTGTTGTCATGAGCAGATGCAATTATCTAATTTTGGTCGAAATTAACCCGTTTAAAGAAGACCATAAACTAACCAAACTGCATGTGGTTCAGGAAAGGCAAGATGAACATATATCATTCATATTGTGCGATGAATGCGTGATAGATAGACAATAAAATCGCAGGCAGAGGAGGGGTCCTCAATTCCCCATCAATATCGTGGTCTCCACTCGAGAGCTATAGGAACTCAACTAAGCATTCATGACTCATGAATATACATTTTAGGAAATATAAATTTTATATAAAGTACTTGTTTAATGTGAAAATGTAAAAAAAAATAAAATGAAAACAGGTGTTTTTCATAACAGAAGGTCTGATTGATTCACAAGTGTGGGGGGAAGGTGGGTAAGATGAAAAATTAATGAAAGCAAATTAAAAGAGGAGTGATACACACTTGGCCTGGCCTGCAAAATGAAAGGTCACTTTCGGCTATAAAAATGGGGATGGGGGGTGGTGAGGCAGGTGGGACCATTCTCCAAGTATTAATCTGCCACCAACACTACCAGCTTTCCTCTGCTGCTGCGAAGTAATTCTAAACAATGACACCTTCAAGCTGGTGAGATTGAACTTGCTAGAGAGAGAGGGGCTTTCTGGAATCTGATCCAACCATACCCGCCTCCTTTCTTTAACTCTGGTCTTGATCTTCAAGGCCAACTTGCCACCAATCAAACCCAGTCCTTCATGTGACGTTTCAGGATCAGCACTATACCTTCATTCTCCCACCTCCTGCGTACCGTTTTCAATATCATTCACTTCTCCATCGTCTCCTTTTTATGTTTTGGTTCGCTGAATCTCCCTGCAACGGCTCCACTTCTGTCACGATTATTTTACCAGTGACAAATTACATTACTTATCACAATTTTCATTTTGGTCAACCGCCCTTTATTGATATTATTTCACGTGTTACGACGAAACTAACGGCCGGTTGTGTGCATGTGAACAGCCCCCCACTCTAAAATATTGTCTGTGAAGGGTATGGGCAAATTAGCATGGCATAAACAGCAGCCCCAAAAGAGAAATCCCTTGCCAAACCTAGGGTGGTCCAAGGAAGATGCCTTCAAGTCTGACTTTCGTATTACTTGTACCTTTACATTAATGTGTTGGGTGTTCCGTGTTCGCCAGGTTTTCATTTACTCATTCAAGTTTTTTTTTTTTTTTCCAACAAACAAAAGAAGGTTCTCTTTTCGTTTACATTAATTACGAACACAACAAAAATACGGACTGCATAATAATGCGCAAGCAGTATTAGTGTTTATCAATTCAACTTGGCATGCAGAGGCTAATGGACCGGATTGCATGAACGAGCCATCACACAATCATTTAAAGCTGTCTACTCTTTTTCCCACTCTTGTATAGAGGCGAGTCCATGGCTAGTCATGTTAAGACGATGAATGAGACTAAATTATACGTCCACTACGACCGCAAATGTGATACTCGTTTTTATCTTCAAATTTGTATGCACAGCATGGAAACCTGTAATGTTTGGATATTAGTTTCCCATGAATGCTATCCCGTTTCTGAAATATACGAGTTTCCCCTGTCACTTCAACTCTCGAAACGCCTGAACCAGTCACTTATAGTTCTAGCAAGCATTTTAGTTTCATTCAAAGAAAGAGACTTGAGGCGTTGAGCAATAGCATCTGCTGGAGTATACAAGTCGCCCACTTGCCATTTCGGATCCTGATCACCCGGCAACCAGAGTCAGTCATGAAACGAGGAAGCAAAGACCAGATTAGATAAATTCTAAGAAATCCATGGTCATGTCATAAATTCACAGCATATGTCCATTTAGCCAACAAAAGATTGTGAGGAGACTGTGCCGCCAATAACTAGAATAACAAAAGAAATGAAACTCCTAAAAATCATGTCTTTTTCTTCCATAAAAATGTTTAAAAAAACGTAAATTGATAGAACTTTTTTCTTTTGATTCTACCTTTTAGAGGCAACTTATTCTTAAAGCTTGCTTTACAAAAATCTATAGAGATGCTTCAACGTGAAGAAAGTCTCTGTTATGATAAACCAAAAGGATGCAGATCCCACCAAGAAGGAAGAGTTTCACTGCAATGGGAAAAAGTTTCGTATTGGGAGGAGGGCATAACGAACTTTTACCTGTATGCAGGGCGTGATGTGGTTACCACTTAATTGTACTTTTTCTAGTGTACCACCCAAAGAATCCACACGGGGCTTCAATGTTTCTTCAAGTATATCGGTCTCATCAATTGTGTCAGAACTGAATTTCACCTGGAAAGATGAAGAGATACACATCAAATATCTTATAAAGACATTTAACTCTTAAAAGAGTCCTAAGATACAAGGCAACATACGAACCAGCAATGTGTGTTCAACACTGTATGAACTTTTGAAGCAATCACGGTTTTCAGATGGAGTTGGCCTAAACTCTGACACCCCTTGTGTTACCTGACAGAGATATATCATCATACTCTAGTTGAAACTCCAAGATGTTTATAAATCAACGTCAAATTGGCTGTCATCATTCATTTATATACAAGGGAAAATAAGCGTCCACAAGAAGCATAGTTATCGAGAATTAACTCATTAAGGATGGTTGCAGTATTCTATGAGCGTGCGGACAGTACGGGAACAACATATGTAGGTACTGAAATCAATCACATAACTTTAACATAATCTCCCCAACATTGTATGAACTCTTGAAGCAATCACGGTTTTCAGATGGAGTTGGCCTAAACTCTGATACCCCTTGGGTTACCGGACAGAGATATATCATCATACTCTAGTTGAAACTCCAAGATGTTTATAAATCAACGTCAAATTGGTAGTCATCATTCATTTATATACAAGGGAAAATAAGCGTCCACAAGAAGCATAGTTATCGAGAATTAACTCATTAAGGATGGTTGCAGTATTCTATGAGCGTGCGGACAGTACCGGAACAACATATGTAGGTACTGAAATCAATCACATTACTTTAACATAATCTCCAAGATCTGAACTTAACACACATGACACACCTCATTCATTACTGATGGCAACTGATCAACAAATTTAGTCAATGAAGTTAGAACTTCCCGCTCAGTTTCCTGTACAATTGATCCAACAGCATCCAGCATCGTCTTCCATGCATCTCCTGCATATATTTCAAGGGATACAAGGATAATTATCAGACGTACACAAGTTCAATACACATGCATGCATGCATGTGCGTGCACGCAATTATTATAAAAGATGGAGAACAATTTCGGGTTCAACAGAGTGCTGATGATTTTTGTCCTAATCAAGGAACTGGAGGAGGAAATGGAATGACTCAGCCACGTTTAACTGGTCAGAAGTTCCAGAGCAAGGAACCGGGCTGACCTTGACTAGTTTCTTTTAGCTTTGGCAACCCATGCCCCCATCTTAAGCAATGTGTAGGAATGTCAGCCCAGCCAACGAAGTGAGATAAATCCATCCCCTGACAGACTTAATCAACGAAGAACTATTCTCAACAGCCTTAGAAGGCTGAAACCCACCCACTCCCTCAATGAAAACTTAAGGCCGCTAACTCTAGAGCCAACGACAACTTAAGGTATGCTATCATGGTCCAAAGACCTTCTATGTCCTTTTTAGAGCTTGGCAGGTTGTTGATCCAAGACTTCAAGTTTTCAAATTCCTGTCTTGCTAGTTTCCATGGCACTTCAACCTTTCTCAGTGTGGGAGCAAATATGATTACAATATTGTACATACATTTCTAGATATTTTTCATCTCTTGTCAATCCAGGTAATGAGGGTTATTCCTGGTGTTAAATTTTAGTACTTAAAGTAATAAGATACAAGCTTTCAAGTTGAGAATATAAAGATTGCACAGTTACACTATGCTTCAGCAAATCATCATAAGCAAGCTAAGGAGCTACCTGTTGCACTTCTAGCCATTGCATATACAGGAGTTGCTTCCACAGCCGGCATCACCTGGCTGACTACAGGACCCAACTGCAGAGCACAAGAAAACTTTCAGGGCACAATTTAGACAAAGCAACTCAAAGTATAAAAGCCCAAATTTATCATAAATTTGATTGTAAATATTAGAAGGCCTTTGCACCACAGCTTCTCTATCAAATGGCCATATGATGTGAGTGCATGAAGCAATTTACAACAGTACATCTAATATAGGGAAACTATCAACTCCATTGTTGTCTTCATTGATTGTCCTTGACCAACTAAATATTCTTCTTCTTTTTTACAAGTGATCAACCAAATATCTATCCAGATTGCTTGTAAGTTCATAGTATGTTGACTGAGCTTTATAATGAGTACAAATGTCACACTCGTTGGTTATCAAATGGGGAATTAGATATGTTGAATTTACAAGCAAATATTAATATATGGCCTTAGAAAGAACAGAGTTTTTAAAATGATTAAAATATATATATATAAAGAACAGAGTCCCTTCAGGCGTTTTCCCAACATATCCATTTACAGTTTTTAAAATGCTTAAAATTATTTCCACTCCGACTCAATAAATTTGGGTAAAATCTCAAGAAGAATAACAGAATCTCAAAGAAGCCGGTCCAAATCAACAAATATCTCTAAAGAAAATAGTCGGTTCAGAAGTCAAATGTGAATCCACAGACAGAATACTATTTATGTTTAATAATGTAGACAATGTCTATGTCTTGTAAACCAAGCACCTACAATTATCTAACACTCAATAGAACTAATTCATTACAACAGCAATAATCTTTCATCCTACAAAGGAAGCATACAAAAACTCTTTGGTAAATTCAGCATTCGGCACTCAATAAGTATTAGTGTTAATACCTGCTCAAAGTAAGGAACTGCCTCTGTAGCCGGCCTGTTGTTGTATGAGATTATGACATTAGCCTTCCACAAAAGACATATACCTTTTCGTCATACTTCTTGAATTGCTATTGACTCTGAGCTATTTTGAAATAGATAGAACTTCACAATTTACGTTGTGCTTCCACAAAATATTGTATGTATACGATACTACTTTTCAGACAAAGCATGGAAATCATTTTATGCACAAAAAGATATAAAATGTGCTCATAGTGCTGCAGAAGGGGGGAACACCTTGGGTATCTTCTCAGAAAAATAGCTTCCAATAAGCAGCTGAAGAAGCGCACCGTTGCTACAAATTTAAGACAAGAAATAAATTATTTTCTTGCCACGGATTCAAATAAAATTGGCACTGAATAACTCACTTACCTGTGGCCAACAGAGAAAAGCGGAAGGTTTCCGAGCTGGGAAGGTGACAAATTGGCTTGAGGCAGACCAGAAGTCAGGATTGCATCCAAGCAAGCCTGGAACCTTTCATGCACTTGTTTGGCAGCTTGTGCATGGTCAAATGTCACATTATAAGGCACCAAAACAACAAGAAAACCTTCCTTTGCCAGATACTCAATTAAATAACTACAACAAGCAAATTAGGCAACAAAATCACCACGCCAATATCAAAACTGCAGCAGCTAGTAATAGCAATGCAGCTACGGTATAGTGGGCAAAAGATATACCCGTAAGTTACTTCAGGGACAGCGCCAATGAAAGCACCGCCTAAGAATTTGATGATGGCGCGAGGCTTGCCACGATTGAGTGTAGGCGGGATCACCAAACAGGAATCCAGCTTTAGTATCTTGTTATTGAATCTGATATTGCCATCTCTGCCTCTATACGCACTAGAAACCATCTTTGTTGCCGATGCCACCATTTTAGGACGTGGGGTATGAGACGGGGTGAGGATATGTAAGTATTTATCCGAAATCCCATGATGGTATCTTAATCTACTGGAGTTCGATAGACCCGCGGTCTTCTTTGAAGAGAATATACATCTGAAATCTGAGCCTGCGACGGAGGAAGAGGAAATGGCTAGCTCCATGACTGTGAGACCACTGGCGAGCTGACTAGTTTGAAACTCCGAATGTTCGAAGATGCAGTCCAGGAAATAAATGTTAAAGAATGAACGGATCTATTTCCATATTTTCCTAGTTTTTTTATTTGTCATTGCCCAAGGGATCAGATGGATGGATGGTTACTAATTACGAATTTTCAAGCTTTTATCAACAAAACAAAAAAGTTACGAATTTTCAAGGTCGCCAGAAAAAGGATTACCAATATACAGTGAGGCAAGCCTGGGGCTTGAAATTTTCTTGGTAGTTGTACTGTATGAGACAGACGCAAACATGTGTCCAGGATTTTGCCACGATTTGATTGAGGTCTCTGAGTCTCTCCCTCCTTTCGAGTTGCTGCTGGCGCTGCCCGAATCGACGTCCATTGGATCAGCGACTTCGCTGTTTTATTTTTAATTTTGAAATAAAATAAACTTAGAGGACTTTTTTATTTTATTTTTTGCTCAAGAAACTTTTAGCTACTGTTTGGTCCAATAAAGGGAAAGAGAAAAGAGGAAGGGATATTTTAACAGAGACGTAATGGGAGAGAAGGGTAGACATTTTAACGTAATCTTATTTGATTGATTTACGAGGGGAGGGTGAGGAAAATGAAAATACCTTAGACTATAACACACTTGCTATTGTATTTGGTTTTTTTACACTTTTTTAAAAATATAATAATTATATGTAATTAAACAAAAATATATATATATATATATATATTTCAGTCCACCCTGATTTATGTGTTTGGAGATTCTGCTGGATAAATAAATTATAGTATATGAGTAATATCTATATGAAGTCTCAGCTTATCTAAGTCCTGAGAAATTTGTTTTCATGAAAATTTGGAGAAAGAAAAATAACAAAAGAGTGTAAAGAAGGTGACGGTAAAACTTGACTGGAACGCAGGATGATGCTAATAGTAAAAAGTAAAAACTGAGATCACGATAACAATGGCAAGTTCTATACTCAATTTTGATAGCTATGGCAAAAATGAATCCATTGACTTTTTTTTTTTTGTGAAGTCTTTTTATAGTAATTTGGTAGGAATTTTTTATATTTTCTTTAGACAGATTGTTTTACATGGCAAAGTTGAAAAAAAAAAATATTCTTTTGGTAGATTGTTTGAACAATTATAATATTATTCTAATTATACTAAAATATATTTATATCATCCCTTCTAAACTCCCTTACTTTTGGAGGGAAAGAGAAGAAGGGGAGGTGAAAGAGTGGAAAATTCATTAAAATTTAAAAAAAAATATATATCTGTAGATCCTTACAATTTTACTTAATTTTATATTAGGTTTCTCTATTTTTTTTTATTTTCATTAAGTCCTCATAACTTGATCAATTAAATTTTTTAATTCTTCAATGTTAAAATCCTTAAATTTTTCTTTCAAGAAGATAAAATTAAAAACTTTTATATTTTTATTAAATGATTATAAAAATTTAGAATTAATTACATAATTTTTATAACTCAAATTTTATATAATTAGATTATCATCTAAATATTTGTATACATATAAAATTTTTATAAAAAATAAATAAAAATGTAAACAATGTATTAAATAAATTTTATTTTTTCTATTTTAGCTAAAAGTATTGAATTAATTTTTCTATAAACTACAAGAATATTTTTGTTTTGTGAAATTTAATACTCATTATTAATTTTAACCTTCAGAGGTTAACATATATAATAGATTAAATTACAAGAGCTTGATTAAAATAAAATAAATTGTAAGAACTTAATTTAAAATAGAGTGAAATTTTAAAGATTTACATATATTTTTTTTCTAAAAATTTTCTCCCCTTCTTTTTTTTTAAGATAAACAAGGAAAAAATAGCAAAATCCTAATCATTTCAATCAAACAAGAGATTAAAGACCTTGTTTATAAAAAATAAACTATCAATTATTAATATTCATTTAATATAGCATCAGAAAAACTAGCTGAACAATATACACATACGCACACAATTTATAAAAAAATTACGTCATAAATGAATTATTTGTAATATGTCTATCTCAAATTCAATAATTTTTTTTATCTTGTTTTAAATTTAATAATGGTGTATTTGAATTAATAGAGGTTTATTTTTAGATTTAGATTTGAATCAAATCCTACATTTGGGTATATGAAAAATTATAAACTTAGATTTGATTCAAATCTAAATTTATTTTTTATTAAATTTTTTTGTAATTTCAAATTCTTTATATACTTTAGTCATTTCTTATTATATGTTCTCTTCATATTTTCACTATTAATGTTTCTATGACTGTCATATACTCCTTCCGTTAAAAAATATAAGACATTTTTAACCAAATCTCATCCCTAATAAAGTAGTTACTTACTTTTTAATTAATCCTATCTTTTCATATTTACACTTATTAAATACTCTACAATAAATATAAAGTCATATCAATAGGGGTACTTTTGAAAAAAAGATAATGATTACACCTCGAAAGACTAAAAATGTCTTACATTATTTAGCATCTAACTCTTCAAAAAATATTTTATATTTTTGGATGAAGAAAGTATTTTTTTGCCTCTCATCCTCATCTCTTATAGATTGAAAAATAAAAATAAACTTATCATTTTTAATTTTTAATTTTCAATTTGAATTTCAACTCATATTTCTTCTTCGTTTGAAATTTTTTTAAACTACTCAAACAATAAATTTTAAATAAATGAATTTTAAGTGTAAAATTTGAAATAAAATATTTTTTAATGAAATTGTAACTATATATCACTCAAAGCCAAAGTGGCAGTAAAGAAAAATAGAACAACAAAAATTGAGAAAAAACAAATCCAAAACAGAAACTAAAACCAAAAAGAAGAAAGCCAGCCTAATCAGTATTACTAATCATATCATCATAACCCACCTCTTGAACGAAAAGGTGGGCGGTTAATCATAAGATATAAGAGAATGATCACATCTAAAAGCCTAATTGGCCATGAGCAACTTCTTTAATAGAGCTACGATCTATAAAACTAATCCTAGTGTCCCAATCCCTGTTAAGCATGTTCCTAACAGTAATAATTAAATCCATAAAGGGATGATCAAAACATAGGTTTCTAGTGATTAATTTGACAGTAAGAGCATTATTAGTGAAGACTTCGACATTAGCAATTTTTCTTTCCCAACAGAGCTCTAAACCAAAGAGGACGGCCTCATGCTCCCAGATTATTGGTGGTAGATTTATAGATTTTCCACCATAGCTAATAATCCATCTTCCCTCTTGAGTTTTTACAACTCTTCCATAAACACTTCCTTCCACAGGCTTGCTCATTCCCTTCATATAAAGACATCAGCAGTCTTTACCCTTATTATGTGGAGCTTTTTGACACAGCATCCCTCCTCTCTTGGGTTTATATCTATTTAAGAGGCTATTATCATGGTAGGCATGGTGGATAACTTTATTAGCATTAATCTTGTGGCCTTCATCCTCCCTTCTAAAAGCTACCTTGCTTTTCTCACACCAAATTTTCCAACACATCTAAAAAAAAAACTTTAGACCAAGTCAATTTATTCAATTTAGGCCTTCCAGCTTCCTTTTTGACATTCCATGCCACATATTATTTGTTGATCAAGCTAAAAACAATGATCCCAAAGTGATGGTTCAACAACCTACATCCATGTTGTATTACAAACAATAATCTTATATCAAGTGCATGATAAACTCCTCCTTTCTACATCCCAAAGGGCAACATGTAGATTCCACAAGCCCTCTCTCATGTTGAAGTTTAGTTTTATGTATTTTTCTATGAAGTAATAGCCATATATGATATTTTATTTTTTATTGAATTCTCCATCTTGAAATATCCTTCCAAACACTGCTGCTGTTGGCTTTTGTACCTACAAAAAGAAAAGGATATGCATTTTCAATAGAAAAATTGCCATTAGTGGATGGCTTCCAAGTGTATTTATCCTTTTCTCTCTTCATGCTTATAAACCCAGTACAGGTTATAGTATTCACCAAAAAGTTAATAAACTAGTGCACAACTTTCACAACATCTTAGTTGCCAAAAGGCTGGAGGTAGTCAAATGCCTTATCATTGACATTTATCTCTTCTCTTAAAGTTTGGAGTAAATCAATAAGAGGCACATTAAACTTAGACCAAATATCAAACCAGAAATAAGTTTTTACCTTATTGACTAACTTCCTAGATAAACGATCTTTGAACTTGTCCCAAATAGCACATATACCACTATGAGTCAAGGAAGAGTTGGCCTTTTTATTTACTCTAAAAAGATCGTTAGTTCCACACTTGTATTTCCCCTTGAGTACTCTGACCCAAAGTGCATTCCTTTATGAAACCAAACTCCAATATAGCTTTAAGATAAAGGCTTCATTTTATAGACAAAGATCTTCAACTCCACGTTCATTTATACCTTTCATCACTTCTTTCCAAGATATGAGGTAGAGCTTTATACTTTTTCTTGTGTCCCTCCATAAGAAGTTTCTACTTATTTTCTCAATTTCCTCAATAAGATTATTAGGTAGCAACATAGTTTGCATAAAGTAGCTAGGTAGGGCAGAGATAATAGATTTTATAAGAGCTGTTTTACCTACCATAGTGAGAAATCTCTTCTTCCAACTTGACAGTCACTTCTGAGTTATTAAAAGGATAAGGGTGAATAAGTTGTGTGATGCCCTCTTATGGATCAAAGTATTCCTAAGTATTTTTTGAGGTCTCCCATCAGCCTCATGTAACATCCCATTTTTTTAATCGTCTGATTAATTAAACTTAATTAGGATAATTAAGTAAGTTAAGGTGATGTGTGGTTAAGGAGGTCTAATAATCATATTTAATTATATTTTAGCCTAAATTATGGGTTCGGTATTAAGGCGGGCCTAGGCATCATAAGGAGAAGAAAAATGAAAAGTGATGTTGCTGTGCCATATACCGTGACATGAAAATCATCCGCCATGATGCACAGATACTTTAGACATGAAGGAGGACCTCTCTGTGCTATGTACCATAGTGCATTGTGCATCTACTGTGGTGTATGACTATTTTCTGTAGATATCAGTTGCGAAAATAAGATAGAAAAAGAAAGAAGAGAAAAGAAAAAATGGAGAGACGCGCTAATACTCTACTAGGGTTTACTTATGGATGACATTGGGAGTATTTTGAAGGCTACAAATACCTAAGGTAAGTTTAACATTTATTAATTTCCCTATTTCTCCCACATTTATGAGTTTATGGTTAGGGTTAGATAGTGAAAGTGAATTTTCGGTCCCTATGGGTTATAGGTCCTGTAATACCCATAAATTTACAAACCGATTTTTCACAAATTATTAATTCAACAAATCATTTTTTTTTCATTGAACCCTTATCATACCCTTATCATGGTAGAAAAATTTCTACCATGATACATCCAAGACAATATACCACAGGTCTTAAAATATCTCAAAAAGCAATTAGAACCATGAGGGACAGACATGATCCTCATAGCATGTTATTCAAATTAGGTCATGAATCAAAAGGGACAGACATAATCCTCTTGGACATATAAATGCATTTAATAAAAAGGATTAGAGTTTACATGCTCCATAGACAAGATATGTCCTAAGTTGGCACAAGATATATTGTATAATCCAAAATAAGAGGCAACGTAAAAGATGGTGTCTCATACACCATAATTACACCTCTGGTGCTTTCTCGGCCAGATTCGCTCCTATAAAAATATTAACCACGGGAAATGAGACTTAAAAGTCCCAGTAACCAAAAATTAATATGTAATGATGCATGCGGATGTAACTAATCATGCGATTGCTAAGTGGGCACACAAAACATTTAACCGAACAATATTTTCAAACAAACCGAAAAAGTATTTAATTGCATGACTGCACCTTATATCCTCCTTTCGCCATGCTCGGACGCCAAATCACCCGGCCAAAGGTGAGTTGGACCAAGCGACACGCCACTCATTGGGTCCAATGAGGGCTTACCACGTGGTAATAATTAACCGAACAGAAATTTCCATTAACACCATACATTAAAATACCCTGACAAATGCATCATTCAAATATCCAAACAGGAATATATCCGAACAATAATATCTCATCATGATAAACAAAAATAAATTTTTAACCCACTTGGCAATAATTTCAAACAAGTATATACAATATTTATTTTCAATAATTCATAATTTTTCCAAACAACAAAACAACACATAACCATTCACAAACACACTCATCACAACACATTAATAATGGTTACCTTGTGTCTTCAATAACAATTTCCCCTTCACAACTCCTTTTTCACCACTATCTTTGTCAATATAATCTACATAATTATTTCACAATACTATATATTAATTTTACATTAAAATAAATAACTCTAATTTAAAGAATTGGAAAGTCTTAGATCTATAATCCATATTAATACTAATTTAAGATTTATGCCTCATTTAACTTCCCAAATTCTTTTTCTAAAATTCTCGTACCCTAATAAACTATTTTTTTATCCTCAAATCACTTCTAGTATCACAATTTTATCCTTCTATATTCTAAAAATTCGTCCAAAAATAAATTAAAAATTTTAAAATTATCCTGAAGCCTCAAATCACCTTTCTATAACCTCAAAAATACCTATTCATACTTAAATAAATATTTAATAATCATAAGTTTATCCCTACATCTCAGATTCCACATAAATTCAACCATATAGATCTAGATTTTAACTTAAAAATTCTTAAACATGAGTTTCAACCTCAAGAAAATATTCTATAATATTTATTATATCCCTAAGAGTTTTAACCTATATTTTTAATCCATCATATCATCATATTAACTATCCTATAGAAAAAAAAATCCTAATCAGAATATTTACTCTATCCTATAAAATAATCATATTACTAGAAAGCTAATATTATTTAGAAAATAACTATAAAATTAATTTTGTAATTAAATAAATTTTTAAATGCTAATCTAAATAGGAAAGTTAGAACATACCTGAAGAAAAAGAAAATAATCCCCCCTTGCGAGAAAAACGCCGAGCAACGTGAGAGGAAGAGAGAAAAATAATATAAAAATGGGATTGTGGTCCCAAAATTATATTAAAAAAAACTATAGGTTCAAATTTAATTATTCAAACCTTTGGGCCAAAAGTTGCAATTTCCTCTAAATTGCATCTTAGCCTCTCATGCTTCCTAATGCACATACCCCCTCCTTTTTATATATGAAGGCACCTCTTCTCTTCCCTCATCTAACCAATGTGAGACTTAGAAATAACAACCTTCCACCCCCTCCTTTTTTTTGTTCCTTCTACCTTCTCTTTTTTTTAACACACACATAAAAAAAATTATTTATGTATTATATTGCTTATGTGGTTTTAAATTTAAATTTTTAAATTCATAATTAAATACCTAATCATAATATTATTTCTAAATAACCTCAAATAATATAAATTTCTATTATTATCATTTTTTTCCTCAAAACCTAAATTCCACAATTTCTTTATTATATAAAAATCAGGATGTTACAGGTCCAAATTTATTGACTCAAATGGAGTTAATGGGAGTAGATTAGAGTATCTAAACTTAATACAATAAATTTTTAGTGTCTTGAGTTGTTGGACACCATTAATATCCAAAATTTATATTTGATATGGGTGGTTGGAAGACTGTGATGTCATTAATAGGAATTTAATAGTTCATTAATACTATTGGAGACTAAAGATAGATAATAAACCCAATGGATAGGCTCAAACTTATGTAGAGAAAACATTAGGCAATTTAAAAGTAGAGGATTGAGAGTTTAAATGCTTGGAAATGCAAATGCCAAATCAAGATATTTTCAAATATGAACATGCATATATCTTTAGAAAGATAAATGTGATGATGTGTTGTAAATAAACAATTGTAATTGAAAAATAGGTGTAAGTGTTATAAGCGAAAGATAAGAAATTGATGTGCATTTGGGTAGTGCATGGTCGTGAGCCCAACGTGATTATGATGATAACGAGCAAATGAAAATAAAAATATGAAAATGAGTAAGTATTAATTATGGCATGATCAGTGACAGGAATTCGCCTAAAGATTGGGAGTAGAGAAAAATCTATATGGTATTTAAGCTGTCCTCCAGTGCACGGGGGTATAGCCTTGTCCCATAATTTATCAAGGGACTGTCCCGTAGTTTGTTAAGAGATTAAAACCTAGCTATCTCCACTGGTTCAATAAGAAGAATAGCTTAGGGTATAAGACACACCAAAGGTTCGAAAATGGGGGAAGCCGTGGTCTAAAAGTGAGTCATATGATCTTTGGCTAGGTCACACCTTACGATTGGTGAGCTCAGGTGGTCCAGTCACATAGACGGAGCCCTATTCAGTGTTATAGCCCAGGATTTTAATCTAAGAAAATAAGGAGGGTATAAGATTAGTTAATCATTGCCTAAGTAAATATATGACGTGTCACACGTACTGAGTTGTGGCAAGCTGTGTGAGTGAAATGTCATGTCACATATTTGAGAATATAGTGACAATATACCTAGTATATATGAGATAGAAAAGTTATTAAATGAGAAATTATTAGTTATGATATGTGTGAGTATGTTTTATGTACTTGGTTTCTTATGCATATCCTTGATTTATGATTGATATATAACTGCATAGGGTAGATTTTACTTTAGTTACTGAGTGGCTAGATTCACCCCTTTCATTTAATACTTTTTAGGCTCTAGCTCTAGTACTGAGAGAGAGAAGGCTCGAGAGGTTAGAAATTAACATATTCCTTTTTATATGCCTCTAGCTTAGTTTATTTTGTGTAATAGTATATATTTGTCAATTATAGGTTGCATGCTACTACACTTACACTTTTTTGTTATTGAAAATGTTTGATTTTTATTTTAGGCCCTGAGTATTTGTGTATGTTGATATATATATATGTGTGTGTGTTCATAAGACCAAAATACTAGTGCAAGTGTAAAAATAAAGATTTAAACATGTTTTAATTGATTTGGGTGAAATGTAATGTCAATTTACCTCCCCCTCTGTTTTTGGTAAAAGGGGTTGAGGAGTGACATGTTGTACTGGCAATTCTGAGTCCAATGAATATGGTCCAAATCTTAGAAAAGGTTTTTAACACATATTGAGGGTTTTAGACACCCATTTTGTGTAAAAGTTGTGAAAAGTGGTTAAAATATATTTGGATGTTCAACTTTTTAGTATGATTTGTTTTGAAAGTGAAACCTATGCCATTAGCTATTTTATGTAAAGATATTTCTATAGACACATATATCACATCATTCGAACGTCAAATGAAGATTCAGGGCGCGTTAGAAGTTTTCCAATTCTGCTATCAAATGACAGCAAAATTTGCTAAATTTTCATGCAACACGCCGTGGCGCATGGTGCCTGAGCCACAATGCGTGGCACAGAGAGTAACACACCATAGTGCAGCATGCACAAACCGCAGCGCACTGCTTTGTTACACATTATAAGAGTCGTTTTTCATTTGTTTTTTATTTCTTTCATTCATCTAAGGTATCACATGCTTTTGTAACTTATTTTTACTCTGATGTAAAGGATTTTGATTGATTTAATCTCATTTATATTTAGAAAACTTATGATCTCTTAAATTTAAACTAAAGCTTGGTAATTGCCTTTTTAAGTTAAGTCTTTGATTATCATGAATTATATTAGTTAATTGTGTTTAGTGGAGTGAGAATATTACACCCCCACACCACAGTCTTTAAATAAGATCAATTGCTCTTGTGATATGGACGTTGTTTGAGTAAAGCATCTTAGTTTTTTGCCCATTCATTTTCTGATATGTAGCTCCATCAAATATAGACAAGCATTTGTTAATAACTTTAACTTGGCTTCTAGAGACTTCCTTAAAAAGAATAAGATCGTCAACAAAGAATAGGTGAGATATATTAGGGCCATCTTAAGAAACCTTAATTAAGATCCATTCCTCGTCTTTAATATCATCCAAAATAATGTGATGCAACTTTTCCATGCATAACGTGAAGATGTAAGGGGAAATGGGATCCCCTAGTCTCATACTCAAACCTTTTGCTAAAGTAAAGCTTGTATTAGGTTCACCATTCCATAATACTTGCATACTAGTACTAATGATGTAGGGCATAATAAACATCAATTAATTCTTCATTTATCCTAACTTCCTTTAATATTTTGTAAATAAAGTTTTGCTCCACCTTATTATAGGCCTTCTCCAGATCTATCTTGATGGCAAGATGCCCTTCCCTCCCTCTTTTTTAGCTTCATGGAGTGGATAATCTTTTGAGCCACAATGATATTGTCATTGCTTTGTCTTCCTGCAATGAAATTGCATTGATGATCCCCCACTAGTTTATTAATAATTCTCTTCAATCAACCATTACCTCCTTCTAAAACTTCTATTTTGTTGTTTTTCCTCTTAACCACAAAGGAGGTGTGGAGGAATTTACTATTCCTACCCCTTAGTTTAACCACTCGTATCTGGTAGGTTTTTCTTATGTTGTAATTTTACTGTATTCTTTCCATAATCTTGCTTCCTTTTGGGCTAGGTATTGACTGTCTCTTCTGCTTCTAGCTCAATCAATGTTTTCAATCTTTTTAAACAGATCTCTTTTCTTCTTAGGAATGTTACTAATGCACTATTTATTCCATTCTTTTACCTATTTTTGAAAATTTTATACCATGCAGTCTCGATTGCCATCATTCCATGCTCTTCTAACTACTTCATGGAAGTTGTCCTCAAATGTCCAACTTACTTGGCACTTGAACAATTTAACTCTTTTTTATTGCTCTAATTCCCCAATGGTTTTAACAAAAATTGCTTTATGATTAGAGCCATGTTTACCTCTATAAATCACTCTTGCTTGTGGATAGGCTAGCAACTAATATGAGTTAGAGAAAATAGAGTTGATAATTCAGGCTAAGCCCAACAAGCTAGCTTGAACCCACTTGAAAAAGTTTGAGGCCGAGCTTGATTATATAGGCTTATTAAAAAATGCATGGTACTTTAAGCCTGATCCGGATAAGTATAGCCTGAATTGAGCCCAATCTGAATAAATCTGACCGTCAGAATTACTAGCTTTATATATATGTAGAGTTAGTAATTCAAGCTAAGCCCGATGGGCTAGCCAGAATTTACCTAAAAAAATTTAAGGTCAAGCTTGATTATATGAATTTTTTTCACAAAGTATGATACTTTAAATTTATTCTAAATATGCTCGACCTACTTAAATTACCATCTCTAAGAGAAAGTCCAGTCAAGCCTCTCTTTCATAAAAATTTGATCCTAAGTGAACCTATCCCTTATAGCTACCTCTAAATGTTGAGCATTTTGTATACATTCCTTAAAGTTATTTACAGAGAGAAAATTTCAACTACCACTTATCTTATCACAAGAGTAAAGATAAGCATTGAAATCAGCTATAAGGATTTAAGGATCTTGCATTTTAGTACTTAGTTTCTAAATGTCTTCCTAAAGTGTTTGGTGTTTGGCACAAGTGGGTTCCACATAAAAACAAGTAAGCCATAAGCTTCTTCAAGAGTTATTTAAGCAAACATTGACATAAATCAATTGAGTAGTAGAAAAAGCATACTTAATAGAGATGTTATCCTTATTCCACAAAATCCATATTTCCCCATATGACCACTTCTAATATAATCTAATTAAAAAAACCCAGCTAATGTACTATCTTATCAATCTACACCTCCTTGACTTTGGTTTCCATAATAATCAAAATATTGACATTATGACCCTTAAGAAGATCATGCACCTTAGCAAGAAAGGATTTAGAGGTTGCCCCTTACAATTCCATGAGATTAAGTCCATAAAAACACAAAAAGAAAGAGGAACCTGGGATAGAGGTTAAGTCCTTTAAGTCTCACTATCTCTCCATTTGGCATACCCTCCTTCCTTGTTATTGGTATCAACCTCAAACCGTTGTTCTTAATTGCCTTCGGGCCCTTCATTAATCTCTATTACAACTTTTCCCTTATCATAAGTCTTATTGGGTTATAGAGAAATTGAATTAATTCTACCTACTTGTGTGTCCATTTTCACATCTTGATGCCATATAGTATTCTCATTAGGTTCAGGCAAGCATCCACTCAAGCTATCAAACAACTTCATGTCAATTTTTTCTAAGTTTAAAAAGCCCCTATTAACCGAAAAGCCTACTATCACAATATGGGCCCTTTTCTATTAATTTTCTTTTTAAAAGAGGGGTAAAGGCTTTAAGCCTTATTGATTGATTTCTTTTAAGCCTACTCACATTGGTTCTTTCTAGGCTTCCTTTAACAGAATTTTTCCTTCTTGTCTACTAACACTCGGGCAATTGTTCCTCTAGCTTTTTGTACTCTACCTTGAAAACTACATTCTCCTCTGAACCTTTTGTCATTACCCCTAGTGAAATGTCACCATCATTTTATCTCCATCCCAACAAAGTTATATCATTCGGTCTTTTATCTTCCTTTATCCTACATTCTTTCTCATTCTCTTTTTTCCTACTTCTTAGGTTACTTTTCGTCTTAGGAATCTCCTCCTCCATAGTGGCCAGTACTTCTTACCTTGAGGGTGAAACTTTCATGTAGTCTTTTGGGGTTCTCTTTTCTATTGATTTACTTTAGGGCTATACTTACCGTCATTTATAGCTTTTACCCATTTAGGCTTCATAGGATGTGTTGGCAACATCCAATTGCCGTATCGTACTTCCAACATGATATTCCAACCAAACACTGCCAATGTCCTTATTTGCGTTTATGTCACTGAAGGTTGAGAAGCTTGCTTATCTTATTTCTCAAGTGATTTCTTCGTACCTATATTTTCCTGTGGTGTGGCCTTCATTTCCACATTCTCTTTGTTTAGAGGATAATCTTTCTTTTGATGACCATATTTCCCACACTTGAAATAGATGATATTCAACCCCTCATATTTGACAATGAAGATTTTCTTCCAAAGAACAGATCTAGAGTTTGAAGTTGTTGATTCAAATCCACTTCAACACTAATTCTAATGTACCTTTCTCTTTCCATATCTATTTGTTTCCCTCTTATTTGCACCAAGGTATTGAGATCCACTTTTAAGACTTTACCAATAAGATCAACAAACTCTCTTAATGTCTGCTCTGCATAACAATGAATCAAGAGTATTAGAACACCTACCTAAATTGCTAGTTTTTAAAGAGTGTTGAAGTATGGGTTGAAGGTATGACTCCACCTTTAGATAGCTAATAATGCCCTTGGATCACCCACAATCCTCCATTTAATACTCTATGATAATGGCTCATATCAAAGAATCTAGATATGAAGTAGTTATTTGTAGGGTCAATCAACTTAAAGTCTCTAATTTATGGTAACTTTATTAATTCCTCTTTCACACCCAGGAGGTTTTATCTCCAACCTAGCAAAGTGACAATCAAAGGAAAAATTTTAAAAAATAATAATTTTTTTATTGTTTTTAAGAATTTTTCCTTTCCATTTTATTCCTCCCTGCTTTTTTTGCAGGATGATAGCCATTGAGAACCGTTATGACAGATAATAAAGGAAAAGGCATCATTACATCACCACACGTAAATCATAACATTGAAATATGCTAACTTATATTGGACAAATTCTATTGCAACAATAAATTGATTGATATTTCTCTTGCTTTAAAATGCTTAGATTTTTTGGACTTGAAACTAAGGAGAGGTTAAAGAAATAGAACAACTAACAGGACAATTTTATACTCTGTTAACAATCTCATGCTATTTGAATTGCTCATGGATACCAATAATATAAATGATTTGTAATTCTATTATAATCTCACGTGACTGCTATTTTTAACCTTCCAACCACATGTTTAGTATTATCATAGGCGGGGTATTTGATAATTTGCTGTCATCGGCAACATATATCTATAAGCTATAGCTTAGCATGACGTTGAAAATAAAATTTAGATTGATTTAGAATAATGAAAATAAGTTGTATAACATACTTATCTCCGAACGTTAGGAAAATCACATAGATGGGGGATAACATTGCCAAAAAGCAAAGATTGGAAATGGAAAATCTCACCGAGATATCTCAACAATAGATGTAACTTAGCAAACAATTAGTTTACAAATTCACGACTTAGCAAATTAAAATGAAGCAATCATATACAAATTGAGGATAGGCAAGGATAAGAATATAGATTAAAAACACCTAATAAAAACAGGACCAATCTGTAACAATTACAATAATCAAAATCAATAGTTAGTTATTACAATTAAGAACAAGAAATTAGACTAAATAGGGAAATCTAATCTAACGAATACGAAATCAAATTGAATATTAATTATAACAATTAAATAACCATGGCAATGGAGTCAATTTAAATATAATAGACAAAAATTACACTGAATAGGAAACTCAATTTATTATTCATTCCAAATTCTTTTGAACCGACAATAGGAAACTATATTATATTATACTTGAAATCCAAATCTATCAAAATTTTCCTTGACTATCGTCGAATTACATCTAATTACACAAGCAATTTTAACTAACTGTGGTATCTATTGTAAGATCAACATCTATTGACTCGTGCATTTTAAGATAAATGTTTGAAAACCTGTGCCCCATGGTGTATGATTCTAATTTGCAATTTTTATATCAACATAATTAATATTGATAATATCAATATTTTGATTGTGATGAAATCGCCCGTATCACCGTCATTGAACTGTTATAAAAAAAAAGAAATATTTAAAAATGTTTTTTATTGGTCAAAACTCAAAAGTATAATTAGGGCAGTAGGGTTTTAAATTAGATTTGTAGTTTTGTACCATACCAAAAGGGAATCCTGAAAAGAGGAGGAAAACTTCGAGGAAAAGAAAAATATCTCCCACTCGTTATATATATAGCTAAACATCAATTAGAATTACGGAGAAAGAACAGAACTGCAACTGGAAAGCGGAGTGATTTGGGCGCGGTATCTTTCTTTTTACTGTTTCGCAGGTGGATCAGGAAGCAGATTACGGTTCCGACATCCGAGTCGACTGGGTCATGGACGGCCAGCGTTTCAGATCCGACGACCCATTCCTTCTCAATTACCAGCCCTCCGAGCTCCGAATCGCCTCCGAGTTCTTCACAACTTGGCTTCCCTTCCTGTCCAAAGATCTCTGCTGTCACTGCTCTGTTATTCTTTCTGATCGCATCCGTTCCATTGACCCAGGTAAACTGCTTTGCTTTACTTTTTCGTTTTGCGTCGGCTCTTGGTTCCTTCTTGGCATATTTGAGCGGAATAATTGAAAAGCTGTTATGAAGCTTGGCTGATTATTTCTTTTTATTTCCTTGGTAATTATATGCTGCATGCGCTATAAGGCGTTGCTAGTTTACTGATAGGAACCTTTTTCCCTTTATAATCTTGTAGAGGCTCATGGTGATGCTCCAAGAGAGCAATTTGTTGACGATTCGAATGCTTCTGTTGCTAATAATATGCAATCGCACGAGACATGTGACATTCATGACGATAGTTGCGATACCAATTCTCTCGGGAGTTGGAAAGATGGGGCAGAAGCAAGTTATTCGGGCGAAGCATCTGGGTGGTCTGAGCCAGTGACGGAAATTTCTGTAAACGATGTCAGTTGCGAATTCCCTCTATTGGAGACCCCGAGTCCTCGCATGTCTTGGGCGGACATGGCACAGGAGGATGAGTTTGGTGAAGAAGAGCATAACAAGCTGCCGGCGAATGCAAGTCCTTCGGATGGAACGATAACAAGAGTTCCCGAGAAGCCTAAGTTGTCTTGGGAACAGCGAGAGTACATTAGGTTCATGAATGTCCGGCGTAAGATAGATTACATGTGCTTTGAGAGGGTTAATGGAAAACTTGTCAACATCCTTGAAGGGCTTGAACTCCATACGGGTATTTTTAGTGCTGCTGAACAGAAAAGGATAGTCAATTTTGTTGCTTCATTGCAAGAGATGGGAAAAAAAGGAGAACTGAAAGGTTTGTTGTCTCACCATGCTAGCACATTGCACCATTTCTTTTGTTAGCATGAGCTATGAAATTTTTGTTAATAGATGTCATTGTCTAAAAAAATTATAGTGCATAGATAACTGTTCAATTGAATGTTTAGCGTTAATCGCACAAGTCACTGTTAAAACACAGCAATAGCAGAAACCCAAGGCCTTGATTTGAATTTACCAGCTACATAGTTCTTCTCCTGGCGATAGTTTTGGCTTTGTATTCTAAATTGACACAGAAGGACTTCCTATATTTAATCGCCTTTTACTTTGCTAACTGCAGAAATATTGCTGCTTTTGTCATCTGATTTTGCATGTGTGAAAAGATAAGCAGGGATGCATTGCAAGATTTAATTGCAATCACTTACCTTGTCTTCATTTCAAACATATTAGAAACTTTATAGTTGGTGGTTTTCAACTTATTTAACATTAAATTGTAGGTTATAATCAAATCACTCTTAGTGTTATACTGCACAGTGGTTGAGTAGAAGATTATGCATATTAACTATCAGATGACTTTTACAGAGGAAAAAAGAAAGAAAGAGAGAAAAGCTATTAGACGACTAAATGTACTTGGATGAATTTGATGATCCATCATCATAGCTGTATTTCGCATTGTATATTATTAGTAGTAAGGTGTTTAAGACTGCATATCATTGACATCATCCTTATTTTGTTTTGCCTTTTATGCCTTTTATTCTATTGTCATCTCTGTGGCATGATTATTCCTCTACTACTAATTGGCTCGGATCCTATAAGTTTGAGGTAGCAATTCATGACCATGACAGCACAAACAAATCACAAATCAGGACTTAAAAATCCTCGAGATTCTGGTGGGACCTAGTTGGCTTGTAAAGATATTTCAGGGAGGTGAACTGACATGCTTGTTAAAGGTTTAAAGATCAGACTTGTGTACTCTAAGCTTGCAGTGGTCATGAATCCTGAACTAGGTTAAATATTTATGTTTTGGCGGATTATTTTGCTACTCTAAAGGAGTTTGGATCTTGTCAAAATACATTCCTTGTCGTATGAATTTATCTTTCCCAGTCTTTTCTAGCTATAGCTGAAGTAAAAACTTCATACTTGCTGCGTCATGAAAGGAAAATTCTGATTATCGAAAAAATGTGTTCAGAGTGATGTAAAGAATGGCGGAGAAAATGGGATATAATTTTCAGTTGTAGATAATATCTATTTTCTCTATGATAAGTAATAAATTATGCAGATGTGATTCTTTTTTCCTGGAATTTTAGGGGTCCCAACAACTTAGTGTGGTCAATGAATTGGGAACTAATCAATGATCCTTTGTTTAGAGATACAGATATATTGAGTTTTTGGATCATGGGTTGCCTTTGCTAACTACCATCCAGAAGACTGAAGAAAAACAATTCTATTTTTCCCCAGTTGGCTATTGCATCGATTCTTGGATAATTATAATGGGAGGTATTATTATTGAGGGACTCTATGATGTTTATTCTTTTAAACTCTTGCAGATCGGACATATTCAGCTCCTCAAAAGTGGATGAGAGGCAAGGGACGCCAAACTATCCAATTTGGGTGCTGTTACAATTATGCAACAGTTAGTCCATTCCTTATGCCTCCTTTACAAATCTTTTAACCCGCTTTTTTTCCAGGAAATAGAGTAATTTTAATACTCATGTGGCCCCATTATAATCACTGATGAGTTTGATAGGAGGATGGAGCTCTTACTTTCTTACATTCTGTTACAGGATAAAGATGGTAAACCGCCTGGAATTCTTCAGAATGTGATAGTAGATCCTATTCCTGACCTTTTCAAGGTCATCATCCGTAGGCTGATCAGGTGGCATGTACTTCCTCCTACTTGTGTGCCAGATAGTTGCATCGTTAATATTTATGAAGAAGGCGACTGTATACCTCCCCACATAGACAATCATGATTTTGTTAGACCATTTTGCACTGTATCATTTCTTAGTGAGTGCAATATAGTCTTTGGATCCAACTTAAAGATTGCAGGTGCTGGGGAATTCAATGGTTCAGTTGCCATTCCCCTGCCTGTGGGGTAAGTATTCAGTCTGTGTTTATTTCTTGCACTTTATATAATTAATTTTCCAATTATATTAACTTGTCAAGAGATTTTGCATTGTACTTTCAATAAACTGATGACTACGATTGAGAAGTGAAAATCTTATAATGGCATTTTCCCTCCAGATCTGTGCTTGTGTTGAATGGAAATGGAGCTGATGTGGCTAAGCATTGTGTGCCTGCAGTTTCTTCGAAAAGGTGCATAATGAAATTGTATTTCTGCTATGGCTCCCCTCTCTCTGATTTTGATGTTGATTTGACTCATCTAATTTTTTTTTTTCCAATATCTATCAGGATATCTATCACATTTAGAAGGATGGATGTTTCCAAACGGCCTATAGGATATGTTCCAGAGCCTGATCTGCAGGGGATCCAGCCATTGGCCTTTGAGGAGAAGAGGTCAAATGGATCCAGACATAACCGTCGCCGAAGAGGCCGTAGGAATGATGCAATGGGACCTGCAATCGGAAGGGATAGAAATTTGGAGCCTCACGAATTAACTCAAAGTGCACAAAGGTCTTCAAGCAGGCAGAGTAGAGGAAGGCCGGGTAGTTGATCGGTGCTCCGTTATTAGGATAAAGGTTCCTACTGGCTCAGGGTTCACTTTCTGGTATTCACAGCAAAGTGTTGGTTGTGGTCACGTGATTTTCTTTCTGTGAAAAGGATCGTCATGCAGGCCTGATCGCTTTGGTTTCTGAGGGGACAGAGCGTGGTTTTATATATAATCACCTTGCAAATCAAGTTGGTCAGTTGGGAACTGCTTTGGTATTTTTCTCAAGTAATGTGAACGTGGAGTCAAGAATTGTTGCCATTTGGTAATACAAGTTAGTTGTGATTTGCACCTTCTTTAGTACTGAGCCTAAAGACAGTAGGTGTATCGTTGCCCTTCAAAATTTTTCTTGATGCTTGTGTTGGGAAGAGATTATTCTTTATTGAGGCAATGTTTGTGTTGGGAAGTCTGCTTGGCTGGATTTCATGGATTGGAATTTATCGTCGGATCAGCTACACTCAAGTTATTTGTATAAAGATGGCGCTAGGCATATGAAATCAACACGGTTGTGCTGTGAAGTATCGTGCTTGTTTTTTCCCCATACGTGTATTTTTATAAGAAAACCGAGTGATTTTATTTGCAAGTATAATTGTTCGAAATGTAACCGAACTTGTGTCGAGGGTCGGCCTCATTATCAGAATGGTTGATGCTTGATTCCTTAATATTTTTTTTGCTGTCAGCATTCTCGATTCCTATGTTACTTAGCCATGTTTTACGAATTATAAATTGAAAATTATTGTTCTTTTTCGCCCAGAATTGAAATTATTTATTATTCTGCAAAGTCGTATTCTAACTCAACAAAATCTGAAAAGAAATAGTATAACCATCTATCAACCAAGTGAAGAGAGAATTACTTAGCCTTCTTTATGATTTGCATCGGTATTCAGTCGAGATACAATTAAATGGACACAGAATATCAAGAAACAGCCAACAGAAGTAGACACCTGAGAAACTTGAAAGAGCGTGACTCTTCCTTCAATAATGAACAACTCACACGTAGCAGTTTGTAAAAATAGCCGACCATACACGAAATAGATGAACACTAAACATACATATATTCACCACCACGAATGGCATTTTCGGCACCCTTCCTCTCTTCTTCTGCTTCCTTCTCACGCTCCTTCCAGCTCTCATAGACATGGTCATCAGTTTGCAGCTCATACCGACAAATAGGGCATGAATTATGCTCGTCCTGCAATACAAAGGCGATAGTTTTAACAAAGACAAAATGTTGATTTGAAAAGGGAGACAAAACAAAAAATCGCATGCTCTTCGAAATTGTTTCCAACATATCAGGGCAAGTTCCCAAATATACCAGCCATGGCTTTAGACAAGGTGGGTGGAACGTGTGCCTGCAAGGCAGCTCCTGCATTTCGTCATTTAGAGCCAAGTTTTCCTTGCAAATTGAACACTCTGCATCTTTCCCAAGCTTAGTCAGGATTTCCTCTGTAAGAGCAATGACCGGAAGTTTTGCCACAACTTCTTTGCTAGCAGGAGGGACTTTATGAGGTACTGGACCATCACTCAGCATCTAAACAAGAAGAAAATACACTGATGTTTACCTTTGATGAAGTGAGGCAATGTGTAACAATAGAACTGCCTTTCATCAGTAATAAGAACACTGACAGGTAACACAGCCGATTGAATCACATTAACAGGTTAGTTTGGTCCTCTGATCAAAACATGACAATTGTCAAATTTTTCAAAAATAAGACAAGCGTAGATGTTTGTCTTGTTTTAATTAGAAAATCAGGCACTAGTAATCTTTTGATTGAAAACTTAATAGCAAACGTAAAAGGGACCACATGTTAATCTATTGTTTGACATAAATGCTCAAAAACGACAGGGGCAATAGGCAACACTACGAATAGGGTTAAATGAGACAGGCAGATGCGTAGGTTGCTTGTGATGGTTCCTTAATTAATCTGCAGAAATACTTTAGTGAACAAATCCGTAGTTATGCCTACTCAGGAACAAGTAGTATGGAATTACGGGGGCTGTAATAGGCAACCAGTTCATAGTCACCTCAAAGCACTTATTTCCCACACCATCCTATAAACCACTTCTCATAAATCTTAAATCAAGGCAAATTGGTTTGGTTTGCTTAAGCTCCAAATCTGAACGATGAATAAGCCCCACAACATCCAATTTATTTGACTAAGGAAACTGATTAACTGAATCTAGAAATTGAAACCACGTTAGGTAGCTAGGTGTTAGTTTGCTGGTTTGGCTTGCCTTTGTTAACTCAGAAAGAAAGAAAGAAAGAAAGTAAAAAAGAAATTGAAAGCCACATAATGTTGATATCAGAGTATAGAATTAGAGCTAAGTAATCAACCGTTAACAGAAACTGAGGTGAAGATTCGGAATGAATACCAGTGGCACGGCATCTTCCAATCTATTTAGAAGATCCTGAAGCATATTTGCAGCATTTTCCCGTGAAGTATCATCTGCCGCTAAACCTTGAGATGATTCAGCAGCAAATAGCGTAGCAGCTGTTGTCAAGAGGTTTGACTGCACCAACCATTGAGGCTGAGGTGGCTCAGGATCTACGGTAAGACGTCCCTCAAAAAGATACCCTAAATCCTCACAAAACACGATACTAGGTCACACGGAAACGAAAAGGTATGTTATTTTCAAATCTTTATAGAATGTGAAAGAGGATCACCTCCATTGGCAGAATTTTGAGCGGGCTGTGAAACCTGTGTCGGATTATCCTCTAGATGCAACTCTTCCCTCGCCTGAGAGACGCAACCCTTCAAGTGTTCCTTCTCATATGGATCAGAAACAAGCAATTCAGCCTGCTCAAAAAGCCCCAGCCCAGCATTCCAGAAACCGGGCGCGGTATATCTGGTCTTCAATACAGTAGCAACTCGGCATATAGCCGTATAAAACTGTCCACATCAAAGTTTATTACTTGGTTAAATTCTTCAACAATGATGCCAAGTTACAGACTATTATATATCAATAACAGTAATGAGTGCAAACAAACAGGAAATCGTGTGTTTCTAACAAAACCAAGAGAATTTGAAAAACAAGAACTGAAAACAGAAACGGTGTTAAAATCAAAAGGTTGAACGTAGTAGTGATACGAATCCAATAGAATAACAAAGAAAACAAGCAAGCAAGCAAGCAAGAAAGAACGAGAGCAAATGAGAGAGAAAGTAAGCATACGGTTTTGCGAAGGGAGGGAGAAGCCAATTGATACTTTTGTTGAAGGAGGGATTTAAGAGAGGAGACAGCTTCCTCGAACTTTTGCTTCTTCCCCAAATGTTTCTGCAATTCCTCCAATTGATGTTTCACCGAATCCTCCGATTCCATTTTCTTATTCTTGTCTCGATTCAATTCACTTGGGAAGCCTTGATGTTTGTTGGCTTATATATTCGTCAGATATCGATTTTCTTGTCGAGGGGGAAACCAAGCCGGTCGCCCCGAGAAAGAGTAATAATTACCGTCTCCAAACACGCCTACCATTTGCTGATCAACTTCCCAATTCCCTCCGCACACGCCGTTGCAGAATATTTGTTAATTTATTTTAATTATAACTATTTGCCTTTTTTTTTTTTCAATAACCTTGATAAGTTGATATTAGGTCAGTGATATATCAAGGTGAATTTTTTTTTTTTGTTTGGGGGGCTCATCCTCCTGACCATAATTAAAGACAGCAATTCGATTCTTTTTATTTGAATTAGCACAAATATTAATAAATAAATAGTCGTCGAGGCTGGAATGGTTACCAAATATCAAGTAAAAGACTGGAAGAAAAAGATTAATGCTTTGTTATCACAAAAAGAATAATGCTTTTAATGAGTCATTTATTTTGAGTTTTCCGAATCATCCCGAATTTACCCCTTCTTTTGTAATTACTATTTATGTATATTAGTTTAGGAAGGATCTTGATTTAACCAACTAGCACATAATTCAACCGGTAAAAAGTTGTGTGGCTTAATTAATAATTTTGTGTTCGAGTCGTGCTATGCAGTTGTGTTAAATACCCATTGTTAAAGTTTTTACTATCAATGTGATCCTATCAAGCTCGACTCATGAATAATGAATAATTATATAAAAATAAATAAATAAATTCTCAATTTAAATTAAAAAAACATTACTAAAAATAGGATAAGGCTTATCATTTAGCCTTATATACTTAATATACTTTTATTCAATTAAATAAATATTAATATACTTTATGAGTATTGATAATAATATTAATAATAATAATGTTACAAATAAATAATCTATAAAAAATATAAATATCTCAATTTAAATGGAAATCAAACACTTGAAATATATAATACTAAATATATAATTTTTTTTCAATAAACTCTCCAGATCATTTCACCTTTAATTTTGAATAATATTTCGGTTCTCATCACCCCTGTATATTATCATGTGAGCTCTGAGCTTTCTGCCTTCGTAGGTTGGAAATTGAATTATCCAACGAAAAAAATAATATATTATTAGTAAATTATAGCTCGATACTTGGCGACCCAGCTTCAACGTTCTAAACGAGATTAAGGCTGGCATGATTAGAAGAAGCTGACTCACCACGGAAAGGAAAAGACTGAAATCTATCAGCTTTACTTCTTCACAGAGAAAAACCCCAGACAAATAGAGAAATGACTCATTTGGTTTGCTTGTATTTTACATTTAGAAAGTAAATTTTTATTTTTAAAATGTTAAAAATTATTTAAATAAAATATTTTAGAAAAAAGTATATCCTAAAAACACATTTAAACAGTAATTAAAAATGAATTTTAAAAACATAACTACTTGAAACTTTTAAAAAATAAATTTAAAAAATAAGATGTTATTTAATTATATTACCTTAAATTTAATCTCTTATTTTTTTATTTAAAAAATAATTAATTCATTAAAATATAATTATTATTTCAATAATAATTATTAAGTATCAATTTTTTTACATTATAAATTGAATAATTAATCATGTTAATTTTTAACATTAATATATACTAAAAATTATAAATCTATGACATTTTCTAGAGTCACAAATTAAAAAAGTACAAATAATTAGAGATTAAATTTTTAACACTGTAGATCAAATTTTATATTATTTAAAATCTTTATCACATTTTTTAAATATTTTAAATATATTAAATTTATATAATAAAATTATAAATCATCATAAATCAATATATTTTTTTGTAATTATACATTCAAAAACATATTTAACTATCATAATCTAAACAACTTTCTGTGTATCAAATTAATTTTTAAAAAAATATATTCAAACACAAATTTTAATACAATAATTGACTTTCATTAAATAAATTTTTAACGAACTAGAAGCCAAACACACATAAAGAATTTTCAAGGTCATCATTCATTAATTAAGAACAATAATAATCACAGAAACAACGTACATCTAATAATCAATGAAGATAATCACAATGTCTCAGTTAGCTTATCAGTCACTTGGTTAGTTTCATACAAATCTCCACTAGCTATTTGCTTCAATACTGACTCACGTAAACCTTCAAAAGGAAGGGGGAAAAAAATAACAAGGGCAGGAGGAGAGTCCTAGTGAAAGTCTCAAAGATCCAAAGGGCAGGGCGTCATGGTGTCATACAAAAGCCTCTATCCTGGGCTCGAACGAGAAGGCAGACATGAACTCCATGACTTGGCCTTTGATGCAACATTTTGGCAATTCAATCCATTCTTTAGTCCTCAAATCACACACAACATAAGTGCATAGCTCAGGAGAATTCAAGCATATAAATATCTGGCCCTTCACCCCCACGCAGTTAATATCTGCCTTCTTTCCATACCACTCATGAGACATTGCTGCAGGCATGGCTGCAATCTGGTGCCAGCTTCGGTTTGCCTCATCGAATTTCCACACCCGAAGACTCGCACTCTCCAAGAACTCGGACAACAGAATAACTAGCATCTCTCCATTACACTCCACAACATCAATGGAGTACTCGCAGAATGCAGGCAACAGCCTGGGATACTCAGAGAAGCACTTGCTCGTCAAATTGCAAGCCACCACTGTCCCTGAGGAGCTTAGGAAGTAGACTATCTCCTCACCATCTTTGTTAGTAATAACCGATGAAAATTGCTTAGAAGGACTTCTCTGCATGTTACTTGCCACCACATTTCCAGCCTTGCTTAGGAAGTACACAACATTATCATCGCTTGAATCATATTCCATAGAGTTGTCATCAACCGTTCTCCTCAGTGCAGTCTCATCTTCCCAGCAACCATTGTTCGAATCATAGGATATGAAAGAGAGAAATGGAAGTTCACCGAAGACTAACACTATCTTGTAGGTGGAGACAGATGAACTCATCACAACGGCATTGAGGGGTTGATTTTGTTGGGCTAAATTCAGTGGAGGAAGATACCTACGACATCCTGTCACAGGATTGCATAGAATGAAGTTTCCAGATGATTGGCGGTAGCAAATCAAGCCACCAGAGGCAGCCACTGGCATGCAACTTTGGTTAGAATCTTCCTGCAGAGGAGGAGGAGGATGATTGAGTCTTTTCCAAGAGCTTTCAGCAGAGTCAAAGATGATAGATTGGCTGAGACTGGGGGCAACCATCAAGAACCAAGGATCCCGAGAAGGAATCTGAGAACAGGCGAGCTTGAAACTCGCAGAGTCAGCCGCTGATTTCCATCTTTTGCACACAGTGCTAAGGCGAAAGAATGTAGAAGTTGGCAGCCATGAGAGCACCCTTTCAAAGAGATCTTCATTAAGGTCGTCTAGAGAGCCACTGTTGGAGAGTAGACAATCTCCATTTTCTGGTGACTTTCTCTTCAAGCTTGTCCTTTTACTTTGCGAATTGTTAAGTTCCATTGGCGATACGTTTGTCAGAGACAACTGCAAAAACAAAGTGACCAAGACGTTAGCAATTTTTCTTAAAAAAGTCTCTGCATCAATTATAGTGGGGGAAATGGAAGTGAAATAAGGCTTCCAATCCAGAATTTGTCAACACAAAAGAAAAAAAGAGTCGCCAAAAAGTAATACAAAATGCTGTCTGAGGCAGAAATCAAGACTCGACACAACTGGTTAAAGCATGAGATTTAGGGAACTGATCCAGAACAGGAAGAAGAAAACCCTCGGAGAAAAAATTTCCCATCTTCAAAAACAGTGAAGCCTGGGACTTTAGATGCGAACCAAATTCATAATCTTCCCCGAACCCCGAAGGAGAACAAGGACACCTTCAATAAGGAGGAAAATCCACGGATATGATATGTTCACTTGAAATCGGAGGGCAGAAGGGGGCAAGGAACTAAACACGCATAGCAAACCCCTCTTCTACAAAAAGATCTCTGAACTCGTGCAAGGGATCCGATTGCAGTCAAATCAAACACCCTCGCACCACATCTAACTGAAAGAATGATCAGATTTTACATGGTAAAAGTCAAAGCAGCCCAGCCACCCACCCAAACTCGATCGGAAGGTTAAAAGCTTACATAACGAAAACCCAGAAACCACATGACAAAAGAACACAGAAAATCAAGAGAAATGTACCTGAGATAGAACTGAAGCAGCGGCTTTGAGAAGCAGCAGCAAGTGTCAATGAATAGGGCTGGGGGTTGTATTGCAACTGCAAGTATGATGAGGTCGTATTTAAATGGGGTATTGGGGAAGGGCAAGAAGATCCGATAAAAGGGAAAAAGAGAAAGCGAGCTCACCAAGTAGGAAGTGAGGTGGGAAACTTCGTGGGTAGCTCTAGGGTACACGGACGGGTATATATGTGAATATATAGATATAGAGTGATAGGATTGAATGAAGAGAAATGGTTGACTCTCTGGTTTCAAAGATTGGGGCTTTGGATTCGGGTTGACACCAAACAGACAATTGCTGGCACATGTAATCGCTTTAATCGTCGCAAAACTGCATGAAAGAAAGAGAAAGTAACAGAGAGTTTCAAAGTCGCTAGGCTATGTCAAAGGGGGTTTGTCATTTGTGTGGGTTAGCTGACCCTCCCAAAGCAAAAGCAACTCTTCCTCGTTGAGGAATCTTTGTCTTTTACTTCTGCAACACCCCACATACGCACACTCCTTCGCCAACTAAAAGTCAATGCTCTGAAGTCCCATCCACAAGCCAAGCATAATTCCTGGATTAGATTAAAATAATGGAGAAGAGCAAAAAGCCGCTAATTAAGCTCGCTTCGTCGTCTCGCTTTACCTTGTTCTCATGCTTTTGCTCCGCCTCGTGTGCTCGCTTTCAGGTTCATCAATATTCCATCCGGTGGACGATGCTCGCAAATCACACGCCCCAAACCCAGCAAGGCTTCTCCGCCGTCTCGCACATGATGCCACCAAAATCAGCCCTGCTTTTGGCCCTTTTGCTTTCATGCATTGCGAGATGCGAATCCGAATAATCCCTTCTTTACAGTGACTCGTTGGTTCACTTCTGTAATTACTGACGGTAACTTTAATTTTTGAGACTTTAATTTTGTTGAGTTTGTAATAACTGACTCCCCTAATTTTTTCTGGTAAAACATATTCCCTCTTGTTCCATTTATAAAACAAGAAGAGAGTGTTTTTTTTTTCTATTTATAAACCATATGATTAATTTTTATTAAAATTAAAATTCTATTAAATTTTTAAAGAGGGTTAATAAATTTTAAATTTTTTTAATTCTAGTAAAACTTGTTGAAATTGTCTTATGAATAAAACCAGAAAATACTTCATTGTTTTATCAAGCTGTATAATTATGGTTAGAACTAATTACCACTATAGTGTCCAGCATTGATATGTGCCAATTCATTAGCCTAGAGATTTCAGACAGACCCACATACACATAATAATTCTTTTTCGTCAATTTATAATTTTTTTAAATAAAATTATGCATATCAATTAAATTGATTAAATACATTTTATTGTTTTTAAAAATAACAATATATATTTTAAAAAATATTTTTAATTTAATACTTTATTCATAAAAGAATATTAAAAATAACGAATAGATTAAAGACGGTAATACTAAAAAATTTTATTAAATTTTTTGGAAAAATTAATCTTTTAGTCCTCCAACTTTTAAGTCATTTGTAACTCAGTCCCTCAACTATGACTCGCTGTGACTCAGTCCCTCAACTTTTGAATCACTTACAAATTAGTCCTTTAACCTTTGTTAATTTTTTTTTCATGTTAGCTTATATCTCACATTAATGAATAAGAAGAGGGTATTTTAAAATAATATATGAGCATTTTTTTATCCCTCTTATTTGATAAAATTTTTTTAAAAAAATTAAAAAAATAAGGACCGAGTTATAGGTAAATCAAAAGTTGAGGGACTGAGTTGTAGCGAGTTATAGTTGAGGGACTGAGTCGCAGCGAGTCATAGTTGAGGGACTGAGTTACAAGTGAGTTAAAAGTTGAAGGACTAAAAGATTAATTTTTCCTAAAATAAATTTAAAGACAAAGTTAATAAAAAAAGGAAAAATTAATCTTTTAGTCCTTCAACTTTTAACTCACTTGTAACTCAGTCCCTCAACTATGACTCGCTGCGACTCAGTCCCTCAACTATAACTCGCTGCAACTCAATCCCTCAACTTTTGATTTACCTATAACTCGATCCTTATTTTTTTAATTTTTTTAAAAATTTTTTATCAAATAAGAAGGATAAAAAAATGCTCATATATTATTTTAAAATACCCTCTTCTTATTCATTAATGTGAGATATAAGCTAACATGAAAAAAAAATTAACAAAGGTTAAGGGACTAATTTGTAAGTGATTCAAAAATTGAGAGACTGAGTCATGGGCGAGTTATAGTTGAGGGACTGAGTTACAAGTGACTTAAAAGTTGGAGGACTAAAAGATTAATTTTTCCAAATTTTTTTATTAAAATATGTTTTATTTTAAAATGTTAAATTTTTTTAAAAAATATCTTATAAATTAAAACAAGAAAAGTACAGTTTAACCTTGAATAGATTTTACAAAACAGTATCAATATATTATCAAGAGAATTATAAAAAATTATATTATTTATGATTGTAAATTTATTTTAAACTCTTCTACCAATAAACAGTTACACCATGCCTTTTAAATTTTATGGAATTGGATTGCCTCTTTGGTTTATCCAAATAATTGATCATTTGGGAGCAAATCATGACTTGGAAAAAAAAAAACCCAAACAGCATAATTAATTAAATAATTGATTATATAGATAGAATAATATCTTGTAATAAGTTACCTTGCAGAGCTTTCAGAATTAAATAATCAATTATATAGGTAAAATGTTAATATTAATATAATTTAAATTTTTATAATTAATTAAATATATAAGTTAAATAATATATTTTACTTTTTAAATAAATTTTAATAAATTTAATATATTAGATATAATTTTATCAATAATTTAATTTTAAAAAATAATATTTCTTATAGTAATTTATATAATTAAAATTAATTTTGATTAAATTATTTAAATATTCTTAATTTTGTTAAAATTAATTTTAAAAATATTATTTAAATAGATTATTTTATAACATAATCAATTATAATTATAATTAATTATAATTAATTAATTATATAATTTATTAATACCCACCGAAAATTCACTTTTGTGAATAGCAATAATACTGTGCACACAACCGTTCAAGCTCGCATTTTGTGGTGTCATGTCAGACAGGTCTCGTGTCAGTTGCTTAAACTTTCTTTAAAAAAAAAATGCGTTTGAATGCTTACGTCATGCCCCCGTGTTTTTAACAATTTAATTATTTTAATGCGTGTACTCCTTTGTCCGACTTAGCTTTGCGGGAATTTAACAAGGACTATATTAATTAATAGAGCATTAATGTACCTTTTCAAACAATAGGCTCTTTCCTCGTAATTTTAATACTCCTAGGTAAAGAAATTAATTATTATAAAATTTATTAATAATTAAATTAAAATTAGTGACAATATATTAATGATTTTATTTTAATTATTAATAAATTTTATACTCTCTCCATTTAAAAATATAAAATATTTTTAATTAAATCTCACCCTTTAATAAAGTAGTTATCTACTTTCAAATTAATTTTATTTTTTCATATTTACTTCTATTAAACATTTTATAATAAATATAGAGTTATTATCAATAGAGATAATTTTTAAAACAAGATAATGATTACACTTTAAAATAATAAAAATATTTTATATTTTTAAATATTCAACTCTTAAAAAATATCTGACATTTTTAAACAAAAGGAGTGGTAAATAATTTTTTTTTGTATGAATTTGTATATAATTCTTCCTATTTTTAAAGACTTTAGTTTGAGATCTCTAATTAAATTGAAATCACTTCTTGCTAATTTTTTTTTTTTTTAGCCTGGATGAGTTTGTCGTTTGACTCCACAGTTAAACCTATATATGCGCACGCGCATTGTTTTGTATTTGAAAATAAACATCGCTGCAAAATGAGCATATAATACGAGACTATTTTTCATCGCATAAGATTAACGAATGAGGTGGTTCCATGGCTAAATTTTTTTTTTTAAAAAAAAAACCAATGCAGTAAAATCAATATAACTCTCGAGCTTCTTTTGACAATATAACACGTGGAAGATGACGCCTTTGGTCATTTACATTTTGCACAAATAATATTCCACCTCATACAAACTTAGCAAGGGCAGGTATCCACCATTATTTTGACCTTCCACCATTATTCAGTTCACGTTTTTCTTTAAAAAAAAAAATCCCCTGGCAATGCGCGGACTTTCCAAATATTTTTATGATTGTATTAAATATTAGCAATAAATGAAAATCAATATTTGTTATAAGAATAATAAAAAATTATTATGTTTATAATATTTTAATCGAAACTGCTAAATATTTTTTTAAGATTGTAAAACTACAAATTGTAAAATATACGTCGCACGCAAGAATAATCAATATGTACCAACATTTATAATGTCTAGCCTTCAAAGTGAATATTGCCTTAATGAAGAAAATACCCCGCGAGGTAATAAAGTAACAACACTATATGAACTGCGCAACCAAACCATGCCTAATAAAGAAACACGAAACAGAACATACCTAACATAACAGATTCCCAGAGTTGATGTCACAATCGCTAGATAATCGGCAGCATTCTTTGTTTTATCCTGACATGAATTCATGAATTCCTCGGAGACAGTTTCCACAAACTCCATCCATAAAATCTACTGCGTAAAATAAAAATTGTTTGTTGATGTAACTATTAAATTAGGAACTCCAGTTTCAACAGTTAGCACGAAATGTACTAAATCTTAGTATTCATAGTTTTATGAATTGGACGTTTCCCAGTAAATTCTGTTGATAGAAGTGTAATTTCATAAAACAAATATCAGTTTACCAACATAAAATATAAAATTTATTAGGACAACTCTCAATTTCTGTGTACTTGTTTAGTTATTTTAATTTTTTTTTCATACACTTTGTAAGACTTCATGCCACTACTTTTGCTTATTCTTCATACTTTTTACATGTCTCAACGGGGTTTAAATGTTCGGAAAACAGTAACTTTTTATTTATCCTGTGCATAGCTAAAAAGATGTATAATTTAATATAAAATAAGATAAAGGAGGAGGAAGAGTCTTTGCTAGTCCGCCTTCCATGGAACGGACAGAAGCAAATCACAAGAGACGTGTGCGAGAGGGGAACGCGCGAGTGCAAGATTACCATGTTCATGTTGCGTAACAAAAACAGTGAAAAAAACGAAAGGAGGCTTTATTATGAAATTAAAGCAAGCAGCGCGTTAAGGATATCATAAAGGAGTTCTATTCTGTCACTATAATCAAATTAGAGAGTCCAATCTAAACATGTCGCAATAGGACCCAAGGTTCATGCAAATAGTGAAACCCCAGATAAAAATATTTTCCCAACCCATCACCTGTTTCAGATGATGGGATAATCAAATGATATTAACAAATAACAAATTTTAACTATACCTACGTTATTGTCAACTTGTTCTCTCCTGATATTTGCAGTTTAAGAACTGCACAGTGGCGATCCTCGCTTCAACTGATGCATCTTAGCCGAGGATGTTTCAGTGGGCAATGAACTGATGCCAGAAAAATTCATTCGAGCCTCCTCAACTGGGATCCCGTTCCCGCTTGCACTGGAATATCCATTCCCATAATTTGACTTCAATCTAACATCCTCCAACCGTCCCGAGCCTACCCCGTTTCGATGATCCATTAAAACGTGAGAAGTCTTATCCAAGCAAGGAAAGCCATTTGGCAAACCTGGAGAAGAATCATAATTGCCTGAATGAATATCACCTTGCTCTTCCATGCAGCCTGAAGTCTCTTTTAAGACAGCTGAACATGAATTTGATAGGACCACATCTACATTCTCCAAATCTTTGACAGCTTGAGAAGCAAGCACACGCGGTGATTCAACACAACTTCCAGATGCATCACTAACAAAATCAGAAGTTGCCTCAACATCGATTGTATCCATATCCATAGAATTCTTTCCAGTCAAGGACTCATTATCAGAACCAGAAGCCTTCAAATCTGGACTAATATCTGAAGGCAAAACCTTCAAACTGCCACTGCAAGTCATTGTGTCCATACTTGAGACGTGTTCTGGTTGCTCAGTTGAGCCAAGCTTCACTTGCACTTTCACTTTGTCTCCTTGCTCTTCAGGCATCCGTGAAGATTCAGTAGTTTGGAGGCCACAAGGCCGGGCACTGATCCTGTCCAAAAACAAATTAAACAATACTTGTAGCTTCAATCAGATTCTTTTTTTACCCCCCAAGAAACTACATGCCTCTGCCCCTATGTTCTCCATGCATGGCTAGCACATGAATGTAGACATGCTATCGCAAGCAATCCATGCAAATTATTGAATATGTGGCCAAGTTACAACTAGGACAGTGAATTAGAAGAAATAAAGCCTTACACCCAAACAGGACCAGAACTTGATATTCTCAAGGTACATCTGAAAGGTCAGCATTCTAAGAAGGGGCCTGGCTTGGGCATTTTGAAATATCAGACGCCTAAACCGATCCTGGCCATTTTAGACCTCATTTGGTTTCGATTGTACCATGTTTATTGTGTCCTTGAAGTCCTTACAGTACAATATTCTATTCAATTCTTAAAAAAAAAAAAAAAACAGAATGGCCCTTAATCATCTTCAAAAATACTATCTTCATCCTATTTTTCATACTATTTCTTTCCATTAAGTGTACCAAACAGGTATAAATACTACCTTAATGAGGCAAGGCATTCAAATCTGCACCAACTAGATCATAAAGTGAGCACAAACTACTATTTGGCTCAAAATAACTAAACTCAAACCTTTAAGACAAGGGCTAAGCTTTCATTCACAAGAAAACCTAGCTAAAGTTCAAAGGGGATTTTAATTACCAGGCAGTCACAATATAAGTGAGCCAGTATCAGTCAGGATTAGACATAGAGAGAGCCTTAGGGCCTGTTTGGTTTATGTTTTTAAAGACAGTTACTTGTTTTTAAAAACAAAAAATGTTAAAAAAATCATTTGGATAAATGTTTTGAATTTAACTTCTTTTAAAACTGTTCTCATTTTTTGTTTTTAAAAGTAAAAAATTGAAACATCTTAAAGATGTTTTAATTTTATTTTTCTTGTTTTCAAAATACATTACATTTAAGTTATTCAAAACTACAATCACTTTGACCAATTACTATCATTAACCACCACCAATCATTTGACCGATTTTTAATTATAAAACTAATTTTTGAATTAATAAAACCAAACAGATTTTTTTATTTTGTTTTGAAAAACAGTTTTAAAACTACATTGTGAAACAGTTTTTAAAAACAATAAATGAAAACAAAAACCAAACAGGCCATTAACCTATGCATGATCAATTGATTACCTGCTATATAACAGCATGTATGCTCCCTGAGAAAGTACCTCATCCAGTTCTACTCTCACAACCTGAGAAAATGGCAAACTAAATGAGGATGCTGAAGCTTAAAAGTTATGAATTATATTTGGTGATTAAAAATGAATAATGTGAAATTGCATGGGAAGCCAGAGAAATCTTACTTTGCAATCATCAATCTTGTACCAATTTCCACGAAAATCCTTGATGTAGCAGATATAATGACCAAAAAAGGAGGCATTCAGCGTATCAAGATGGACGACAACAGCATATAGCTTATAGACATCAGATCCGTCTCCAGCTTCACTCATGTAAGGACTAAGGTTTAAAGTCTCAGGGAAGGTTATTCTCTTGTTGATTTTTCCAAATCTCCCACTCTGCACATGGACAACAATAAATAATAACCTCATTTGGGGAAATATCAATGATTGGGAAAAAGTACAAGACAAAGTTCAAAATATAATCAAACTCTCTTATTTCTCTAGAAAAAGAATAATATATTTGGCTCTTTGCATAATATTAAGATTATCACAAGACTAGCCCCCATACATCCACACATTGCAAAGCAATGTTTTGGCAGGGGACAAAAGTACCACAAGTCTCAATAAGCAGTCTCCAACTAATTTAGAGCACCTAATAACAACCTTCTAAGACATCCAGATCAAATTGGTCAAACCTGAAATCTTTTCAAGGCAATTGTGAGAATATTTGGAGTGCTTTTCACTGTAAGACATTTCCATGCCTTAACATAGTCATTACACCTACAAAGAGCAGCAAGACTTGTAAGCGACAGGATCATGCTAAGTTCCAGTCTCAGTTATTTGATAAATGAACTACGCTATCTTTGCCACTGCCTCTGTTTATTTTGGTGTTCAGTCCATGGACACTTTTAAAGCAGCCTCCCAATAGATATAGAAAGGAATTAATGAGAATAATATTTTGACGTTGTCTGCTTTTGTTATGTTATTTTCTTTGCATCTTTGCTTATGAAAATATCCTCAATTTCTCAGTAATTTGAATTTCCTCCCTCTGAAAATATTTCTTTTTTACCCAAAAAACCATTTTTGAGATTTGAAAATGGAATGTAGTGTTTTTAGATGCAAGACAAGTTTCAAATAAACAATGTTACTGTTATTCTTCTTAGAGACCTCCCACAACTACTGAGTCATCTCAGCGAGCTGAAATTATTAATGGTTCACAGTTCACTGCAACTCTTTTCCCCCTCAAAGAAACTCCCTTTTCAAGTTAACAAAGAGAGTGGCTAGCCTTCCCACAGGAAACTCCAGAAAGATTAAATGTCCAATGTAACGGCCATCATATGAAATCCTCATGTGGTTCTTACACTCAACATATAACCCCAGTAACATCTAACCATATATCAATTTAAAGCAAAGAGAGAAAACGGTTTCTATGTTGCTGATGTCATCAACAACAGTTGAAACAAAGTAAACATTTTATGACAAGATAGCCAACCATTCTAAGGCATCAATATCTCCTCAATAGGAAGGCAACCTTACCCATCACATTTATACATATTTTCCCCTTGAAGGCACTCCTTGGCAGTAAACTGGTCTAAACATTCCTCCAGGGAGGCAGCATCACCGTGAATTTCAACTGTTAAGTCCATCATATTTTCATATTGATTTGAAACCTTGTCACATTTCGTGCAAGTGACCTATTAAAAAAAAGTTGAATACACACCATGTCAGAAGCAAAATAACAGAAATGAATTTGACAACAAAGAAAAGGGAATTAAAGATTTATGCAGTTCAAAAGGCAAAATCATGGATCTATGAGAAAACCATAACTCGAAAATCTCACAAAGGCAGATTCTGTGACAGCTTTATTATACCCAAATGACAACCCAGCCAGAATGCAGGAAAACATTATCTTTCACAATATCAGTGCAATTTTCTCCAGACCAGTGTTAACTTCAAAGTTAAGTAGAGTGCCTTCTAACTCCTTTATTTAGTTTGTCATAGAATTTATTCCTGACTAAGTAGAAGATAATACTATCCTATTCCATTAAAAAGTGAAACTGAATACCTTAAACTATCTTTCAAGATCTTAGGGATGATCTGTCGGTTGCATTTGGAAAAAAATAAAGAGAATGCAGAATAAAAAGGATTGGAAAGAGCAGAAACAACTATGTTGATATACTTACGAAACAACAATTGCACAAGAACATTAAGCTCAATTAAGTTTTTAACTCATGGAAGAATGCTATAAGCCCACAACTTAACCACCATGCTAACAGTGCTATATTCAGACTCTGAGCCAATTTCTCTCACCAAGGACCATTTAAACAAAAACAACATTTGTTCTCATCTGAAGAGGAACAAGATATTACGTACATGTCAACCTCAAGCTAGGCTAGAGAGAATTCTACAGGAATATTGAGTCTCTGATTCTCTTCTGAACTCCACCACGTGCAAGAGAGAGTTCAGAGAGGAACAGAGAATCTTCTATTTAATCAATTATCTTTCAAAGTGATCATTTAGTCTCCAATTCTCATTGATCACATAAAAGGCGGTAACAAGGTATTCACTGAACATAATAATGCTGATTTTCTTACTGGTCAGAAGTATAACCTGAGATTGGAGGTGACCGCCAAAAATGTGTTGAATCAGGGTCGTCTCTTTAAAGTTAGAAGGGACAGCTCTTTCTCCACCAAATTCATCAAGGCAGACAGATTGCATTGTATCAATGGCAAGCCTACAAGAATATTAAAAACCTTTAGTGCCATAAATCGTTAACTATATATAGTCCTTCTAAACACAGTCAATACGCAGTTAACCACAGAAGGTCAAAAGATAGCTGCAGTAGCAAATAAACCTCATGAACTCATGAGCATCCTCTTGTCTTCCATAACTGAGATCACCACCGATATTATGCAAGCCAGAAAGAATATGCATAGGAGAAAAGGCCTGTGAACTTTGCCTTACTCGTTCAAGGTGGGCTTGAAACTCACATAGAAAGCACCAATCATTAAAACTGCCTGAAAAAGTAGTAACAAAAATGAGTATGAGGAAAAGTCACAGAACCAGCAAGAAGTAGGAAGTCTTGTTTATGACATTACATTCTTGGCGGTGGCCTTTTTCCAACAAGTAGGCAACAAGTGGCTTTGTGAATGAGAGACATTGGAGAACCACGTTAGCAAAGCAGCTGCACAGATTTGCAACAATATAATTATTTTCACTGAATGTTCTTATGGCGATCAAATTATCGTATATAGTAAAGCTTGGTTATAACGGAAAAGAACCTATTTCCACAATTCAAGAGTCCGCAAGGAGGAAATCCCGGTTTGTCCCAATTAAAAAATTTAACAAATTCGTCATACGGAAAAAGAACCTGAAAAGGGGAAAAGGGTCAAACGCCCAAATTTCACTATGCCAGAAAATGCACATGATTCAACCAGGCAAGCAAAGTGCAATGTCTTTTTATCAAGGTGTATAAAGAAAATTACACTTTTGGGATGCTTGATAGGCCTGGAACTGGAAGTGCCGCAAGCAGGTACCAGTGCTATTGAAGATAAATGTTTACCCCCGGCTAAAGACGCTTTAGGCCCACGATTAGTTGCACCAGTTTGAGTCGAATGTTTTCCACTAGATAAATGAACATCCTTGCATTTTGACTTATGCCCAGATTTCCAGTGTGACTGTTGGCATGTCTGTGAGCTGATAAACACGTGCAAAAATCAACTGGTCAGATTAAAAACCAACATAACGCGCCAACTTCACGGGTCAACGTTGAAGTTGCGGCATCAAATTAACAGAAATCAATAACAAGGAAAACCCTCTGAATTGCTAAGACCCTAGAAATAAAAACCCCACGATCACATCGGAGAAGATAATAACAAGAAACCAATAATTCAAAACAACTATTTGTTTGACGTACCAGTATCTTACGGCCTTACAGCGCGAGCACTTTTTCGTGCCAAAGTTGCCGCAGACAACACAAACTGGATCGTCCTTGAGAGTGCTCGGCATTGGAATTCGATCAGCGGGTCGTTCTCCCTCGAAATTGGCGTCGACCTCAAAGTACTTCGAGGCCGTCTTCTTGACCAATGTATGCAATCCAACAGCTACAACGAAAGCCGAGAATATTAATTGCAGGAACCAATTCAGATCCCACGATACTCCGGAGACAAGCATCTACGCCACCCCCGCCTTGATGATCGATGATATTCCTTCGATTCTACGGATGTTCATCGATTAAATTACATGCACAACAACACGAGCTTCTCACAACAAAAATTAGGGTTTTTGTTTTTTTATCCCTTGTCTTGTGATCAGCTTTCACACACCGAACTGCCACTATCTCGAGTTCTCCGTTCTTTCGTGACTTCGCAAGTTCGCCTATATAAAGGGAATAAATAATCTCCGACTTCCTCGCGGCTTCTTGGTTTCCTTTTCCTTTCCAAATCAAAATACCAAGCAGAAGAGGTGTGATTTTAATTAAAGAGTAAAACCAAAAAGTGGTTCTCTTTATATATATATATATATATATATATATTTAAAAAAAAAAAAGGTTGTTTTCCTGCGGAGGGATTGTTCTTCGTCGTGTGTACTGTTCAGTGATCCAGCACTCTGGAGTCTTCCCTCGCGTGTGCAAAACTAACACGTGAATCTATCCAAGGGCCGAACCATCAGAGAGAAGAACGTGCAGATTGCTCCAATTATCTTGAGCAGCTGATTCCAACCTTGACAAAGTTAAAAGTATGTTATAATATCTTTTGTTAACTTTTAGCTTAAACTATTATTATAATTTTTAATTTTATTATAATCAATCATGTTTATTGTAATTCTAATTACTATAGATATAGATTAATTTGATATTTATAAGGATCATTTTATTTTATATAAATTTTTATGTTGTACGATAAATAAATAAATATGGCACGATTTGCTGCATTCCTCGTCCTTTGCTTCCTCCTTTGGGTCCTGCTACAGTTTGATTGGGGGAATAATTATCCTAATAATTACGTATATGATTGTTCTGCAGTAATTATAATAAACATAATCAATCAATCTAAATATAATAGAAAATTGTAATTATAATTAATTAAAAAGCATAAATTAATCATAATCAATCACGTGCCAAATTTACTCGAGTGAATCTACTATTGGTTTAAAGTAGGCCTTTTCTACTCATAAAATAATATATTAAATATTTAGAGTTAATCAAATGAATAAGATTCTGCCTTATATTTCATAGCCTTGTTATATTTTTAATTAACTAAATTTTTATACCTAATGCACGAAACATTAGCTTTCAATGATAATAAAAAAATAAGCTTGGACTCGAGACTCAAATAACATTAAAATTAGAATTTACATATTTTGGTTCTCAAAAAAGTTAGATGGGACTTTAATCTTTAAAAAAAATTACATCTTTTCAATTATATTTTTTATTAAATATTTTATATGAATATTTTGATAATAACAATTGAAATTTTAATAATCATTTTTAAAAATATAATAAATAAAGTAGGGATATAATTATAAAAATTATCAGTCCCTATATTTTAAATTAAGCAAGACTTTAAGAAAATATCATATATACTCTATCGATTAAAAAATATAAAACATTTTTAATTAAATGTCACCTTCCAATAAAATAGTTATTTACTTTTAAATTAATCCTATCTTTTTATATTTATCCCTAGTAAATACCTTATAATAAATACAAAGTTATTATCAATAAGACATTTTTGAAAAAATAATAATTATTATACTTTAAAAGATTAAAAATATTTTATATTTTTAATGAGGGAATAATAATCTGGAAGAAGTATTTTTTTAATATTGGTTCAATATGTACCACTCATTTTTCCAATGAGTCCCAACCAGCCTTTTTTTTATTGTAAAATCTTTATAATATTTTTTATTTACTAACTAATAATTAAAAATACTATAAAAAAATTTAAAAAGGTTGGATGGTTACTGCAGTCCGACGCTATTTATAATGGAGGATAGATTTGTGAAATTAAAAAAATTGATATTCATGTTTTTAAGGAACATGCATGTATGTGCGGGCTTGCATTTCAATTTAATTCTTGGATAATATATAACACATTTTAATTTTAATTGGTCGGTGTGATTAGCCGAGAGTGAAGAAAAGAAAAAATGACGATAAATCAATGAGGATCTGTCATTTGAGAATCATTGTTCAATATTCCTACCAGCCAGGAACAAGGTAATTAATCTACATTCTTCCTGCGATCATTAAACATAAGCATGGCCTTGCTGGCCCAAAAAAAAAACATGTCCTTTATCCACTCCTTTTTATCAACCATGTTGTAACTCCTCTCCATAGAATTTCACCATGAATTTCAAAGGAGCTCTTTTTTTCTGTTTTTTTTTTCTTTGCAGTGCAGGAATGCTATTTTATGCAGCAGTAAAAAAACACTGATGCACTTGTTTCCTCAGTTTTGTTGGTTCCTTGGTTCTAATTAAACGAAGTGATTTTAAAAATATTAAACAATAATCAATGGACCTATAACAATGTAAAAAAATATTTCCTCCATTCAAAATTATAAAATACTTCTACAAAAAATTCAACATCTCAAAATATAAAATACTTTAAAAATATTAAGTTATTATTAAATAAGTTTACTTTATTATTAGTCTTTTTTTCTCTATCTATTTTCCGTCCCTTTCTATTTTTAATATATTTAATAATTTAATAAAGAATATTTTAAGTAATTTGTATTTATGTTTTCAAAAAATAAGATTGTTAATTAAATTTATTAAATATAAAATTTTATTTAAATGTATTTTATAATTTGAGATTATGAGATTATGTACAATTGAAAGTCAAAAAACTTCATAAAATATGTTGAGGATATTGCCAATGCTTATTCATTTGAATAAAGATACTTAGACGTAAAAAAAGAAAAAAAAAATCAGTGAACTGTCAATTCACTATTCACCAAGCGCTAACTAAACGAGAATGAATTTGTGAAAATCTTAAAAAAAAAATAATAGTAATGCAACGTGACTTTATCATTTGGTAAAACATTAAATGTAACTTTTTATTTTTAAGAAATATGTGTTTACATCTGTAAAAATGGAGGAAGTATCTTATCTTATTTTATTTTATATATAGTAAAATAGTATAAAATGTTTCACTATCCACAGAGCAGCGAGATGAATACTGCTGTGGTTCCTGTTTTTATTTCTATTTTTGCCGAATGGCCCGGCTTTTAATGTTATTTTAAATTTAATTATTTGTTCTTCACATTTTTTAATTCTAATATTTTATTTCTTATCATAAATTACAACATATTTTATATTACAATTTTTCATGTTGTGGGGCTGAACAATAATTTTGTTTTAACAGTGAAAATTTATCAATATTTTTATTGATTATTTTTTAATACATAATAAATTAAAGCTTCATATTATTTTTATAATATTATGTTAAATTTTTTTATTTATGTAATTTTTAAATTACCTTTTATTTTTTTTCATTTTGAGTTTAAAAAAGCAAAGCATGCCGGTGACTATTGACATTAAATTTTTATAACATCATATTGAAATAATTGTTTATTTATATGATCTCTTTATTAGAAAATATAAGGTATCTTTTTAGAGATTAGATATTAAAAAATATAAAATATTTTGATTATTTTAAGGTATAATAATTACATTTTTTTAAAAAAATAATTCTAATGAATAAATTATTTTATATTTATTTTAGAGTAAAGCACTCAATTAAATAGAATTAAATATAAAAGATAATATTGGTTTAAAAATGAATAACTATTTTATTGAAAGGTAAGATTTAGTTAAGAATAACCTATATATTTAAACAAAGGGATTAGTTTTTTTATAAAATTTTAATTTTATGGGTAGTAATTTTATAAATAAAATAGAATAAATTTATTTGTTGGCCAAAACTGTAAGGTTGAGTTGTATCAATTTAAAATTTAGAGATTGAGTTTATCAACCTAGCCAAAAACATAGGAACCAAATAATTAATTTTTGTCACTAAAATGAAATGTTTATAATTTTAATATGTATAAAAATAAAAAATTATTGTTAAAACTAATCTATCATACATTTTCACATGGATATTAAATCCTACTAGTGTTTTTTTAAAGAAAATACAACATTTTTTAAAATAAAATACATTTTCTAATGACTTGGGAACACCAAAATTCACATAAATGCTTGCCGGGCTATGTGACAGGAGTATTTGGCTTAAACATTTATAGGCAATGAAGGTGGAATTTCATAATTTTGTGAAACTAAGAGAATGCCCATGTTATGGCTTTATCATCCACGAAGCATTGCACGGGAGAAGCAATGTATTGTAGTGTTCTAGTAAATTTTAACATGTTACAGACTCTTCGTACAATCTAAATTTATATTTCATCTGTCTCAAGCCTATGCTGTATAAAAATATGCAAATACATTCCATCAATGTTTGATCTTTCTTCCAACTTTATATTTCACGAGCTTCACAAATTTATTTTAAATCAGTTTCGATATAAATCACTATATATATACTTTCATGCAATTACTAGTTGTGCGCCAAATAACTGGTCCCTTTTCATATAAATCTCATCTTCATTACCTTCATCACTTATGTAACATTGGAGTACTTGAATTTGATCTAAGTAAATTCTAGGACCAAATAATCTTTATAGAAGATGCCCTATAATAAAAACTAAGAGAGTATTTAAGGTATATAAATTTTATGTTTTAACACATACGCTATGAACTTTTGCTATAGAAAAAATCTTGCAAGCAACAAATAAAAAGATAAATTCCATTGGTTTTTTTTTATTGAAATAATATTTTATGCGATCTAAAATTTTTAAAATCAAAACACACACACACACAAAAGACTTGCCAAGCTTGCTAAAGAAAAAAAATAATTAGAATGTATTATTGTCCCAGTAAAAATGGATAATTTCATTATAAAGTATTAAATTGTTAATCTAGAAAGGATAAAAGAAACAAATCGATTTATCCTGAACGGGAAATTTTCTAGCTTCAGTCATCAAAGCAAAACATAAATAAGGTCGCACAAATTTATTCTTTTTACGTTGATATTTTTTACTCGACGTACGGTGAGGTGGAATTTTACACCTGTAAAGTTGATACTGCGACAAACAACACGAATACCAAACCTCCATCGAGCAATCTACGAAACTTTTACCTATGCTCCAGGGAGGGGGGAAAAGGTTGAGGGAAATGGGAGCTCAGTGTCGATTTTTTTTTTAATAATAAAAACATCTCAGTTCCATGGGAAACTCAAAGTGGACCCCCCTTTTTTTCTTTCTTTCTTTTATGATTTTGAGGACAGGCAGAGAAGGACTTTTTCTCCCTCTCATCCTTAATTTATAAAATATTTTTAAATAATATAGTGCATATTGATAAAATTTATTAAATATATTTTAAAATATTATTTTTCTTGATAAAAATATAAACAACTAAAAATACCATTCAACCAATACTTCACTTGTGAAGGAATAATATGAAAGAATGAGAATATAATAAGAAGGTTAGTATTAAAAAATATTATCAATAAAACCTCATTTATATAAAAAAATATCTCATCTTTTGAAATGCTAATATCATATATTACCCAATAATGCTTCATAAATTAGGATGAAGAGAGTACAGAGGGAAGGCTTTTTTATCATTAGTATATTGTAAAAAGTCTACTCTTAATATTCATCGACATTTTGCCTTTCCTTTATATTTGAGTTAATTTTATACCAAAAAAAAGTCTAAGTGCAAAGAAATTCGTTAATCTACATTCATATGTATGTTTATTGCTAGATTAAACTATACCTGTACCCATTTAATTTTATACAAAATTTTATTTCAATCTCTTAATTTTATAAAGTGTGTTTTCAATTCTTCTCCAACAAAAATTTCATAGGTCAGACTTTAAGATATTGATAGGACATTATTAAATATTGACATATTATATTTAATTTTTTAAAATAATAATGATTAATAAAATAATAATAATAACTCGAAACTAATAATATTAAAATTAAAGAATTAAAAAAATATTTTATAAAATTAAAGAATCAAATTAAAATTTTATGTAAATTTAAACGATGAAGAGTACATATTAGCCTTGATTATAATCATGTAGAATGTAGAACGATGGTGACTTGCAAATAATATTTTGATTTTGATATGATTTGATAAACTTAGATTCATGAAGTTCACAGTTCCTGGAATCCTTACAAATTGCTCGGAGGCATTTAAGTGCAAAGACTAAGAAGCAACAAAACAGAACATCAAAAAATAGCCCTAGGAAGGTCTCGGCCAATCAAACTGAGACAGGACATCCGACTCCAAAGCACAGAGGCCAGGTGCATGAGCATCGCCTGGGATATGTTTCAGTCACATCTTCCAGTTCCGTTGAACGAGTTGTCGAACTTCCAGAATTTCTCTGCAGTAGATATGAATATCCACATCAGCTCAATCAGCTGGATAACTTCCAAAGACATATCATTCTAAAACCCCAGTCCCAACCATTCTTCAAACCCATTAACCCATTAAGCACGCCCATAGGTCCCCTTTCAGTGCATCCCCATCCTGCAGTCTCAACATAAACAAAGGCACCTAACCTCTTCCCATTATAATCTTAAATGCCTCCACAACTAGTCGCTTGAGTTTGGGCCGAGAACGCCTCTTCAACAAAAAGCATAATCTCATCCTCGCTGCCCGGTGTATCATAGGGGTCAATAAAATCCTTACGACCATTAATTATTGACACAGCTCAAATCATCTTGCATCTTCTTCATACATCGCAGAATAGCAGAAGCTTGAGCACTAATGGCAGCGTTGGATGCGACCCTATTCTGAAATATGCGCTCATTCCTTCTTCGCCAACTCCAACATCTAAGTCTGCACCGTTCCCAAAGAGGAAGATAAAAGAAACTGTCCAAATGGTCAGGATGGACATATATACATCAGCCAATTTTCCCGGACCCCCGCATGATCACCAAGGATTCTTCCTCCAAGTTGCACCATTACACGCCGCATTATTGCACGAGTTACGTTTAACACGCATCTGGTTAGTCATAAGAAGGCCATGCAACGTTATCCATTAACACCGTTGTGGTATATGAAGCTTCAGACTTTCGACCACAGCATGGACTCAGGGGACTTGTCCTCACGCAGCATGGAGTCAGCAGAACGAATTAAAAGAGAAATTACCGTGCTTCTCATATTTCCATCTCACCACCTCACGTCCATCATGGTTAGTGAATCATTGTAGGCCTGACATGAGTAGATCCCAATTTTGCTTTATTCCATTCCATAACTGAGACCTAGGTCGAGAACGATTAATATTAGGAATTAAATCCGAACCGCATTTATACTTGCTTCCCGCTACTTTCGTCCAGAGAGCCTCTTTATTTTGAATAAGCCCCCACCCAGCTTTCATCATGAACGCTTGGTTTTGCGCCTGAAGGTTCCGAATGCCTAAACCCCCTCTCTTCTAGTCCCTGCAAACATTCTCCCGGGAAACAGAATGGACCCTCTGCTTCTCATCTGTCGAGCCCCACAAGAAAGTCCGAGAAGGTTTTTCTAACTCTTCAACAGTAGACGTAGGAAGCATAGCAGTCTGCATGAGATACGTGAGGATGGCAGACAAAACCGAGGAGACCAGGGTGGTCCTCCCTGCAAGAGAAATATTTCCTGACTTGCAATTGCTCAAGCAATTCTTCATTCTATCCACCACATGCTTACAAGTACCTTTGTTAACCCTCTCTTGATGCGAAAGAGATCAAAGAGAAACCCAGGAGCCCACTGCTGAATTTTTATTGACCCCTAGACCACTCTTGTTTTCTCCTTCCTAGCCTTATGACCAGACACCGAGTAGAATTTTTCAAGACAGCGATTAATAATCTCCACCTGATCAACTGCCGCTTCAGAAAAAATGGCCAGATCATCTGCACCAAAAAAAAAAAAAAAGGATGGGCCAACAAAGGTCCATCCTTATTGAGTCTAATCAGTCTCCAGTCGCTCTTCTTGATTTCATCCCGAATTAAGTGAGTAAGCTTCTCAATGCAAAATGCAAAAAAATAGAGATGTAGGGTCCCCTTGGCAAAGCCCACGAGTTAGGGGAAACTTTTCTGTTTTACTGCCTTCCTATAGGATGTGCATTTTTGTTGAGGTAAGACAAACCCGAATAACATCAATCAGCTCATTAGGCATATGAATTTCTCTAAGACACGATAGCACAAAATCCCATCTTAGGCAATCATAAGTCTTTTTTAGATCAATTTTGATGGCTATGAACCCTTTTTCCCTTTCATATTTCTCATATTATCATAACAAAGTCTACTTGGGACAAAGCTGCTCTAGCTCGGAGAAATAATATCAGGTAAAATTCTTCTAACTGGATTTGCAATAATCATCGTAAGAGTCTTATAAATCACAGTATAAAGACTAATTGACGGAAAGTCTCAAACAGTCCTTGTTAGAAATTAAATCCAAAAAGGTTCCATTTTTCTCTTGAATAGTATAGGGATCTATGAAAGCTTGTTTGACAATCTTCATTCCAGAATCCCCAACGAACTTCCATTGACTTTGAAAGAAAAGGCATTAAGCCCATCCGGACTGGGGGACTTGAGAGCTCCCATATAAAAAATCACCCTTCTAACTTCTTCATCATGAAAGATGCTCTCGAGAGAGGCCAAGATAGAACTATTCATAGCTGGGTAGGCGAACTAGGTAATAAGATCAGAGCTGTTGGTGCTATCTTTTCAAAAGAGCCCCATAAAAAAAAAAAACCAGACAAAGCATTTCTTTGAATGTCTTCTAGTTCACACAGCCAATTTTCATCATCATCTTGTAATGAGATAATTTTGTTCCTTTTCCTTCTAGAATTAGCTCGTGGATGGAAGTAATTAGAATTGTGGTCTCCAAGCAAGTACCACACACATTTTGCTTTTTGAGTCCATAGTAAACTTTCTTGGTTCAAGACATCTTCCAATTCAGTCCATAGTTTAGCCTGTAGGTCATCAATGGATTTATCGTTGCAACCAACAATCACGTGAAACCTTTGAGAGACCCTCAAGTCTATTCAACAAGTGTCTTGTCTTTTTTCCCAAATGCCCCAACACTCCATCCTTCCAATTATTGATATTGACTTCTTCAGTATTGAAGTGCATAACATTCTCGTTCCAGTCATCTGTTCCTATCCAAGTTTCCCTCATAAACCGTTCAAAGTCACTGTGCAGAGTCCAGGAAGCGACAAACCGAAAAGGTGGCTGTGCCTCAGCAACAGCTGTGAAGTTATCCACGTAAGCGGGTTGATTTTGATAAATAGACTCTACATGAGTGTCATAATGACGCCGACGAAATGTGGCTGTGCATCAGCATCAGCATCAGCAGTGAAGTTATCCTCTTTTCGGAGAGAATATTCTTTACGAATGATGCATCCATGCCTCTTCTTTTCTCGTTTCATTTCTCTTGTAACAGAGTCATAGCTCACGTGATCACCAGACCGAGCGAAGCGTTATTGTCAATCCCGCTCAATAATTGGAAGGCAGGCCATGAGAGATTCTCTTACTGGGCTTCTGGGCTGCGATTCCACTAACAGGAATGGTGGGCTTACGCTTGGCCCAATATGTGGACGCTGTCGTTGTTTCGTAAAGGAGGAGGAGAGGGAAAGGAAGGAAACAAGAAAGAGAACTTAAACAAATGACAGGAGAGATAGTGGAGGAGGAAGCAGGGCAATTAGATGTGGAGGAAGCCCATCAATTTGAGTTTGTCGTTTAGTAAAATTAAAAAAAAAAAAAAGCAACGGAGCCCACATAAGAAGCACTCAGCTGAATGAGGGTGTGGATGTTTGAGCTGGCAGCTTAAAATATAATTGAAGGTCAATCTGGATGGTGCGAGGTTAGCAAATTTAAAGGGGGAGAAGGGGACGCAAATTAGGAAGAAAACCCGGAATGGTGTTGTCCACTGATACGTCCTTTCATAGGGGGCTAGCAATCTTGGGATGGAATGGATATTCTGGGGCAGGAATCTCCCAAGGATATTTTCGTAACTTCAACACCCCAGCAGGATCGATAGAGGGCTTGCGTGGAAATGGAAGGAATATGATGGCAGAGCCACACATTGTTGGCCCCTCGAAAAAAAAAAAAATTATTTACATGTCTATCCTAACAAAAAAAAATTCCCAGCTGTATCCTTAAAATTAAGTTTAAACCATACGCTTTTAAGTTTTAATATTTTATCTTCCCAGTTTTAAGTTTTAAAATTGTATGCCTCATCTTAACTCAAAACAAATCACATATAATATATCATTCATCAAACAAGGATTAAAATGTTTAAAATATTATTGCAAGACTTGGGGATTAAATGAAAAATAATTTTAGATGAGAAAAAACTATAATATTTATACTTTTCTTATTTATTTGGACAAGTATTTATTCATATTTAACAATAAGTCATTCACTAATTAATAAGTTTAAAAGTTTAAAAGAGTTAAGTTGTGAAAAAGAATAGATATAGATCATATTTTAACAAGTGATCATTTGTTAGTTAGCATATATTTATTTACATTTAATAAAAAGCCATTTGTTAATTGATAAATTTAAGAAATTTAAAAATTTAGTTGTGAGAAAGGACAAATGTTAAATCATGTTTTAATAAATAGTCATATATTAATTAACAAGTATTCATTCACATTTATTAAAAAATTATTTGTTAATTGATAAGTTTAAGGATATAAAAGAGCTTGATTGTTAAAAAAGACAAATGTAGATCATGTTTAGCAAATAATTATTTATTAATTAATAAATATTTATTTGCATTTACCAATAAACTATTTATATTAACAAATTCATAAAAAGAAAAAAAAGGTATTATAGTAATTTTTTCATTTAAAATTATTTTCAAAACAATTCCTTAATCTTGCAGTAACTAATATTTCAAAATTTTGAGATCCTCGTTTGATATTAAATAGCCTGGCCACTGGCCGGTCCTTGGAAGATATTTTTACAAATCACAAATCTAGGATGAGCAGGGTGGGTGACGGATGGGGAGGAGGAACAAGTTGGAGGAGGAACAAGTTGATGGCGGGGTTCACGGATTCTGTTTCCCTTCCGCTCTTCTGCTTTTCGTTTCCCTCACAGCCCTTCCCCACTGTCCACTCCGCTGGTCGATTTTTTGTATTTACCTGTCTCTTCATTTCCTTTTGGGCTTTGGAATTGGCGGGGCAGTTTTGTCTTTTGCGTCCACGGATGGTGGAATATTAAACATGTTCTTAACCTCCTCGTCGCATGTAAATCACGCGCCCATGCACGCATTGTGGCATGAACTTTAAAAGGTGTCTTCATAAAGTTCTAATACTGAACCTGGGGATTCCTTCTGTGTGTTACGTTACGCCTAATCTAACCTTAAATTATAGTATATAGGACTGAGTCTAGCTATTTTATTATTGTTATTATTAGTGTTATTATTGCTGGCAGTCCTCTATTGTCCATTTTCGTCTTAAACAATTCTTCCACTTTGCTACCAAACGCACCGTGACTATCTGAGCCCCCGACGTGGATGTGCATTTAAAATCCATTCCTCAATCACGGCATAACTAACAGTATAGTTGCATGGATATCATAAGGTACGCCTTGAAGTGGCACGTGCTCCCTGATTTAATTTACCATTGCATAGCTAATCAGTTTGGTATAAAACAATAATATGCATGCATGAAATGGGAAAATCATCAGCTGTTATTATGTGCACGGCATTTTGTATAGTATGGCATGTACAATATTCTTATCTTTGATTAAATTATATATATATATATATATAAGTAGAACCGTTAATTAGGGCCAGCTTGTAAGTCCAGAAAAATTAAGGATCGAGCTATTACTTCAGTATTTAAAAAGGTAAGCCGGCACTTTAAAGCTAAAGCCAGCTCTTTTAAGCCCTAATACATTTAAAAAAACAACAACATAATATATATATATATATATATATAAAAGAAGACACCACATCATTCAAGCTTAGCATTCACTCTCTAGTTCAGATGGTAGACATGCACATTATTATTTGTTTACTTTGAATATTTTTGCATTCTTTAAATAACTCGAAATTACAATTTTAGTTTATTATTTATTGCAAATAATGAGGATGAAAAAAGAAGATATGAAAAGTTTAACATATTTGACATTGATGAGGATCCACAAAAAGAATGATCAAATTATATTAATATTAATGATAATGAAAATTATCAAAATTTAGTTGGTGATGCTACCAGCGTGTAATTGATGTCGGAGTTAATTTTGAGATGCTATTTTTCTATCAGACTTAAAACTTTTATTGTGTGAATTGATTTTATTTTATTTTTCTAAACTTAATGTGATATGTAATAATTTTGTTAGAATTTTAATTATATTTTTTAAATTAAAATTTTATAAAATAAATAGGGCTGAGGCTCTAAAGGTCAGGCTGTTAAAAATAGAGCCGTGAAAAATAATCAAATTTAAAAAGATTAGCTTATTTGAGCTCTAACCTTTAAACGGCCGATTTTAATTAATACCTCTATATACATGCATCTATAACACGTACAAAATACGTATCCTTTATTGTGGAACTTGATGAAAATTCAAGTGAAGTTTGTAAGGATCCAGATCTGCAACCCCTAACCCGAATGGCTGGGCCGGCTTGCGGTATTCATGACATATATTTATATAGCTGGCGTTTCAATGATAAAGCAATCAGGCGAGGCGTATTTTAAATTTTTAATAATGTCACTCGTGCCTCGCGAAAACCAGCAGCCCCTTGTACGAACTGAAATACTACTCATTATTGATATTTTAGGGCATGTTGGGTTTTTGTTTTTAAAAACAAAAAGATCAAAAACTGTGTTTGAATCAGCATTTTGAACTTAATTATTTTTAAAACTATTATTTATTTCAAACTAATAATCATAAGTCACCGCCGTTAATTGCTAGTGACCATCAATGCTATTGACCCATTTTTTAATTCTAAACTTATTTTTAAATTAAGAAAATCAAATATTTTTTTGTTTTATTTTAAAAAAAATTTAAATATTATGTTGCAAAACATTTTTTTAAAACAAAAAATAATAATAATAACCAATCGCATCCTTAATCTGTTAGAACTTCTTTGGCTTTAATTTTAAAAATTGTTTTCCGTTTTTTAAAATTATTTTGCATATAAATATTTTCAAAACTACTCTTATTTTTTATTCTCAAGCACAAAAAAATAAAAATATGTTAGAAATGTTTTTGTTTCCTTTTTTTTGTTAAAGTACATTATATTTGATTATTATTTTGTGAATCACAGCACCTTTAGCTATGACAATCATTATCATAAGTTATTATCATTAACTGCCATTGACCACTATTGTTAGCGTTTTTGAATCTAAAAATGTTTTTAAATTAACATAACTAAATAAATTTTTATTTTAATTTCTTCTGTTTTGAAAATAATTTTAAAATTTACTTTGAATAATGGTTTTTTTAGGAAAAAAAGAACAAAACCAAACAATTCTTCTATCTTGCATGAATTCAAATGGTAAAGGAATATTACCCCCCTCAGTCCCTACTATACAGCATATTTAACCAATTCATCGTATTAAAGGGAGGTGGATGAATTATTAATTTTATATAAAAATATAATAAACTTTTAATTTTATCCCATTAAGTTTTAAAATTGACATTACATTTTCTCTTGCAGTTAATAAATTTAAATAGGGATACTAGATAATATTAGAAAAATATAATTGATACCTCATCAAGTATTTTATACTCATCTTATATTATTTATAAGTCACTTCTAATATATTTTATCAAAATAAAAAAATTTAAAACTGATTAATTCTATTCAAAAATGTGATAAATTAGCAACTTTATCTCTGTTAAATATATATATTTTAATAATATATTTTTTCTCTGTAATATTTAATAAGGAGTGAAAGAAAAAATTTGTGATGAAAATTTAGTAATGTAATTTATAAATAAGGTAAAAAATTTTTTTTTCTATGCTATAAATAAGACAAAAAAAAAGGATTAAACGTCAGAAAATCTCTGCAAAAAGCATTCTATAACAGTAATCGGAGGGAGTGTGGGATTAGTCGTCGATACTCAGTGCTCTTTCCTGGCTTGCGTGGAAAACTGCTAACATAATTAAGAAGCTATAAAAGCTTTATTCAAAACAAAATGATCAAATGACATGGAACGCATGCCAAAAAGCGATCGGAGCATTAGTGTCACCTCGGATTGTTTCGTATTGGCGGAAGCAAAAGTTGCAGCGTGACAACACACCGCTAGCTAAATATTGCTCCCTCCACCATGCTCCTCTAACAATATTTATAAATTATTTTAAATATATTTTATTAGTATAGAAAAATTTTAAAACTCATTAACTCTGTTTTAAAATTTAATAAGTTTTTAACTTTATCTATATTAAATAAATATATTTTAATAATATATTTTTTCTTTCTAACATTTAATGAAGGGTAAAATAAAAAAATTATAATAAAAATTTAATTACGTAATTTTTATAAATAGAATAAAATTTTTCTCTCCCTCTCTACTTTACAAATAAGATGGGAAAGTGTTAAATTAGGCATTTTTGAGATTCAAATCTAGTGAATGACGCAGACTTATTTATTCAAATAAATGTTTCACGTGACAAGATAAGTTTGTAAATAACGTGGTTTGAGTAGTTTAAAAAGCTTTGGGGAAAAAAAAAAGCACTCAAATTTTCCATAATATTTACCTAATAAAAAAGTGAATTTCAAAAGTGATGTTTTCACTTTTCAGGAACATGCGTTGAAATCTTCAAGTAAAAAGTATCGAAAAAATATTTTATATAAAAAAGATAAAACTACATAGGTGAATGACGACGTGCTTATATATATATATATATATATATATATTGGGGTTCGTTGCGCTTAGGTTGTTTTCGCCAGCCCGTCCCTATGTCCATGAGTTGTTAGTATACCAAATTACCAAATACTCTTATAATTTTATTTATAAATTATTTTTAATATATTTTATTAATATTAAAAAAATTTAAAATTAATTAACTCTATCTTAAAATTTATTAAATTTTTAATTTTATTTTTATTAAATTTATACATTTTAATAATATAATTTTTTTAATATTAAATAAAAAATAAATAAATTTATAATAAAAATTTAATAACATAATTTATAAATAAAATTTAAAATTTTTTTCTTTCAGAAAAAGTATGCAGCTGAAGGTCAAAGCATGACAGAGTTAAGAAATTCGCCCATACAATTTTATATTTCATTATCTTCTTCAAGTTTCTTCTCATTACCGTCAACAGAATTGACTTGCGAAGAACAGTGTATACGTGACGTTGCTTCACGTGGAAACTGAAACGGGTAAACTTATTGATAAACACATGTTTAAAAACTACTTATTAGAATCCATCCGTACTAAGATACGTTAGCTATTTTTTTTTTTCCAAAAATGACAACTAGGACACATTAATCACAATTATATATTTTAAATTATTGAAATTTTAATAATATACCATGCCATTTACTTGCACTAAATTATTTTTTGTTGATTGATTTGAGATTTACAATTGATTTTTATAAATTCTCAACTAATATTACAAAATTTTTTAAGTATCTTCTATTAATTTTTCAAGTGATAATAAAAAATTATAAATGATTAGTTTGTAATTCATAACCAATTCTAAAAAATTTTCAATTAATATTACAAATAATTTTAGATGTATTTTGTAAATTTTTCAAATGACTTAGTCTTATCTACATATTAATAGCAAAAATAAATAAATAAATGATTGGTTTGTAATCTTCAACTGACTTTCATAAATTTTTAATAATTATTACACATAATTTTAAGTGTATTTTATTAATTTTTCAATTATCTATTCACTTTTTGAATTGCAATTTGCAAGTAAATACTATAATTTGTTGTCAGGATTCTAATAATTCAGAATTTATAATTGCCGTTCCCAATTATCACGTTCCCTATTTTTTCTTGGTCCTAAGCCATTAGGTGCAAGCCTAATTTTTCATGTTCTTAGTGATAACGCGGAGGATTAATTGAAGAATATGAAAAAATCATAATTTTTTAATCAATGATATGGTAAATATACGATTTAAATGAAAAATATAAAATTGCCTGTATTAGCTGGATTTGTTAAGATTTATTATAACACTTCCAAAAACAAAAACAATACAATGAATGAAAGTGTGTATAATTTGTGTACACTTAGTTTTTATAAACCAATATAAAAATAAAATTTATTTCGATTTTTATTATTTGTAAGACTTAACTACGCAAATTATCCGTTGTAAAAAAAAAAAAAACCTTAAACCTCGTCAACTATCTAATCGAACGTATCGCGAAAGTGTATGTTTTTCTGTTTTGTAGTTAGGGTCTTTGCCTCTGGGCTTATGACTTTTATTTGCTGTTAGACTCTGTTTTCTAGTGATTAATGATATCATCATATCAGTTTTTCGCTGCTGGTCAAAGGGGCAAAAAAAACGTATCTCGAAAACGTGTCTTTATTTTACAGTGACAGAGAGACAAAAGATGTTATATACTAGGAGGGTTTTTTCCCCCCTTTAGTACTGTTTTAATGCCAAGATTTAAAACTATCTAAGAATAGGGCAACCGCCCTAATCACAGCTCACTTGGCGTTTTCTTAAAAAATAGTAAATACTTAATTTAGGGGAGAATGATAGAGAAATCTTAAGAGAATCAATTAATTTAATTTAAATTTTTGATATTAAATTTTAAAAATTTATAAATTTGATTCTCAATTTTGTAAATTTTTTTAATAAATTTATAACTTATTTTTTAAATTTTAACATGATTGAAAAATAAATAAATTTATTTTTTCTGTTTAAATTTAAAATATAAATTATAAATTATAAATTTATTATAATTAAGTTAAAAATTTGAGAACCGCACTTATAAATTTTTAAAGTTAGGTTTTTAAAATCTAAGTTGAATGTTTTGATTCGATTGAAACCAATATATCATTCTCTTAGTTTGAAGATCATAGATCCACAGTATAGTAATCAAGCTCATAACACCTGCAATACCAAGTACAATGTGGTTAAACTTAAAACGCACACTTCAACTAACTAACAGAAACGAACACTGATCACTCACAACATAATTAATGAATTAATGCTCCGATTTCTAATTTCTGTTAAAAAATTTTAATATCTACTAACATTCAATTATACTCTACTTTGATTATATATTGAACGTGATTACTTATATTGCAAAAATACTTATTTCGAATTTATAATATAAGACATTATTAATTATTTTATATATTTTTAAAAATTAGTTAAAATATTAATTTTGTAAAAATTTTATATCCAATTAATCATGTTCTTGAATATATTAAATATAATATTTAATATATTTAAAATAATAAATATTTTTATTATGTATTTAATAAAATAAAAGTGTAATTAAAAATATACAATATCTATTTAATGTCTTATAATTTAGTAGGAAACAAAATTTCTTAAAAACGGTATAGATTGCGGGAGCCAATACTTATTTCCAACCCAAAAATAGACATGCCTCAGGCAGAGATCTGCCATGTGGGTTGGTTGGTTAAGACGCAGACTCTCGCTCATGCAGCGCGTCTTTGAACGCACCTCATCCCCACGTCAGCCTGTACAAGGGCGGGGAACACCAAGACCTTCCTTCGGATTTAAAAACTCAATTTCCCCACAAAAGTCCAATTTTCTCTTTCTACAATTTGTATGAATCTGTTTCCGAGGAGTGAGAGAGAAAGAGAGATAGAGAGCAACAGTGCTGCAAGGAAACAATATAAGATGATAGCTTGATCCAAATCCATGGCCTCGCAGGGGAGGAAGCGAGCTCTTGGTAAATGTTGATGTCTCCTAAAATACAAACCCTCACAACCAAGAAAGATGACTCAACTTAAGAAAGCCAAAACAAAATGGCCCAGATTAATTTTCTATGGTTTTTGACCTCCTGATGCACATGTCTTCTGCCTTCTTGGGTGTCTTCTTTCTTCATTTTTATTATTGTCTTTCCTTTTCCTTCCCTGGCACATGCTATCCTCTCCTTGAGCGGACCCTCTTTCTCTCTCTAGCTGCGTTCTGTGATGTACCATTAAAGGCTTTTGAGTTTTGACACTTGGAGAGATTCCTCAGATCTGCGAGAAAATCTTTTTGGACATTGTCAACCTCAATTCTTCTTCTTTCTGGGTCTTCCATGGTCTCTGGCTTTCATTGATTCCATAAAGGTTAGCTTACTTTTGAGCTCTTCATTTCCTTGTTATAGCTTTTGGCAATTGGGATTCTCTTATTCGCTCTAGCTATCCTGGTTCTCATGAAAACGTCTTCCAACTTCGTCTTCCACTTTGCAAGTGTTTGTTCAAGTATCCAATTTGTGTTTCTATCAGCTTTGGAAGTCCCCAAGTTAACCGACACTGATGTTCAATTTCTGCTGAAAAGCTCAACAATTCCGGAAAATGGTTCAGTTATTTATTTAATTCATAAGTTCTTCCACTCCTGATATTGGATGATAATTTTTTCAACTGCTGTTCTTCACTCGTGCACATTCAATGTCTACTTCGATACCGCTTCGTGCTATCTTTTATCGCCTATCTTTTTGGTTAAGGGACTCCTGTTAAAGTGTTAATACCTTGCCTTGGCTACTTTTAATGTCCTGTTCAGTTTCACCATGCTTTTTCCTGAAAATTGGTCATCTAATAAGGATCCTGAAATTTTGGAGCAACGTCATGTAAAGGGCAATAATTTACCGATTCCTGAGCTTTTTTATCATTTGTCTCCTGCATTTATCTTTTTTGCTTTTCACTGAAAGGAAAAGTAGTCAAATTCCTCTCTTATTATTTCACATCCAGTTGCTGATATGGGATGCAATTGATCATTGAGCTTGCAACTATTGTCATCCTCTTAGAGCTCGTAATCGTTAAGCTCCTGTTTTTTGCTCTCCGTGTTCTCCAGATTATGTATTTACTTCTATTTCAGTTTCTTATTCTTGCTTACTATTGTCTCTTACATATTTGTTTATATATTTGTTACGCTAATTACAAAATAAAATCTCTATGAAATTATTTTTTGATGCAGCGCTTAACTTGACTAATCATGGCCAAACAGATTGCAACGGGCAGTAATGCTTTGACTTCTCTCCTAGTGTTCAGTCAGAGCCATTGTGTGGATACAAAGAGCTTTGAACTAAGCCAAAGATCTAGAAATTCAGTTGTGATGGCAAAGAGGGATGAATTAATTGAAATTTCAAGTTGCATATTATAAGAATAGATTGGCTTGTCTTGTATTAAAAAAAAGAAAAAAAGAAAAAAAAAAAAAAGAATAGATTGGCTTTGGAATTGGGTATAAAGTAAACAGTGGGCTACCATGGTTTGTGAGATGGAGAATGACTATATCGAGGACATGGACATTGAACTCCTCCATTCAATGTGGCCTGAAGATATTGGAACTGATGTTGGAAAAAAATTTAACATAGAAAAGCCTGGAAAGGACCAAGATATGTTGGAAGAGATTATAATGATGGAGGAGTCAACTATAGTTGATTTCAAGCGTCTCATGGAGCTCACAAATTATACAGACAAGGGGTCTTCTCAACTTTCCTACCTCATGAAACATTTGGAGTATAAGCAGGCCAATGCTGTGCGTCTTCTTAGAGAAGAATTTGACAACCTAAGCAAACAGAGGCGGGAGGTTGAGCTAAGGAAGTTGGAGATATTGGAGGAGCATCGATTTGAGGAAGAAGCATATGGGGACAAACGCCCAGTTTCTATTTTGGATGAAATATATGATATATGGCAAGATGTACCACGCAGGAAATGCGATGTCGTTGTTCAAAACAACAGAATTGAAATAGATGCTGAGTATGATACAACCGTATATTGGAAACAGCGAGCGCTGCATTTGGAAAAAATGTTGGAGGCGAGTGTTCAAAGAGAGCAGATACTTGCAGAAAAGTTACAAGAAAGTATAAAGAATCTTGAAAAGCAGTCCTTACCCGTAGAAGAACTGTCCCAGATTCTGAAAAGGGCAGATAATTTCTTACATTTTGTACTACAGAATGCACCTGTGGTTATTGGTCACCAGGTAAATTACAGTTAGTGCTAAGCTGGCAGGAGTATATTAAACAACTTATAGAATCATCCTTAGCATTTGACGTCGAAATTCACGAGGATGTTGTTTTTTTTGTGAGTTTTTCCAGGACAAAGAGTTGCGATATCGATTTATCTATAATCATTTTCCAAGTTTGCACGAGGAGGTAATGAATTGCTGTTGAAGATCTTATTTCAAGGTTATATGAGAAAGTTTTTAGCTATTGCATTGTATTTGTTTTCTTTCAAAATGTTGACCAGTTCTTCAAAATGAAACTTCGTTTTCTCTTTTTAATATGCCTTTTCCTTCTTTCCATGAGGAATTTTTGCAACAAGTCAGCTTAAATATCTGAACTTTTAATTTATTCATTTTCAGGACATCATTGGAAAAACAGATGTTGAAATTTTCACAGGATCTGGTGTTAAAGAATCTCAAGATTTTAAGAGAGAAGTTCTAGAAAAAGGCTTGCCTGCGAAAAGGGAAATCACTTTTGAGACAGAATTATTTGGGTCAAAGACATTCTTGATTTATGTAGAACCTGTCTTCAGCAAGACGGGGGAGACGCTAGGAATAAACTATATGGGAATGGATGTCACAGATCAGGTAAATGAATCTTGCTTTTAGTCTCACTTTCATCCTTTTGGATGTAAAGAGGAAATTAATTTTACTGGCAATCTACAGGTGAGAAAAAGAGAGAGGATGATGAAGATCCGGGAAGAAATTGCGGTTCAGAAAGCCAAGGAAACAGAACTGAATAAAACTATCCACATTACAGGTTTGACCACTCAGTCAAGCATTAGTTGTGAATTTATTCCTTTCTGCTACGGCAGAAAGAAATCTTATCCCATTTTCTTCCTTTCTTTTTTTAAAAAAACTTTCTAATAGAGGAGACTATGAGAGCAAAACAAATGTTGGCAACCATGTCTCATGAGATCAGATCCCCATTGTCTGGGGTTGTTAGCATGGCTGAAATTCTTTCAAGGACAAAGCTTGATCGTGAGCAAAGACAACTCTTGGATGTCATGCTATCTTCAGGAGATTTGGTTCTTCAACTTATAAATGACATACTTGATCTTTCCAAGGTTGAGTCAGGTTTGAACACTATCCTCTATCCATGGCTTATAATTCATATCTGATGTCTGAACCGTAAAATGAAGTACATTTTTAATCAGAGATAAACTTGGAAGTTAGGTACTGATCATTTAATCTCCTCTATGCAGGAGTTATGAAGTTGGAGGCTACCAAGTTCCGGCCAAGAGAGGTAGTAAAGCATGTACTCCAGACTGCTGCAGCTTCACTTCAGAAAATATTAACCTTGGAAGGACATGTAGCAGATGATGTACCCACCGAGGTGAGAAGATATTTATAGCCTCCTTGCTTTTCTGTCAAATATTTCCTTCTAACGTTGGTGCTGAACTATTGGTTACTGCAGGTCATCGGAGATGTTTTAAGGATTCGGCAAATCCTCACAAATTTAGTCAGGTACTAAGCTTTGTGAGGTTTTCAGTCTCATATTTTGCCAGGGGCGACCGTAAATTTACTCAACTGCTGCTTTGCATTCATAATTTTTATTCCTTGCAGCAATGCAATCAAGTTTACTCATGAAGGCAAAGTTGGTATCAATCTTTACCTTGTGCCAGATCCGTCTTTTGCAAAAGCAGAAGCAAGCCTCAAGAAGACTAGTGCAGACCAGTCTAGTATTTCAGGGAATGGAGTCGAAGAGGAATATCTCTCAGCATCTCAAAATAGCAGTAGCCAAAATCATGCATTGAGTGATGAAGATAGCCCTCTGGTTAAAAGCGAGTGCTTAATGAATGGAGGTACTGGGGAGCAACCTCACTCAACTGAAACAGCAGTGTGGATGCGTTGTGATGTCTATGACACAGGAATTGGAATACCAGGTATCTTTGGGATCGTGTCTACTTAAGCATGATACAGAACAGTTACCATGAGACATGTATAAGTCTAACCTTTTTCTTCAATTTATAACGTGACAGAGAAGGCTATACCTACTTTATTTAAAAGGTACATGCAAGTCAGTGCAGACCATGCCAGAAAGTATGGTGGGACAGGTTTGGGACTAGCAATATGCAAACAACTGGTAAGCTTTGTGTTTCTCTTTCTATGATTCTATCCATGGAAGTTACGTTTGATTCGATCTTCAGAGTGTTCTTTTCATTGCACTTGCCATAATAGGTTGAGTTAATGGGTGGACGTCTTACTGTGACTAGCAAAGAACACTGTGGCTCTACATTTACCTTCATATTGCCATACAAGGTTTCAGCTATTTGTGATCATTCTGATGAGCCCTCAGATGCAGAGGATGATGATGATGCATCTGATGATACCACAGAGAGCTTCTTCCAATTTCAACCACCCACTTTGGGCTCCCTGTTCTCCTCCTATGGATCTAGCAGGACCCAAAAGTTATTACCTCAAAAAATTGGGTGTGTAACCTCGCGTAAACTCAATGGGTTTCCCGAGATTTCCTATTCAATTCCCTCTAATAATATCCAATTGGAAGGAGCAAATTCAGTTGAGGATGCATCCTCAGTAGCTGATGACCTGGCGATATCCGAATGTGCATGTTCATCGAGTCACAGCCCAGAGATAGAGAACAAAAATGCAGATACAAGAAACGAATCGCAAAATGGCCGTGGAGATTCTCCATATCATGCAGAGGTAGATCAAGATCGGATAGCCACAACAACAATGTTGAGGGAACAAGAAGCAAGTTCGAGTCAAGAAAGAACAGGGATTGCCTCGCAATGTGTCTCTAGCAGCAGTACTTCAGAAGTAGCTAAACCAAATTTAAAGCCTAATATCCTTCTCGTTGAGGATAACAAGATCAATGTCATGGTGACACAGTCAATGATGAAGCAATTAGGTCATAGCATAGATGTTGTGAATAATGGAGTGGAAGCTGTGCGTGCTGTTCAGCGCCAGAGCTATGACCTAATTCTTATGGTGCAATCTCACTCTCCCTTCTTGTGCATTTTCACAATTTTGATTCAATGCTTTTACTGTTAAGAAAGTCGCTCGCTCATTTCAGGCTATGATGCAATGGTGCATTAGCCCTAACTTTTTTGAGTCATTGCGTGCTTAGTCCTAAATTTCTTCTATTTCACTTTCTTCGCATTTTCATTGCTTGCATTGCGAACAAGTAACACAGACATGTCCATTACTCAATTGTCTATCCCAGTATGTAATTTGTGGACATGCAAACAATTGATTCCAGTTGTTTCTTTTCTAGATTGTATATAATATATTAACGAGAGAGCTAACAAGCGCAAGCGATGTTGATTTTAATGTTCATAATCTTATGGGTGAAGTTCTGCATAATTTTGTAACTTTTTGTCAATAGTGCTCACTTGCTTGCACTTTTCAGGATGTGTGCATGCCAGTTATGAATGGTCTGCAAGCAACAAAACTGATTCGTTCTTTTGAAGAAACGGGTAGCTGGGATGCTGCAATAGAAGCTGGAATTGAACTAAATCTACCGGCTTCACATTTGCATGAGAATGAATTCTCTCTACCTCCCACCAAGTCAAACCACATCCCTATTATTGCGGTGAGCAGTTATTTGCAGAAAGTGATTTCTATTATTGGAAGGATTTGACTCTTGCATAACCGGAATCTTTGAAATAGTAAATGGCCATTGACTTCATTTTGGCATGCTAATGCAGATGACAGCAAATGCTTTGTCCGAGAGTGCTGACGAGTGTTTTGCAAATGGTATGGACTCATTTGTATCAAAACCTGTGACTTTCCAAAAATTGAAAGAGTGTCTTGAACAGTACTTAAAGTGACATCGCTGTAAATTTCTGCATGTGTATAAAATAATAAGAGCCTAGGAAAGTTTTGTAACGAATACATCACGCTCTTCTGTGTCATGAGTGTCTACAGAAAAGTGTATAGAGGTGCAATAGTTTCTTTTATTATTTCATAGTCTAAATGGCTGATGGCAGAACATAGCTAGGAATAGAAGGAGCAAATGGAACGGGAGTGTAAAGTTATTGAAGCAATTACTTTGAAATCATGGACCACAGAAAGATTTCCATCGTAATTTCCCTTGTGCCTTCAAGGTGATTGAAAAGAATCAGGTCAAAGAAAAGGATATTTAGGGAAAAGAAGTACATGTTATAAACGAGGAACTTAATATGAAAGGCTATGAAAAAGGGTCTTACTATAAAGACTAAAAGACGAAATCAGTATCTACAAGTTTGATTTAGTGTCTGAGTTCTGTACGACAAGCTGGACTGATCTTATGTGGCATTATAACTCATTACCTGCCCCATTAGTCGAGGAAAGTACTGAAATATTGCGCATGTTCAATAAGAAGAGAAGCCAATGGTTATTTTTATGATGTGTTCGGCTGCATATCCACCAGTTTTTTTTTTTTTGGGTATAATGTACCAAATCGTAAGTACGGGCAGTTCACCATAATGATCTAACGAGTAACGATTTTATGACTGCCACAATTGAAACTCATATTTAGCGGGTCAAATCTCAGCCCATTGTTCTTGGTCTTTCAGACTCAGACCGAACTAATATGGGGAGCGAAGTGATTTCATTCCATATAAAAATCATTTCATCACGGAAAAGAATTAATCATGTGATTAAACCGAAAAAAAGAATCACTAAATAAAAGCGTTTGTCCAAATATTCTTCCATGACCTGGTCCAAAAAAGAAAGAAAACTTCTACCGCTACGTTTTGACAAAGAAATGAAAAACCTTGAAAGATAAAACAATTGTTACACGTAATCTTATTCAGTGACAGGAAGTGGACTGATATTCCTCGGTTCAAATAATGAGTCAACAACTCGGAGGGAAATTTCCCTGTATTATACTCACCAAGAAAGTAGGTAGAAAACAAGGCATATTTACTTAGATTTATGTTGACTGTAGCGTTGGATTCCATGAACGTCTAGGACCCCCGGGGGGAAAACAGGATCAGTAGCAGCTCTTACAGCAACACTCGCCACTGCAGTAACGTTGACTGGAGGAGTGAACAGAGGCCCCACAAGTGGGATCCGGTTCAACGGTCCCGCATGTTGCAGAATCTACAGTAATTTCAGTTATGCGGTAAGCCACCGAAACCATTTATAAACAAATAATAAATAAGAAGAGAAAGGGGAAGACAGCAAACAAAGAATAAAAGTAAGTAGCTACATAGAATTGAACAGCGACGGGCAGAAAAAGATTTGGGTGTACTATGCTGACTTAGAGAAGAACATGAAATTACCATCTCCATTGGCGAACCAATTGCACCCAAGGGTATCATCATCCTCCCAACACTTCGGGTACCATAAATGAATCCCGGTCTCAGAATGACCCCTGCAAAAAAGGTTAACAAAAAGAAATAAAAAAAGAAAGTCCCATCACACATGAACACGGAGCCACACTAGGAACCACCAGCAGTTTTGCCCTACAGTTCTCAGTTATATGAACATTTAACTTTCATGTTCTAGGCAAACATCTTTGTTAATGTCAAACTGAAAAAGAAAAAGTTCAAAAAAAAAAAAAAGATAAAAAGATGGGGTTAGAATTGAAGTGCCGCTATTATCAAGTTACTAGATGGACGATTTAGGTAGAACAAGGTTTTTAGGTCTACATGTGGCATGCCCACTGCATTGATAATTAATAGTACAAAACATCCCAAAATTAATTTTAACAGACAGAACACTAACCTCCATAAGGGAATCTAGTCAGAACCTCTGTTTCTGCAGCTCTCTACATCAACATAAGACACAATAAAATATATTAAAAAGGTTCAGCATCACGTGCGCATGTGGTAGAGCCCATTTAAAGAAAGAGCACTTGAAACATTATAATTGAAAAGTCAACCATAATTATAAGCATCAATGCAGAAAAAAGGCCAATCCCTGATATTTGCATATTCTAAACCGTAAAATCTAATAGATTTCCGATCAAAACCACAAAAAAATAACGAAAGAAAGAAAGAAAAATTAATACTTCCCTATTGCATGCACAAGGAACCTAACAGGAACTCTCAGTACTTTGCAATAGGGATCATTCCTCTCAAGATATTCTCAATATTTACAAATTAGAAAAATTACCTTTCCTTCATAATAACCCCGCAGCAAGAAATTTACTACACCAAAGTCCGCAGCAGAGATATAGACAAATCTTTTGACACCTGCATGAGACAACAGCACGTGAAATAGTACCTCCGAAGAGGTTTTGCAGTTAATTCATCATATCCATATATAGAATTACAGGAGCAAGAATGTCCATCACAGGAAATTAAGTATGTATAAATCAAGCTCAATGTCCTACCTGAATCAACGAAAACAAGAAGCAAAACAGAATAACACTAGAAAGCATGACCAGATTACAAGAAGTCTAGGACGGTGTAGGAAAAGCTTGGTTAGAAAGGACCACCTACATACTAACTGTGAAAAGAAACCAATGTTCTCCCAACAACGCATAACAAGCATGCATTTCTAATTGAAAGAAAGGGGGGAATTTCCACAAGTAGTCTACAGACATTATCAAATCTACTATGACAATAGACAATCCAAGCAAAGTTCAACATCGTCCAATAAGTTTAATAGAAGACACCAGCTCATCTTTCACTTTATTGAAGTTGAAAAGCAAAAGCTTAACTGAGACCCATCTGAGAAAACCTAAGGGGGCAAAATAGTCCTCTAAAATTAATTACCTTGTTCTGAGGCTGCTCTAACTGCGTTGATATTAGCAGTCCCGTTAATCTTGTACATGTATGAGTTGGAACCAAAGCCACCGACACAGGAAATCTTAGAAAATAAACACAATTTGGATGAATGCATTAATGGGGATTCTTACCAAACCAATTGGGTAAAAAAGCAAAGGCAAAAACACACAATAATAAAAGAAAACAGAGTAATTAAACATACACCATGCAGAACCTCAGGGAAAGGGTGATGGTGAGAGTTTAAATAATTAAAAGAAAATGAATGAATAATGAATTTTAATATGATAATAGACTAGCATGGATCTTTCTTTTTATCCTCCGTCCAAATACATGTCAAACATTGGTTGAAGAAAATGTAACTTACAACAGCAGTGACCCCGTTTAGAGCTTCCTTCCAAGAATCAGTTGAAAGAAGGTTGCCTGGTTACAGTACGACAGGTTTATTTAGAGACATCACAGAATCTCACATCAATGTTGTCTTCGAGGAAAATTGTCAAACAACAAAACAGACCTTGATACCAAGTGACACTGTTAGCCCAGGAATCATGCAGAGATGACCTACCAGACCTGGAATAATAGACAGAAGGAAGCATCAGGTACACACGTAAATGATTTTTTTTTAATTTATTTCTAAGGTACAATAACAATAAGTTCGAGCATACATTCTCCTGCATACTACTCAAAACTCCCACTAGTAAGATACACCTAGAGTCCTCAAAGCTTACAACAAACTACAGCTTCATCTACAGCTTCGCACCAATATCCGCTCATTATTAGATATCCATAGCGCAGCAATTAAAAGCTACCAAGTACCAAATGCCAATACTTAGACTGAAAGTCATAAAAAATATAAAATAAAGAAGTGTCAAACCTGCTCAGACTAGCAACAGACAAACCACGATCTAGGGCTTCCCTGCAAATGTGCGAACCGACAAATCCATTGCCACCCAACACAAGCAACTAGAACATGCATAGAGGTTGAATTGTAATGTTAATAAATCGTGTATACAGAATGAGTACAAAGCTAATATTTAGATATCATTATCATTGTAGCACACCTTTTCTGTCGGAGGTGGAGGAGTATTTAAGGTCTCAGCTTCCTCGACTTTGAAGGGCTCGTCAACCTTATTAGAGTCTGTGCAGAGATATCTCCCATTCTTGGCTATAGTAATTGCACTTCATCATAATTCCAGGTAAACACAATTTAATGGCTTGTTAAAAAGTTGTGTATAGTTCTTATATCTTGCCCAAAAGATTCTTCGATAACAATATGATAAATATATGACTGGATCTTTTGATGAAGAACTTGATTGCAAAGGTATAAAGAAATGTAAGTGTAGTCCTAATACAAATCACGAAAGCAGCGACCCAATACCCCAATAGAGCATAACAACTTCAGAGTGCACTTAATTTGCGCAAAAAATCCTCTATACTCTCAACATATATTCGTAAATTGCACAAACAATTTCAAACCCCTCCCCTCCCCACCCCCAAAAATCGTGATCCTATAAGAAATAAACCGAGATGCGATCATAGCTTCAGTTTCACATACAAGGTCGAACAATAGCACAGTGCGCAAATCATCAAATTACGTTGGTATATCCATTCTTTCCCTGAACCCATCAAGCAGAAATCGAATTGAACGGCGTTGAGAAATAGTATTGAGCCACCAAAGTAAGCCGAAAATAGAATGCGAGGAAAATTGTACAACCAGATGCTCGAAATTTCGGCAGAGCACAGGGAGGGAAAATACTTACTTGAGTTTGGAGATGGAAGCTCTGGAACGGACCAATCGCGAGACGACTGTCCTCATTTGATAGTTCCCTTCCTTCGAAGCCTCTTCCGCTGTGGCCAGGCACGACGATCACTGGATTTTCAACGAATGAGCACCGACACGATTACTGGGGACGTATCTCAGCGGGGACGAAGAATTGGGTCGGTTGTGCTCGTGTATTGCGGAGGCAGGCAGCGAGACGAAGAGTGAACACATGGCGCCCAAACCTGATGACACCTTTGCTAGCATATGTGGCTCATTTGGGGCCTAGAGAGGACTGCTGAGTCCTGTCCAGGAACTTCTACGCAGCTCTGCTGACGCAACGTAAAAAGGTATCCCTTTTAAATGGGCCTAGTTTCACGTTTCCAGCCCAAAACCCAAAATTGTACGCTAATGAATGAATTTTGAGATGTCCATAATCAATTATCTAAAAGCCATCACGACTTTGACGACTTTGGGTCGTAAGAGCCCACTTAACAAATTACCAGTTTTGCCGTAGGAGCCCTTTCTTTCACAGAACATTCTGTCTGCCTAACTCCGTTCCTTTGCTCCGTATCTAAGGAATTAAAAAAGAAAAAGAATATTGAGGAAGCTTTTTGGTAGGGAAGAAGATTGTTAAAAGCATGTGCTATGTTCTCGAAGATGACGATGGACCGTTATGAACATATTTTGATGTTCAAAATGAAAACTTGAAAATTTTCAAACTGGAAGAGAAGAGTTCCATACATATAACACCAGCCAAAACCATGTTAATGGGGAAAGGAAGTTGATCACGTCTCTATTTCTGAGACCTCGAGTGGGCACATAGTTGCATCTACAAGTATACGTGAGTGGCCAATGGCCGGGCACTTAAAAGGGGAATCCGCGATGCATAAAGAGAATGGGCCTACGCAAGTTGGGTTGAGCATGTGCTTTAATTTCCATGACGAGGGAGATTCCTATGCCATGTTATGAAATTGAAAAGGAGGAGGGAAGCTAAGGTTCTAATTAGACACGGTGACTTTAGCGAATTCTGAAACAGCTAGCACGTGCTGTTGCTCTGATAGCGACTGTTCAAGTTAGTCGAAGGGTGAAACACACACGCAATATCCTTCAGGTGTGCCTATTGTTTGGCCACGTTCCATCATGCATATATTTTATAGCAGATATCATGCTCTGTAATGATTAATGTGAATTGACTGATTTTTATTAGGGGAGACCAGAGAGAAAGAGAAACCTCTTACCTATAATAAAATATTAGATTTCTACGGACCAACACAACTTCTCCGTCCGCTTATTTGATTTGGGTGCTTGTCTTCATGGCTCAGCTTGTGGCTGTATATCAAATATCCAAAACCTCGTTATGATAACGTGAAAATATTAGCTGTCTCAAGACCATCGTTGATGCTCAAACCACAAAGTATTATAAACCATCACGATTCACTAATGAAAGTAGATAACTGTTTCTGAAAGTTACTGTTAATTAGCACACATCTTTCGCTTTCAGCTGTTACGTTTTCTGTAACAGATCTCGTGCATACATCAACTGCGTATGCTAGACATTGAGTATTACTGTATTACGAATGTGAAATGGATTCTTATATTGTCTTCGCCCCTCTCTCTCTCTAAATATATATATTGATCCGTTGATAATAATTGAAAGCGCTTGAAGATGCAGCTGTGCACGCCCGCATGTATGTTGGGGGTGCATGTGTTCTTCCTTTTAGCTAATCCTAATTATTATAGCGAATCCACCTTTTTATACATTAACTCAGGGTTAGCGATCCCTATATATACACGATTGATGAGAATAGTTGGAATTGAAGTTAGAATCTAGTACAATGGTTTATATATGGAAAGAGAAGCGACCCTTAAAAATTTGAAGAATCAAAAGTTACAAGCATTTCAACTAATAGGAGAGAGCCAGGTTGATTTTATTTTATGGAATGGGCAGCGAATATATTGATGTTAACATAGTATACAGCAACAAGTTGGATATGCATGTTAGTTTTACGTACTTGATGCAGATTGAGAGCGAAAATGGACAGTACTTTGATCCCAAAATATTTATTATAGTTTTGGAATCACATGCGCCACAAGCAGATAAAGGACCATCCTACACCAGGCCAAAAAATTAAAAAGAGGCCTCATTCTGCCATTCAAGAGAGACAATCAGGTGCCAATACGTATATATATGCTAAAAGGATAGCTCCAGTCGAGCTGAAGAATCGCTTTTGTCCTTTGATGATAAGGAGGGGGGAAATAGAGAAGTTATTTTCAAGATCAACAACCAAGAATATCATCAGGGGACTTCAAAAAGTTGAAAGCTTTTAATCAGCGAATATGACCATAACAATGTATTTCATGAAAATGGTATGTTCAAAAAGGGATGAACATAGAAAGCCATCGATTCAGGGACTGACTCGCCCAAGCAATGGACCAGTGATATTGGTCACCTAGGACGTCACTTAAAAGCGAAAGAGGTATATTTAGGTGGTGAATATTACTTTCAAAATTTAAATGGTGTGAAAAAACATACCAATCCATATCTAATATAAAAACTCTAATTCATCTGCAATCTGCATAAGCCATGTTTAATCCAAAATAAGTTTGGAGCAGGACAGATCAATAATATCTTTTGACACCTACGAAGTTTGAAACGATTGCTAGGAGCATAATAAATAGAAGTGGAGGGATGTGCGGACGTGGAGTGGGAAAAAGGTCGCCTCCTCAATAACTGAGCGACAACCGAATTTCACGAGTTCCGAGTGAGAACCGCTGTTGCTTCTGTCTCACCCCTTTTACCTCCAAATAAAAGTTGTCAGCTACCACCCCATCAAATCACACTGCTTTGAATTTTATTAACTTTCTAGTTTCTTGTATTATTTCCTTCCCAGTTTACGCAGCTGACTTTTTTGGTGCTTCCCATATTTCTCAAATTCAAATCTCTCGTGACATGGCCGGTTATTCTAGATTTCATCATTTCATGGGCTGCGATTCTTTTTGTAGTGATATCCCCCAATACATTGATAAGGGAAACGCGCATTTGTATAATCATTTTTATCTTTTCAGTCTTTGAATATACAATATAATGATGCATATTTATTAATTTTTTATTAAACAGAGAATCAAGCATTCCGGCCAAAACATCTGCTACCAGTTGCAACTTTACTACTCGGAGAAAAGGCGCGAGAGGGGAGAGAATCTATAGCATGCAACTATGTAGACACAGAAGCAGAAGAAATATAAATCCAAGTAATAATGCATGTGAATAATGGGGGTGAGTGATATGTGAATAATATGAGAAGTGGGTTGTATTTAGATTTCAATTGGCAAAAGTTGATTATAAAAAAGATGACTAGCGAAACATGATGATGTTTGGATAATATTTTTTAAAATTGATTTTAATAATTAAAAATATTTTGATAATTTTTCAAAATCAATTATGAAGATGGGAAAAGATTAAAAATGTTCAAATGTTAATAATTGATTCTCAAATGGAGGAAAAATAACTTTTCCAAAATAGACTTTCACGAGTGAAATGAAATTTTGCAAATTTGAGAATGTTAATTTGGATAAACTTTTACAAAATTATGATTTTGATCCAACAATTCTAAATGGGAATCCAAACACGCCCATCATAAAATTTAACTAATCCAATTCTTTCATGATATAAAATAGGAATAATCAAAACTATGAAACAAAGGGGAAAGCTGTAGCTGTTTTTTCCACCTTGGTCACGTTTGTTATTTTCTCTTATTACACTTGTGTTGATGATTGTGGCTTCTCCCACTATACAAATAAATATCTTATTATTCTTTAATCGGATTCCCTAAAAGATATTGAGGCAATAAATGAAACAATCTCTCTCACTCAATTGAATTATGATGTTGTCTCTGAAATACAAACCCTATTAATCATGTTTGAAAAATATATGTTTAAAGGATCTTTGAAGATACTAATGAAGCAATGGATGTCCTTGGCTCATTGTGAAGAAGGCCCTGTCCTGCATAATTGGGTTTTATCATTTGAATTTTTTTTTTTATGAGTTAATTCTTACAATGCAGCAAGACATATACTCTTACTACGATGCAGTTTATTTTCCTTTATTAAAAAAAAATCTGATCCCCCAGCACTCTTCGCTTTTGCAGTGGTCTCAGATAGGGATTCCAGAATAATCCTCACCCACACCCTTGCTTCCCGTATAATTTACATATAATAGAAACCACACCTCTTTTTCCTCAGACAATCCTTTTAAACCAACGTTTAATGGATCTAAAGGTGAGAGAAAGTCAGAAAGGAACGGTCTTTGAAACACGAGGCCCCACCCACAATGCCTCTGAGTCGTGTCTAAAAGAACTCGATGACCATAAGGATGATCCAGGCTTCAAGGGTACGTGGGCACCAGTTTCGCTACGCCTACAGACAACAAAACAGTGCCAAGCCCGTGATCAACTTCCAAAAGGCTTCAGTATAATAGAGACCTATATCCCATTATACCCTACTACCCTTACTGTTAATAATATCTTTCTAGTAGAACACTAAAACTTGCCTAGCCAAAAATAAAAAGCAATAAAAGATCGCCTTTAAATGATAAACGGAAACACGTTTGCCGTGGTCTACGCTATAAAAAGCGATTCTCCCAGGCTCCACAGTTTTGCAGGTTCACGTTGTTGGCGGCTTTATTTCACCGTCTCTACCTGCCTGTGCAGAAAGCAATATGGGAAGCGTCTCCGCCTCAGAGAAAGACATCGCTAGTTCATCAGCGGTATCAGCCCCACCTGCCCAGCCTCATCCATCTCCTTGGCAATCTCCGGTTCCTTATTTATTCGGAGGACTGGCCGCTGTCCTCTGCATCATCCTGTTTTCGCTTCTCATGCTAGCCTTTTCTTACAGGAGGCAATCGGCCCGACGAAATGGGCCCGCACGTACCCAACTCGGCGGTGCAGCTCAGAAACAAGGTGAGTCTGGTATGGCAGAGTCGGTTCATGTTTTCGAACAAAAGATCCTGGTCATCATGGCCGGCGATGAGCACCCCACATATTTGGCCACTCCTGTCTCGTCTCTTGGAGAAGGATTTGAGGAGGTTTTTGGGAAAGGAGACGACAATCGCGAAAATTCCCAGAAAATTGACGAGCAGGTGTGTGATCTTGTTGCAACTTCGACTACAACTCCATTGGAGAATGAAGGCGCGCTCGAAAGCCGTCAAAGCAGCAACCTGTGAGAAAGCTGGCTGGATATTCTTTACTTTCCTTTTAGCTTATTACTACTCGATCGCCCTGTTATCCGGGTTTTCTGGATCATATTCATGGCGTCCTATGTTGATTCGAGAAGTGTAAGCTCAAGCCGATCGATATTAATTAGAATTCGAGAAAGTTTATACTTTATATTCCATCAAACTGCAGCTAGATACAGTGATATATGCATTATTACTGAGTAACGTAACGCCATTCACAGTGTTGGTCTTATCTTAGGTAGGTAGACTGATGATTTCGTGTGATATATACAAATACAAGAACCTGGAACGGTAAAATTAAAAGAGTGGGAAAATGCGTGCGTTCAACTAAAACTAAGACTTGATGAATGATTGAAAGAGAGATATTTGAATGGTCACTGGCGCAAGGTGTTGAAAACCTGAAATAGATATTGGCATCTGGTGTGTGTGTGGTGGCGTCGTTAGGAATAGAAGACTAGGAAAATGGCGGGAACACCGATTGATTTGCCGAGAAAGGACAAGGGGAGTGGGAAGCGGCGGAGGCGTGGCGTTTAGGGCACGACAAAAAGATTATGGGCCGAGAGATGACGTGGCGCGATATTGGTGACACGTGTCATCCTTTCCTTCACCGCTTTCACGCTGAACACCTCCGCGCTACGTTACGCGGCTCCTCAAGGCCGCATCCCCTCCCTCATTTACGCCGTTCCGGTGTGAAAAGACATGAGTAGGTCCGTTTTTCGTGTTAAAATAATATAATTTATTAATTAACATTTTTTATATTACTCTCTCTATTAATTTATAAACCATTTTTAATCCAATTATGCATACTCATAAATAAAAAAATTATTTTTAAAATTATATATATTTTATATTTATATTTATTTAATATAACGTCTCAATTTAAAATTTTAATTACATCTTTAATTGAGAGTACTTTTGAAAAGCTTCATTGATTCTTGAAAAAATATTTTGTACTTTTAACTGAAAGAGGATATATAAACATGAATAAACGCAGGGTTTACATGTTAGGCGACATTTCCAGATCTATATATTAGATTAATTGGACTATGGCCCATTGGAAAAAGCGATCTGATTTAACCATTTAATCTGCTATGATAATTGATCCCGATTGATTCACTTTGACTCGGATGATTCTTGAAGCTTTGAAGAAAAACTCAAGATTTAAAACAGTTAAATTGTTTTAATATCATTTTTCATTTAAACATTATTTTTTTAACTATTGTGTCATAAACAATTAAATCATAAATATAACTTGCTAATTTTTTTGGTTTGCCGTTCCGCTTAGTTTTAAAAACATTAGTGTAAGACTGTAAGTAGACTTTGGGAATCAACAAACCCAGGTACAGGCTTTCTATAAGTAGCGCTTTCTTGACGTCAGACCCAGGAGGAATGCCACATGCAAATGAGCTGTTATGATTTCTTAATTTTTTTCTTCACAGTAATAAACAAAAGGCGATACTGCGTACTAGTTCTGTCAAATCTGAGGTCATCCAAAAGACCAAACTGTGAACCTTATTGCAGTTGAATGCCAGCGCTTTCCAATTTGATTAAATTACAGAAAAAATCTCCCAAATTATATAAATAACAATTTAAATCTATTAAAATGTTATAATATCACTTAACCCTCTAAATATTTCTGTATCAATAAATTTAAAATTAAAAAGTCCTTTTACCTTTATAAATAAGTTATAATTTATTATTTAATTTTTATAATTCTTAAAATAAAATTTATTATTTTTTAAATAAAAATTATGAATTTATTTTTCAATAACAAAAATTATATTTGACAAGTTATAATTTTTTATCCAACTCTTATAATTTATAAATAAAAATTATTATTTTTAAGTAAAAATTATTATCAGGGTTTATTTTTTAATAATAAAAATTATACTTAACAAGTTATGATTTTTTATTCAATTTTTATAATTCATAAAATATAAATTATTATTATTTTTTAAATAAAAATTATGATTGAAGCTTATTATTTTCAATAAAAATGAAGTAGTCTTTTTATTTTAAAATTCATTGACATAAAAATTTTAATAAATTTTAATGAAATTATAATAATATGAATGACCATATTATCATTTATAAGGGGTTTTATTGTCCATTTACCTTCTTCTTTGGTACGAGTAGTTGTTAATGTCATATTCCCTTCATTCATTATTCCTACACTACAACACTCGTGTGGCACCCATACACGAATTATCAGGATTCTGCCGAATCCTAAAATTGATAGAACTTTGAAGGAAGTTTATCATTCCGGCTTGGCGTTGACTTTTTTTATTGGTCAATTGTATTGCTTCATTTTATATTCGTACTGTGTTACTGACTCCCTTTAAGCTAGTACTTCTTCCTTCCTAAATTATAGGTGTTTTTTTAAAAAAATTTATCTTAAAATATAAAATATTTTAAATAGATTAAAGTTTTATTAAATACAATAATTTTAATATTACCCTTTATCTCTTTGTAATTAATTTTTATCATCTTTTTTAAATATATTCCATCCGTCCTAAATTATAAAACATTTTTAAACAAGTGTCACATACTAATAAATCTCATTAAATACACTTAATAACTTTATCTTTTCAAAATAAAATTATAAACTTTTTAAAATACTCATCATTTAATGCATTGAAAAAAAAAGTGATGAAAATTAATCATAGAGAGAGAAGGATAATATCAAAATTGGTGCATTTAATGAAACCTTAATCTACTTAAAGTATCTTATATTTTGGGATGAAAAAACTCCTTAAAAAATGCTCTATAATTTAGGAAAGATGAAGTATTAAATTATGAATATTTTAAAAAGTTTATATTTTTATTTTTGAAAGATAAAGTTGTTAAGTGTATTTAATGACGTTCATTGGTATGTGAGATTTTATTTAAAAGTGTCTTATAATTTAGAACGAAGGAAGTATAATATAGACATTTTGCCACACTTTTATTTAGTTCAACATACAAACTATTGAATAATTCCCATAACCGTTTTTCTAATTACGTTTCTATTTTGCTTATTATTTAAAAAATGACATATTAAAATTTTAATTTTTATTATTAATACGCTAATACGTAGAATTTTGTATGAGAGTGTAATCTAAAACCTGTAAAAAATTTTACATAATAAAATTGTACTTAATATTTTTTTAGAAATATGGAATAATTACTAATAACTTCCTCTGTTATAGTCTCATGAGAATAATATATCAATTGCCCGAGTGGAATATAGATAAGGATTGTTTTTTTTTTCCTATCAATATACTGCAAACAGTAAAAAAAATTATCAAAATGCTGTACCGTAAAAAATATTTACCCAAATGCCACACTAAAAATTATGCATATCGAGAAAGAGTTTGTGGGTATAAATAAATCGTTTAAGTCAAGAATAATTTATAATTAAAAATTATTTTTTTAATCAATAAAAAGTGAAAATCATTCACTGGGTGAATGATTTTAATTTTTTTTACTGATGTGATATTTTATTTACTGTTAATTGTGAGAATGTCTACTTTCTCTTCTTGCTTTGTTGTTATGGCATGATTCATTTAAATATAGGATAAATGGCCAATTACTATTGTTAATACTCCTCCAACATTTGAAGAGTTTGATAAAACATCTGAGTATTTGTAATGATATTGAAGACATATTTAACAATTGATCCAACATATCAGCAGTGATATTGGGTACGCCATAAGTTTTTCACCTTCTTCCACTAATATCATTGAGTATGAATAGGTGAGTTAAAAAGTGATGATGTTGAGGGTGGTACGTAATGATGATCAAATTGAATAGGATTTAGAGAGGTGGAAGGGGGTGATGATAATGATAGGCTAGCATGTAATAAAATTGACTAAAATTTTGAGGCTCTTGTTTATCTAAATTTTCATTTTTAATTGGTAGTTGGGTAGATAAATAGCTACCACATCACTTGCTTAGTCTATTTTGAAAAATTTATAGATGAGGCAACTCAATTATAAGTAAAGCATGCTGAGGATTCCTATTAAATTATTGTTCTCTCGTTACAAGTAAGATGTTGCATAGGTTGTGAGTAATCCTATCTCGATAATCAATGTAATAAAAACATTTTGAATGAGAATTAATCATCAGTCCATATAATTCCTCTGTTATGTCAGCCTAAAATAAACAATAAAATATTATTACATTATAATATTTTTTTTTAAAGAAAAAGATGGTATTAGTGGAAGAAAGTAAAAAACTTACCACAATATTATTACTAATATGTTAAATTCATTGTTGGGTATATTTTTAATACCATTACATATATTTAAATGTTCTATCAAATTCTTCGAGTGTCGAAGAAGTATTAACAATAGTAAGTGATTATCTATCTCATGTTTAAATGAATCACGCAAGAAAAATAAAACAAGAATAGAAAGTAAAGATTCTCACACTAACAGTAAATAAAATGTCACATTAATAAAAAAAAGTCAAAACCATTCACCTAATAAATAATTTCACTTTTTATTAAGTAAAAAAATAATTTTTAATTATAAAATTATTTTTGACTTGAATGATTTTTTCATAACAACAAACTCATTCTGTATGAATAATTTTTAATGTAACATTTAAATAAATATTTTTTATGATAAGCTATTTTGATGATTTTTCTTTTAACTGTCTGCAGCATATGGGTAAAAAAGCCCATAAGGATTTTACCAAAAGCTAAGAAATTGATGTCTGCGCGTGAGGGAAAAGCAAATGATCTCAATCATTTAACGCGCAGATGTTAGATGTGACAGAGGGCATTAACAGCATTCATTGGTTCCCTTTGATGAGCATGCAATGAGCAGAAATCACAAGAATTTAAGAAACTGGCCACCGGCGGCTTCGTGGGGCTCAAGCCTCGTCCATATCGCCTCCCACATCGGGACAATAAATCACCTCCATGTACTTATAATTTCAAATTCTTAATTTATAATTAATTATCGTAAAAGCAATCCATCACCGGAAAAAAAATAAAAAATGAAAAACCATCTCTTTGCATCGTCATGCTAATTCTTGAAAGCTAAGCCTCCTTCCGCCTTCAGTCTGAACAAAATAAAAGCAGTGTCCGGTGAGTTATCGGTGGTTAGCAAAAATGAATGTCCTGTGAAGCACGGCGGATGAAGAGTAGGCTGTAGACACATCACAAACAATCCTCCTTCATATGGAAAATGTGAAGAATCAAATTTCTAGCACTAGCATACAAGAAACAAGAATTAACACTTGCCAGTTACCACATCTCGCACATCAAGTTAGGGTTGGTTAGTTCAATCTCTTAGTTTATAGAAACCACATAAGCATACTTCCTTTGGTAGCATGGAAGAGTTACTGTCGTATTGATAGGTGGGATGAAACATATGTTTATAAAAATGCGTGGCATGCACATGAAAGTAGATCATTTTTTACAAAGGAGGTGATGGAGGAAGCTAGTCCTGTGGGTATAAAAGTGAAAGTAAATTTCATCAGTTTCAATGAACTTGGATTTTTTTTTTTGTTGTTGTTGTTGGGAAGAAGTAAGATCTGGTGTATCAAACAATCTATTTTTTTAGCATTCATCTTTACTTTTCTAGTCCCAACGGGCAAGGAGAAGTGTTGAGAGGAAAAGTGGAAGCAGGGCCGTTGAATGATTTGGCTGTTTAGTTGACCACGTTATAATTTGGACCTGCATTACATAGGAAAAGCCATATATCTGAAGCCCAAACCTCCTCATCAAGTCATGGATTATTTTCCTTGCTTGACATTATTCGCTGTCCAAAAAAAATGACTCTCTGGACTATTTGCGGGTTCTTCGTCTGAAATTGAAGTTCTAGATTCCACCCCTATCATATTTCACCTGAATGGACGAAACAAACAGTTCCCTGTCCATCATTTTGGTTTATGGACTGTGATTTAATCTCCTTAAAGTGGTATATCAATTGGTATATCAATCATAAATGTCTGCTTGACTTGGAACCAAAAATCCGGGAATTACTCGGTCAATAAAAAGTGAAGTGAATAATTACAAAAGTGTATCTCAGAGAAACCATGGCTCCATAAATTTTACTCCCATTTATAAAATATGTTCTAAAAAATTTATTTAATCTCATTTTTAAATTATAATATAATTTTTTCATTTAAAAAATATTTTTAAAATTATTTTTGCATGAGAGAAAAAAATAACATGACATCACTTTTAAAATTTATTATATAAAGTTATATTTAAAATTTTATACACTTTTATTTTTGAGAAAATAAGAATAAAATCTCTTTAGATTATTTAAATTATAATTTAATCTCTCAAATGTTATAATACTAATGAAGTTTTTGAGACCTCTTTATTAATAATTTTTTTAGAAAAAATATCATTTACCTTTATTGAAAATAATACAACTCAATTATAACTTTTATTTAAAGAATCACAATTTTTTTCTATAAATCACAAGAGTTAGACAATAAATCACAACTTATCAAATGTAATTTTTGTTATTGAAAAAAGTCTCAATCATAACTTTTATTTAAGAAATAATAACTTTTGTTCTGTGAATTATAAAAATTAAACAAAAAAAATAATTTATTAAGTGTAATTTTTATTATTAAAAAATAAAATTTTAAAATAATAAACTCCATTCACAACCTCTATTTAAAAATCATAACTTTTTTAAAAAAATTACAAGCCAAAAATTACAATTTATTAATAAAGATAAAATAATATTTCCTCTCAAACAAGAATCTTTAAAGATTTTATTAATATTATATTATTTTAAAAGGTCAATTTAATATTTTAAAAAAATTTTATTATTGTTTTTTTTTACATTAATATTAACTGGGTTGGTGAAAGTAATTTGTAAAGAGCAAAATTAGGCAATTAGAGATAAACTCTCATGCTAGAGAGATAAAAACAACAACAAATGAGTGAAAAAAAGAAAAAAACAACTTCTGCCCTGACAAACTGACTGCACCGTACAATAAGGTGAAAATGAAAGTGACGAAGGGACGTAAGATGCCAAAAGCCCAGCGGGCCGCACCGTAACACCCCACCTCACATCCAGCGAAGCTAGTTGGGTTCGACTTTCCACAACGACGACAATTTTCTTGTGGTTCATCCCCACCCCCATGTTTTGCTCCGAAGTTTATTTGGCTAAGCCTCGCCCACGTGTCGCCCCCCAATTGGGGATTACCCAGATCTCTCTGGTCCCACTAGATAGATAGACATACTTGTTTCGAATAATCACGCTTCCTCCTCAACCACCCGTGCTCAACATTTCCTCGTTGAGCTCATACATTGCGCTCGGAGAGGGGCTCGGACCCTACATTCACTGCAACTTCATACCCTCCCATGGCTTCCAAGCTCTGTGACTCCTGCAAGTCCGCCACCGCCACCCTCTTCTGCCGCGCCGACTCCGCCTTCCTCTGCCTCGGCTGTGACTCCAAGGTCCATGCCGCCAACAAGCTTGCTTCCCGCCACGCGCGCGTCTGGGTTTGCGAGGTCTGCGAGCAGGCTCCTGCTCACGTCACCTGCAAGGCCGACGCTGCTGCTCTCTGCATCACCTGTGACCGGGATATCCACTCTGCCAATCCACTCGCTCGCCGTCACGAGCGTGCCCCCGTCACTCCCTTCTATGATCCCGTCCACTCAGTCGGTGTCCCGTCGGGCGCTGCCATCAACTTCCTCAACGACCGTTACTTCTCCGATGCCGATGCAGATGCTGATGTCAGCAGGGAAGAGGCGGAAGCGGCTTCCTGGTTGCTGCCAAACCCTTCCAATCCGAAGGCCGTAGAGAGCCCAGATCTGAACTCCGGTGAGTACGTGTTTCCCGAAATGGAGCCCTGCCTGGATCTGGATTTCGGGCCGGAGGATCCGAAGGAGGAGGCTCAGGAGCAGAACAGTTCCGGCACTGATGGTGTTGTGCCGGTACAGAGCAAGAGCGCACAGATTCCATCCCTCAACGACCACTACTACGACATGGAATTGACTGGGTCCAAGAATTTCGCCTACGGTTACAACGGCAGCCAGTGTCTGAGCCAGAGTGTAAGACCTCGTTTCTGGAATTTTACAATTCATTACATTGTAGCCTTGAATTTAGCTAACGTGAACGACTTCAGGTATCGTCTTCTTCCATGGAAGTCGGGGTGGTTCCAGATGGGAATGCGATATCGAACGGCTACAGCAAGACGATGATGGGGAGCGAGAATCAGACGGTGCAGATATCAGCCGCTGACAGGGAAGCGAGGGTATTGAGGTACAGAGAGAAGAGGAAGAACCGCAAGTTCGAGAAGACTATTCGATACGCTTCCAGAAAAGCGTATGCGGAAACGAGACCCAGGATCAAAGGCAGATTCGCCAAGCGATCGGAGGCGGACCGCTTCGGAGGATACGGCGTCGTACCAAGCTGTTGAGCGCTCTGGTGGTTGCATATCAAGTAGATTCCGGTTAACCGTGTACATATATTTTTGTTGTTGTGGTTGTTTTCCTTGTTCTTGAATCTGAACTTGCTTGCGAGTGTGATATATGTGTAGCTATGCATTTTGGTGGTTGATAATATAGTATATTGGGATCACCAAATCATCAATAGCTTTTTTGGCTTTTGATTTGAGGAAGCATGGGATGAAATATTATAATAAAATTGAAAAGGGAAACGCGATGATGGCCGCAAGGGAATCAAAATCTGGAATCCAATTGGCTTGTGGCGATTTAATTATTAATTTCAACTGAAATAGTAATTTTAAATGCGTAACTGAACAGTATGGACGAAGGGATGGTTCGAGGCTGCGAGCACTCCTTCCTGGAGATTTCGGTTTTTTTTTTTTTTTTTTGATTCAATCCTGGAGTTTTGCTTTGTCTGTGAAAGGAAATTATTATAAATAATAATTCAAGCTCCGTATTCGCGTCAAGGTCTTCTTTTCTCGAACTGCGCAGCTCAAAAGTACAATCTTTTTTTAGTCACCATTTTGTAGTTAGGGTCTAGTATGCCATTAAATTATTCACGATGTGGAGTCAATTTTAAATTATTACATTTGACAAAGTCGATTTTTTAGTTGGCACGTTCTTATCCATAGGAGTTGTGTTTTATATTCATATTTGACTAACTATTTTCACCATTAACCGTTAATTATGAATGTGAATAAGGTCATGCATTCATGTTTACAGAAAGTTATTGTTTGACCCAAAAAGTGAAACAATATATATATATATATATATATAAAATATGATTTGAAAGCTATTGCCAGGAGTAATTTAATGTAATTTATTCAATTAATTGACAAAAATAACCACATCCACTTGCAGCTTGTTTCAACAGTTCAACTCAGTCATGCTGGAAAAAGGGGGAAAAAATCAGAGTTTCTCGTAAAGAATAGAGCAGGGAATTGCCCGATTTAACTGTGGCTAGCAAGAGCCAGTTCCCGGTTGGCGAGAAATAAATAAAGCATTTGAAACATCAAATATATATGTAGTCTAAGAATCCACGATGTTCCTATGAAACTTTTTATATATTCCATTTGTCAAACGTCAATGATTCCTAATAGTACACATAAACATGAAATATAGATTCTTCGAGAACACCCACTTCAAGTCATTTTATTGGCCATCATCGTCGTGCATGGAAGTTGATGCACATTTTCCACACTGCGTCACCTTTTGAATTCCTACCTCACCTGTCATCTTGCTCGAATCGATTTGGACCCTTCAATTCCTTGTCCAATCCAGATCCTAAGGGCTTAATTGGTGTGAACTATGAAGGAATGAGAGAGTGTGAGTGGGACTGATATTGAATTATGCCAAGTTTTTGTGTTAGATAGGTGGGAATGAAATGGGATTACCCTGTATCACCTGATATTGAAAAATCAATTTCAAGAATGAAAATTCTAAACCAAATTACTCCTTACTGGATCCCCTCCCTTGTCAGACTCATCTCCAACTCTACCATCAACGCCATCCTCCACCCTTGCCGGTGATGTTGTGCTGGCAACACTATCTTTCACCCATGGCAACCATCGTCGCATCTCAAATCCTCTATCAAAAACCGTTGTGCCTCAAATCTCAAAGCTCAGGATTGGTTGGCATTTCTAGAATGACACCCACTTTTTTAGTTTGTAGGAATAATAATTGTCCAGGTCTTTACTTTCACGTTTTGGGTCGGAGCAATTTCATTTAGATCAATGGAAGACTGAAAAAATTCAAGGGAGTGAGTGCGGCTCAATTTGCTTTGAAGATGGTTGGGTCTCTTTCTTCTCCTCAAGTCCAAGTCTCCTCTTTGTCTTTCTTCACTTCCACCGCTTTCATTGCTAAATTTGAGAAGAGGGAGGGTGATTCCTTGTGTTCCTTTCTCGAAGATCTAAGACGCTAGGGTGGAAGGAGTGGCCTTTTGCGTTGCTTTGCTCTTTGGGGAGAAGGAAGATGATTGCATTATATGAGCTGGGTAATAGTTTTTTTCTTGATCATTATAATCTTCTTATAATTTATCTTTAATTGTAAAATAAAATAAAGAAAAATATTTCCTGCAAATATTAATCCATACCAAACATAATTTTAAAGTCTCATTTGCACTTTCAATCCCAATTCTTTTAAATAAAGGCCTGTATACCAAGGCCTAATTGTTTAACCTCACAACTTCAACATCCAGATGCATTAGTTCATTGGATGAATAGTCAAATCCTTTCTTCTTCTTCTTCTTGTTTTGTTTTGTTTTTTTGTTTTTTGTTGGAATTACAAACAAGTACATAAAGTTTAACTAGGAAAAGGAAAATTCACACAAACAGGCAAGGTTCTATTTTGTATCCGGTTAAATCCTTTCAACATAGCAACCATCACACACGTTTTTCATAAGATTACAATACTACACTTGATACAAACGATGAATCATATAAAACAAGAATGTTACACAGTACAAGACAAGTTAAAAGAGAACTTCAACAACAACGCAGCACATGGCGACTCCTTTTTGTGGGGAAACTTGGGCCGCAGACTCTTTACACATATTCCCCCTCCCTACACACGCATGGCTCTATCTAGATGATCATTATGAGTTTGATTATTGGTTCTTCTATTCTTGCAACATAATACAGGCTACATGGAATGCCTATCATGAACTATATTAGACATAATTTGAGACATCCCATCTTTTAATCTGCCAGAAACCACAACAAAGCAGGGTTTTTGCCCTTCTATCCTTCTACCGAAGGACGTGAGCTACTTCGAGAAGCGCTGCTGCTTTGGTTCGTCTGGTTCGTCAAGAAACGGACAACAACACAAGTGATGTTGTCAGAACTGCCTCTTTGATATGCTTCATTCATCAGCCTCTTTGCAGCTTCCTCTGCATCCGCAATTGGTTTTATCATAGCAACAGCTTCCTGAGGACAAGAGTTTTCTTGTTTAGCTAGCGATTATTTTACAGAAATGAGTTCTCTACCAAACATAATATATGTGATTTTTGAAGCCGACATTATGTATTTCAGCCCTTGGCTTGTTTCGAACAGGGATAAAACTCCCCTCTCTCAATATGTTAGTGCAAGGCCTTCAGGCAATATTTGACTCATACTTTCTAGAAACCAAGTTATCACTTATCAGGCTTTACCTAACGAAAGCAAATATAGGTAAAAAAAATACTAGCATTTCACTCATTTTCAGTAGAGCCTGAATCATCTCAACGTGCTTATATTTTAATGACGGAGAAACAGAATAGTTACCAGAGAAAAGAAAGGGGAAGAAATGAAAAATATTGCAGACCTCATTAGTGACAACATCCCATAGCCCATCGCTGGCCAGTATGAGAAACTCAAGAGAGCTGTCAACTTTTTCTTCCTGCAAGACCAAATGGATTCTTCTAAATAAAATACAGAGGGGAGCAAAGGAGAAAAAGACACGCGCACACAACAAAGTTAGGCAGTGTATAAACTTGTCCTTTTCGTACACAAGATTCAATCCTCGACCCACTAATGGAATGATTTTCAATGTAGACTTCATACTATCCACTGCATGTGATAAATCCATCAATAAGTCAGAAAAATGGATGTCACCATTATCGAAACACACCTGGATTTCTGGATCAGCAACAACATACTGCTTCAGGAGTCTATCACCAAATGCACGGGAAACAGCAAGAACACCACCAACTCTCCAAGTTCCTGTGAATATAATTTTAAGTTTTTGAATGGCCATAAGCCAGATAAATAACAAGATTAAACCAAGAAAGATAACTAGGATATGAACTAACCAGCCCACATGACAAAGCCCCCAGCATTTTCAATCCTTTGCCTCTCATCAGTTTGGTCTGGCTTATGATCTCGAGATACAGCAATGGCTAGAGGAAATCACAAAAGGAAGTATTTATATTATTTGTTTAATTGGGTAAGGTTAAACCAATTATCTTTACATGAAAGCACAAGAAACAATCATAAATACATGAAGACTCACACTCTCATGAACTAATAATACAATATTAAACCCACATAAATGACTTCCATCACACACTAGGTCGTAGGACAAATTTCTCAAAAGTGATGCATGATAAGAGCACAGGCTGCTATAAAAACTATGAAAGAATCACCTAGAATTTGAAAATGTGACACTATCGGCAGATAAACACAAATGAAATGGCCAGTAGACTATTTCATGTTTGGTTTTCTCACAAATTTAATGTTTCCCTCATACTAGCATGTCTGAATCTTCACGTGCTTGTAAATCAGAAATGAAAGGAATAGGCAAACAAGTGAAGAAATTATGACATGTGTAAAAAAAGACGAAAAATGACAGTAAATATTGCTCTCCTGGGACAATTATTAAATGCATTCTATTCATGCCTCAAAACAGACTACTAGAGTCTATAACTTAACAAGCAGAGGCAACTATAATAGGAACCATACAGAAAAGGAACTTTACAAAACTAAAATTCATGTGAAAACTTAGCGATCATATGCATATTTGATATTTCTAAGAATGTACATAACGGCAGATGAAGTTACTAGACTTACCATTACCACCCCTGCATATAACAGCTCTGGAGTCCCCGACATTTGCAACAAGCAAACGGTCGCCAACCAGGATGGCAGTGGAAGCAGTTGATCCAGCATCTCTGTTTTGAGCGTTTTCTGATTTGAGAAATTCAGAATCGGTATGGCTATATGCATCAGCTGTAGACACGAAAAGTTTGCCAGGTAAAACAATGTTATTTTCTGGACTTCACATATCAGAGAACATTAAACCCCAAAAGAGAGAGAGAGAGAGAGAGAGAGAATCATAAAGAAAGGCAGGATGTGACAAACCAATAGCTGATTTGGTGTCAGAAATAAACTTTGGATGTCTGATCAAATTACTGAAGAGGTTTTGCTTGACATACTCGGCAGCCCTTGCACCACCGTGACCTGAAAGAGTTATAATCTCATGACCAATGTACTTACAGCTACATAATACATTTCCAAGGGGGGAAAGAAACATCAAGCATATGCTAAATAAATGAAAAATTGGTTCTGGCCGATAAAGAATCATTCCAACATGGCTAGATAAAGAGAACAGTACGTTGTCATGTCAAACAAGAAAGAAAACAACATATAATTTCTCACACCAAGCAAGAAACACTAAACACCTGAATGAATGTTGTAAAGTACTCAAGAAACAATAGAAAATAACCTGTAATCCTTATCAGCGGAAAAAAAAATTGAGTTTAAGAAAACGTTGTAGCATCTGGAAATTGTTCCCATACAATTTTCCTTCCTTCCTTCCTTCCTTTTTTTAAAGAAAACATGGCCAAATTCCAGAGACATTTTGATGACGTCGCATTTTCATTCTGCTATGCAGAAAACAATACTATAGCCACACAGAATAATTTACGTATTAGTGATTTTAGCCTGATAATGGGGGACCACGATATGTGAGATTGTTTTGTGTACGAGAAAATAAGTACAAAACCATTCGCATATGGCATTATCAATTACATGGAAGAATTATTCTATCATTTTCACATGGCATTATTTTTGTGACAGAAAATATCAAGTTTTGTTATTCTGTAATGTAAGCAACCTGTTCACATATTCTTCTCAACAAATGTACAAGGAGGGGAAGAGGAAAGAAAGTTGTAAATATACCATCAAAAACTCCAAAAAGGCCAACAATTTCTCCATCAACACCGTCTATTCTTGTTTCATAAAAATCTTCCATTGAAGATCTCTTGCCAGGAGAACTAGCGTATCCATAACTGAACTTACCATTCTGGCTGTTGACACAAAATGGAAGAAAAAAGTGTCAAAATTATCTAATAAAGTCTCATCCTTAAGCGTTGCAATACAAGGAATTCCAGAGAATTTTAATTTTACCATGCCATCCAATTTTAAAGCAGTATAAAATATGCATGATTATTTGTTCTAGTCAATAAGGGAATCATAGAAGTCATGCATAAAATCCAAAAATGCAGAATAAACTCTCATCAGAGCATTGAGCATGGAGACGCATAAAAACTAAGACCCAACTTGCACAGATTTGACACAATTGATTGGATATTACGACAACCAAGAACAATACCAGTCTAATAGTAGGGGCAAATAACACAGTCACACAGAGGATATAGTCAAGAAAAACAAAAAATATAGACTGGTTGAATTTGTATCTCACGGGGAACTTGCTATATTGGCAGCATAATCACTTTAGATATTCTTAAAGCAGATCCAATGTCATCCAGTAAAATCTCTCAGAAATTGATTAATGACTCCATTGGAGGCTTATCAGGCAGGGGGTGTGCAAAAACTATAAGTTGCAAATTAATTACATGCAAATCACCGACATAAGTTTCCACTTCTTTAAGGTATCATACAGAGGATGCATGCTGGAGTGGACAAGTTGAAGTTTGTATAGAACATGAGGGTGACAAGGTGTCTTTTTAACAGTTATATCCTATGTCACTGCTGCATCAAAGCACTGTAATCCTAACACTAATTTTCCACAACCTCATAAGTCAAAATATAGGTTATCTAATAAAGTTTTCACCATAAATCTTAATTAAACCTTTTCTAGAGATACCCTGCTGCAAGAGAAGGAAAAATGTCTACTATAGTGTCATGTGTTAGGTTCAACTTATAATTTCATAAAAACGTGAGGGAATGTAAGCTTTAAATGACCTGTATATCAGCATAATATACATAACAATCATAAGCTACAATAATTACCAGAAAAATTATCTTATATAGTATTTCATCATAATATACTCCACTTGAAATCGTGTATGGTTCAATATTCTAGTTTGGCTGCCTTTTTCTTGCTCAAGCTCTTGGCACGGATGGGGAGAACAATGTCCAGGAAACAAGCAAGAAATGCATGGAAATCAACCAGATACAAGAAATATTGAGTTAAAAACATGATGAATGCAATCAAAAAGCAGTCATGATAAATGAGAGAGGCACTTTGGCCCCCTTAGGTGACATTATTTATCAACACTTGCCTACACATGCTTTTCATGGACAAAAGACATTAGCTGCTTTCTATGATAGCTCAACTGAAACGGACAAAAGGACAGAAAATCCAAGAGGAACACGTGTTAAAGCCTTCTAGCTTAGAAATATGCAAATAAATCAACAAAATCTCACAGGAAAAGGGAGAGGCAAGGGAGAGGTTTAATTCTGCCATTTTCTGCTCTACTTTTTTCCTTCAACTGTTGGTTTGGTGACTCTAGGTTCATTAACTAACTGGATTGATCTAACAGACAAGGAAGCTTAAGGAGAACAAATGAATCACTTGAGAAGTTCCCTTATTGTCATAGGAATGGAACTTGTATTTTCTCCGTTCATTCCATTCCAAGGATGAACCCAAAATGGTACATGAACAATAGAAGGAAATACCAACCCAACTGAACAGGAATACAAGTTCTAGTAACTATAATTATACAAAGAGGAATCCTTACAGCAGTATCAGCAATTTGTCCAACTTTTCTCCACGAATCATCAAGGAGTCATGGTAGAGACATACCAAAAGAACAAGCAAAAATCCAGAACTATTACTTAGTATTTAACACTTCAAAGGTTGAAAAGGATCTATAGAGGACTAGTCAGAAATTTCATTAATGATAAACACACTGTGATTCCAAAATATCCGCTCCATGATTTTCAAAATCGTTCATGAATCGCACAGAATAAAGTAATGAATGCGCAAATTAACGCAATAAAAATAATATAACGCCGCGGATAAAATGACAAAGATTTAATACAACTATCAGCCGTGGATGAAATCAATCTGCAACATTGACTATTAAACGCAAGGATGAAGCTACCATTTTATCGTATTCTAGATCTAAAAAAGGATCGATGTGCTAAAAGAAGTTAACCTGAGGCCTCCGCCGCTCACAGGGGCATCTTCAGCAGCATGAACCTGGCTTGAAGAGGACAAAACTGAATTGAGATAACCCATATTATAGCTTGAATATTCTGGGTTCCCGGATACTCTTTCCTCGACCAATATGAGAAAGTGAAGAAACAAAAGCTGTATTGCGTATGTATAGCTGATTCTTGCGTGCCAATGATTCCAAGTTATCATGACATGAGTGGGGTCACTCAGAAATTAATAGCTGTCAAGTTTAACCTTCACAGAAAACCCACAAGCAAGAAATTGTAAATAATTTCACAAGACGCGATAAATTGCACAACGATGCAAAGTTTATGCACTGATCTTGTAATTACAGCTACCAAGCAAAAGATGCTAAATCTAAAATAGGAAGATCGTTAATTTGAAGGAGTTATTGTACAAGGAAAGAGGGTAATCATTATAAGGCTCAGAAGGTACCTGACGAAAACAAATGGAGACGAAATGCCATGACAAGGAGAGCCAGAAAGTTTAAGACGACAGAGGATAAAAAGACGAAAGGGGAAGAAAACCAGAAGTATTGTTATGTTTTGATCGGGTTCAAATTAGCTTATTGTTTGTTCAACAATAGAGTTGAGAAATTAGGACATAACAAATGCAATCTTTTTTTAGAAAAAATAAACAGTAGCATCATCCGAAAATAAGGAGAAAAAAAAGACTTTGATGATGATGATGATTATTATTATCTTATTAATTTTGCCGTATTCTTTATTGATCAATGTTCTTTTAGTTGAGTTCAACGGCCGTTTCTTCATATGCTTAAAATAGAGCGGTGCCTCGAATACGCGTCGCCGAAGAATACGGTGGCTTAAGGAGGGGATCGAGTCAAGGCGAAAATAGTAACAGTGTCAACCATTAAAAAAAATCATCTAATTCGGTGGTCCAGACACTTGTCGTTTACATGCAGAAGGAGACACCGGCCTCTTTCCTGCTGGTGATTGATTCACATTTTAACTGCCCCTTCAGCAGTTATTGAAATTTTCTCTTCCTTTCTCAAGAAAACAAAAAACAGACGAACAACAGTGACATATGTTGACTAACATCCCCTGGATTTTACATCACTCAAGGTTGACAAGTCATCGTTGGTTGGACTCTATCTACGCCGTGGCCCTGTGTTCGTAAACGATTTATAGTGTTCGGCAAGTGATTCACATCTTCTACTGCTAAAAGCTTCAACGACGAATTTTGGCCCTGCGGTTACAAGAAACAATCCGCCGACCAACGCTAGAGGAATCTACGAGTCCAGCTAAGCAAAAATACATCCGGCATATAAAGTGTTAAGAATTAAGTAGCCTCGTTAATGAAGTAATTGTCTGGGAACAAATATCCGTTTCTTGGCTATCCATAATGCTACGGAAACAGGAGACCCCCGCAATTCAATTTGGAATTCCAGCTAGAATGTTCAACATGTGTTAGCATGCGGAGCAAGTCTTCGACAATGATTTATCATAACATTCTCAGTTCATACTTGAATGCATTTGTGATTTGCCCAACAGCTAAATAGCATTTTCAGAGAACTTGGTTAATTATTATATTATTATATTTATATTATTATTCACTCTCCAATGAAACTTGTGTTTTTCATTACATGGTAACCTGTTGCTTGCTGCCAACTTCAATTAATACTTTATTCATCATAAATTATAAAATATTTTTAGATAAAATTTTACATATCAATAAAATTTATTAAATATACTTTATAATCTTAATTTTTTAAAACAAAAATATAAACTTTAAAAATGTCATTTATTTAATACTTCATTGATGAAGGAACATTAAAGAGAGAGAATATATGAAAAGAATAATATTAAAAAAGTATCATTAATAAAATTTTATTTTTATTGATATTTTATATTTTGATATGCCAAATTTTTTTCTAAAAGTACTCTATTATTTGAGAGGGAGGAATACCATTATTAAAAAAAAAAAAACCTACTTATAATACCACCTCTAACTCGCAGTTGGATGTTGGGGCTTGCAAAAGCGAGAACAAATTAGATCACGCGAAAGCATCAATTCTGACCTGTTCACTTGGCTTTTATGGGAAATTTTCAGTTGAGAAAAATTCTTTTAATTGTGGAGAGCGTCAACCTTGTTTCTATATTCCTCACAGAAAATTGTGGGGCTTGTGGATTGCCTAAACTCAACGAAATTATCTTTCATACTTGAAGTATACATGACCGTCCTTGCCTGGCCAAAAAAACGCATGACTGTCCTTGCGCGCGACAACGCAATATTATTGATGACCAGTATATTATATTAATATTGTAACATTTTTTTTCCTGTTTTCCCTGATTAGGGCTCATTTTGGATCATGAGAATCGGGCACTAGGAAACAGAAAAGGAAAGGAAAAATGCATAATCCCGTGCTTGGTTGGCATGATTTTTTATTCTTGAGAAACGAATTTGTAAACACTGCCTGAAAAATCAATTCTTGAACTAACCCAAAGGAAAATTTTATTTTCACAAAAAAATAATTTTAATCCCCACTCTGCCCTCTACCCCTTGCCCCATAACCCCATGTTCGACCATTCACTTCCCACTGTCTTTCACCAATAAGTCACCCTCTGCCATCCATCTTCAGCAGTGAAAGAAAAGAGCTTGATTTTGCACGACTCCATCTCCAGCAAAGTTCCTTGAAAGGGCAGTGCACAACTCCATTTCCATAGCAAACCCCACCACTGGATCGAAGCCTGTCACCAACATGGATGACGACGGCCACTGTTCTCCCTATCAATTGATGGTGTCGTTGCTCGACTAAAATAAGGCTATGGTTTCATTTTTGTTTTGAGGAAGGAGAAGAGAGTGGGGGGGGGGTTGAAGGTGAGAGTTGTGGAAGTAGGCCGTTGACAGAGAGGAAGAAAAAAAATGGTCGATGAGAACTAGAAAAGAACCACGGGATGAAGATGAAGGCAAGGATATTATTGTCTTTTCATTTTTTTGGCTTCCTTTTCCATGCTCAATTTCATCTGAACCAAACAAAAATCACACCAAGATTCCATTCATTTTCTCTCTCATACCAAACATCTTTTTAAAATTTATTTTTAATCTCTTTTCAATTTTAATTCCAATTCATTTTCTAGTTTCATTTTTGTTAAAATATTTTCAGCAAACCAAACCCGAGTTGTTTGCGAAATTGTAACTAGCTACAACGCATGACAACTTTAAATTCTTTCCTCTATCGCTGAATAAATCAAATCTCAACGAAACCATGACCCTATTTGGTAGATTAAAATTATGAAGAAAAAGGTGAAATTGAACATGAAATTTATTAACATGTATTTTTGATATGCAATAATTATGATTCTTTAAAATTTAAATTCAAGAAAATTTGACAGAATCGAATTCCATCACATGCATCATAAAATTCGATTCTATGATTCCCTTTCTCCAATTTACCCCTTCTCCCTCCTCCAATATAATTTTTTTTAATTTTAAAAAGAAAACTTTAATCTTTTCTTATTTTAAGTACTTATATTTTATTAAAATTATATCAGGATTTCATCATCATTCCAAACACACTTTTAAATCTAATTCTATTCCAATTCCAATTCCGATTCTATTAAAAACTCTTCCATCATACCAAACATGACCCAAAGTAAAAATGCCGCTTTCAAGGGCAGCCGGGGGAAGAAATTCCCATAGCATCAAGCCCATGGAATAAATTTGGCCCAAAATATCACAGTTTGCCACCTAAATTAATAAAGAAATATTCTACCAAAAAATTTAATGAAGAAATATGTAATTGGCTTCTTGCAAATTCTTGAATTTCCCTGGTAGGCGTTTAACGCCCTTCCAAGACGGAAACAAATGCAGTGGCAGCCAAGTGGCAAGCAATGAGAGGTATATAAAAATGTACACGAAATACACCAACCAGAACTCTTCCAGGAAAACATCCCGTTCAAGTTATTTAATGAAATATTCATCAACAAAAAAATGTTACTCGGCACCACATATGCATTCCTTTCATTCCTAGATAATAATTAACTTAACATCTCTATCAACCCATCTTTTCCCGAATAAACTATCAATACATGTTAACACAACCACACATCAAAATATTAAAAAAATATTGCTGAAAAAATTATGTTCGAAAAAGAATCCAATAGCCAGAAAAGAATGAACCCCTTTCACCATCCATTTTGCTCAATTGGCAAGACTAATCTATAAATGAAAGGAAAACAAAGAAGAAATCACTTGATTTCCTTTTTCTGGGTGGCAGACTTTTTCGAACTTCTAACGAAAGGTCTTTTTCTTACATTTTTCAAGAAAGACGACTTTTGACCTGTTTATCGATATTAATCTATATTTAGATTGTTCTAGAAATTTTATTTTCTTCATAAGCTTTTAAACCAGCTACAAGAAAAAAATTGAGACCAAGACCTGTGAGGACATCTGCTCACTTTTAATTCCTACAGGCTAACAGATGTACCTCTACTTCAATTTGTGGAGAAGTTTTGATAAATAAAGCCAAGACGCTTCTCGCAGTCTCTGGTTAAAATGATAAGCTAGAGCTGAAATAATGTCTATAGTAAATTTGTGGACATCAGGTTTCACTGCCATCCGCAGAAGCATAGCTGTCCACTCATCTGGCGCCAACCTAATCACATCATTAAAGTACTGAAAGCCTTTTCCAATCCTATTGAGAACAACACGCTCCTGCGGTGCACAAGAATATTAAATTTCAATATATTGGCACCTCCACTTACAAGATCTGACAGAAAGTGTAGGATCAAGTTGGAGGAGGCACAAAGGCAGATAAATATAAGGGCAATCATGGTCACATTCTTCCATCTTTCAAGATTTTCTCTACTGTAACATCCTTTCCCCCTCTATAAGATATTGTTTAACATATCCATAGATTAACATGTGCTTCATAACTAGAAGAGTCACAGCTCAACCTTTAAAGCTTATGCCAGAAGACTTCATATATTGAATTCCACTATAAACGTCAATTTAAGAAGGGCATCAGGCAATATTTTAGCTATAAAAAATCCATTTTAGTTATAAAAAAAACCGGCATTCATTTATGTGTTCCACGAGAATAACTTCAACATTACCTCAAATAGCAATCTGCTTTGGCCCAGAGGTTTCTCCTTTAACAAGTGATCGATGACTTCATCTTGCAGGAATATATCAGCTGCTTCTATTATATCTCGAAGAAGGAAAAGACGCACTCTCAGACCCTTGTCTGATAGAAGGAACAATAAAAGATCTTCAGTGGCATCAACAACAGAATGCATGTCAAAGTACTTCCAACCCAAAGGACTTGAAGACTTCTCAGAACCAGGGTCTTCAGTTGACTCAGAAGCCTGCTCAGATATTGCAGCTATCTGAAATTTGAATCCATACAAAATTAAGAATAAAATTATATACATATACACCACAGAAAACTATCTCATATTTTATCCGAGTATTTAAACTTGAGTGGAGTAATACACGGGTGCAATATTTGCAATCCAGCAAAAACATTACTAGCATGGGCCTGTGGTTTCAACATCCATAAATCATGTCTACACATTCTTGAGGGAGCATGACATAATCCATTTGCAAATTTATAATTTGATTTTCACTAGGCAGCATGTAACAAATGAAACATCAAGCTCATTGTGGTAGCTCTCAATAGACTACCAGACCAGTACCCATGCAACATCTCAACCACAAACTCCTTCACATAGGGTAAGGCAGGGAAGAATGGTAAGTGAGAAATGGTTGCAGAAAAGCAAATTTTAAATGATAGCTGATTAGGCCATGCAGTTTAGGAAATGCAATTATTCATATACACAAGGCAAACCAGAGGAGCGCAGAAGTAACCTTACAGATTCGGTTATGCTATTCATGTATGGTTTCAAACTTCTAACTCCAAGAGAAAGTGAAAAAAATAAAGTTCATCCAGATGCATAACTTAAAAGAGTAGTCATTAATACGAGATGATAAAATTATGATGAAGCACATAGTAAAAATATTCCAACCATAAGCTCTGTAAATTTATACACGGCTATATACATAGATCAGTCCACCCACACAAAAGTAGCATTGGGTGGCATAGTAGAGAGAGATATATAGATAGATAGATAGATAGATATATATATATATATATATAGAGAGAGAGAGAGAGAGATCTACCAAGCGCTCTAGTCGATTCCACCTAATAGCTCCATTGTTACAAATAAGAAGTTGCCTCAAAATTCTTCTCATATCAGGACTTGGGTCTGCTATCAGTCTCCCAATGACAAATGGATATGCACTCTCAATGACTTTAAAATCAGGATCCAGAACTTTTGCTGTGCCCTCAAGTGATCCCAGTGCTCTTACCACTAGAGCATAGTCTGGCGGGAGGGAGAAGTTAAATTCATACATAACATCATAAAGTTGGTTCATAATTCCCTGAAATCCAAGAATGAAAATTAAGAAATCAAGTTCTGCAATGCCCATACTTGGGCTTCATAGTAAACCAAAAAAAAAAAAAAGAAGTGTGGGGGGAAGCATTATCAGAAACAAATCTGAAAATTTATTTCAAGAAATAACTGAGGCTTTGGAGACCAAAACAGAACAAAAGCATACAACTAGGCGTCCAGCAGGCTGAAGATACTTACCACTGTTAGAATTCTGCATGCCAAATAACAAATTGGTGATAGGTACATTATTATATCTTGTAAGCAATAAGATTAAAAGAGAAGGAACGACAAGGCAAACGTGATAGTACAATTTTGCATTTTAAGGAAATCAACACAAGCCCCAGAAGAAAGAGGAGGAGGGAGAAAAGCACAGGGAAGAACCTGGAAATCTCTTGATTGACTGGTTTGGTCAGCAAAGGATGCTTTCAAGGCATCAGAAACTGCGTATATGTCAACTCCTTCAGGAATAAATCCCAAAGAAAGAAAGTCATTTGCCAAACCCAGAGAATCACGATTAACAAAGTGCACAAGCTGAAAGAAAGAAAAGCTTATTAATGCAGGAAATTGCCTAAAAATTCTCTTTTCTTGTAATAGAAAGAAAAATAAAGATGAGAAACTGAAAAAAAAAAATAATGATAAAGAAAATGCATACAGAACAAATGACAGGGGAAAGCAAAGATTGGGAAAAAAAAAAAACAAACGATGAAGAAAATGCCTACAGCAGAAGATTCCATCCAAGAGAATCTGATTTATTAGATGCCCAAATTCTATTGAGAAAAAAATCAAATTGCAGAAAGTAGAACTTATGTGACCATACTAAGAAAATTTCCAGTAAATGCGCAACATGACTCCTTATAATTTGTAAAATAAAGAATCAAAAGCTAAATTCAGCAAGTACGACTCAAAAATAAGAGACCAATATCTTCCATGAAAAAGTGATGCTACACAAGTAGTTTTTCAATTACAAATGAGAACTCATAAAACAGTCAACATCTAACTCATTCTTCTGAGTCTTCTTTAGCACCATCGCATACATCAAGACATAGATGAAATTTCAGACACCATCCATGTTAAAACAAAAGGCTAAAACTCCAGAAGAAAATAATTTAACACATCTCACAGAGAGAGAATAGATAGCTGTGTCAATTGAACATGTCTAATATGAATGCAATTGAACTTCTTCAACCATATTCATTGGCAAGAAAGAAGTAAAATTTATTAAGGACCAATCAATTTAAGTTCTTCACAAATTAAATATCATCTATCAATTAACCATTATTCAAATACTTCTCACCATTTGAATAAGTCCAATCCGGTAATGCCTAGGAATATCCCCCATCATTCCAAAGTCAAAATATGCCAGTGATCCACCATCCATTGCCACTAAGTTTCCTGGATGTGGATCAGCATGGAAATATCCAACCTCAAGCAGTTGCATCAAAGAGCAGTATAATCCCTACAAAACCCCGTGAAGGCATATTGATTGGCAATCTATAGTTGAGTTATCAAGGAACCATATGCAGAAGGTTGAAGCAAATAAACTAATAGTGCATTCGATGCTTACTCAACACATGAAAGCATACAAGTTCAACACCACGTGTGTTTACATAATGAAACGGCATGTAATAGATATATGTAAACAGACAAAGCATGTGACCAAGATCAATTTTGTCCTTTATACCTGGTCAATGAGTTCTCTTTTGTTCAAAGAAGCATTCTTCAGGCGTGTTTCATCAGTAAGCTTAATTCCATCAACCCATTCCATAGTCAGCACAGTAGTACGTGTATAGTCCCAATATATTTTTGGAACTTTGATGCGTTTCATTCCTTTGAGACTACTTTTATTTATTCCTCCAGCTCCGTAACCATGTTCATTACCACCTGCTGAAAAGAATCACCAATCTAAATCCCATGCTAAATATCAAATAAAGCCATAAAGAACCTGCATTAAACTTAATCATAATTAATCATTTGACCAAAATAAAAGCTTAGTTCATAGATTAATTTACACAGACCGCCCTATAATATTTAAGGAACATACTTGAAATTCAAAATTATTATGAGCCCACTATATAAGCAAATATCTTCACGTGTATATTGCTCATAAGTGCTTTTCTGTGGGAAAAAGGCGTCCAAAATTGAGCAACAACTAACACATAACATTCAGTACTATGTAAAATTTGAATTTTAGACTCAAACATCTGGTTGAATAATGCAACACTAATGTGATCATCATAGAAAGTAGTGATCAGCACTTTAAGAACCCAAGTATTAACTTACTCGCTTGGAGGCTGTACAGAGAAGCGAAACGCTCAGCATTTTTTCCTTCGTGGACATAATCAATTTCATCAAACATGTGCCTGACCTGTTGCAATGGTTTTCAGTGATTGATGTATAAAACAAATTCAATTTAAGCAAACAAATGAGGGTCTAGATAAGAGTTGCAAGTAATAAGTTATATCTAGAAGTGGAACTTTAATGTTGGTTTTGATAGGTGGAAACAAGTCATACATAAAGCAACCAAAATGTCTGTGCACTCTGGAGTAAAGGTGCTCACTATCTCATTCACTGCTACAATAAGATCTCTACGAGCTTTGGCAAATCGCTTTAATTGGCCACCAATCATATGGAACAACAAGGCATCGAGGGTTAATGAAAGTGACATGCCAGGCCTCTGTACTTTTACAGCTACCAGCTCTCCAGAATGCAGGTGAGCTGAAACACTTAAAAACAACAACAGTGAACACTTAATTTTCCTCAAGCATGTAAATCCTTCTCTAGATTCTGAAACATAATATTGAGCAAAGGAAATATTATCAGAACAATATCCCAAGTCATTTCACAATAAAGCTAACCTTTATAAACTTGACCTAAGGATGCTGCAGCAATAGGCTCTGGGCTAATGTCACTAAATATCTCAGAAACAGGGGCACCTAGCTGGGTTTCGATAGATCTGATGGCAACATTAGTCGAAAATGGGGGTATTTGATCCTAACATGAAAGAAAAATTAATAAGGCTTCATCAGTGCCAGACAAGTTGACAGAATACAGTAGCATGAAAAAAAAGGATGTGCAACAATCAATTACATTCTTTTGAGTGTAAACAAAGAGGCCCTTGTACCTGAAGCTTAGCAAGTTCTTGGCAGTATACAGTTGGTAGTATGTCAGGCCTAGTGCTCAAAGCCTGGCCAAGCTGTAATAATAAGAGGATTCACAATAAAGGACTGTCCTTAGAGGATACTGAAATCTCAAATAACAGAATCGTTTACCCTGGTTTCATTTAGTATGGTCTCAATAGATGAAGAAGAAAAGATGAAAAAAAAAGAGAGAAAATTTTCTTATTATAGTTGATTTTTTTTTCCCTGCCTTAACTCCAGAAGCCATCAAATCTTAGATCTACGAATTGCATTTTGAAGCATTGTTCATGGTACAAAAAGCTACTGACTCTCATTGTTTGCAAAACAAACTTGTCCTCGCATACATAATTACCTTTCAATCCTTGGCCTCCACAAATATTTTATCCTTGAACCCTCTGAGAAAAACCTTACTTTTAGGAAATTCTAAGCCTTCTGCTGTGCAGCATGAGAATCATAGAAGACAAATATTCATCCAGTTGAGATCAAGAGAAGTAGTGAGTGGCATGACTGAAAGCAGCCATGAATTGGATAGAAGATTGCCACAGATAGTTACTTTGGAGAAAAGAAATTGCAATGCAATTGAAATGCAATACTTCTTCGAACTATGCTTTCACAACTTCATCGGCTATATGCCTCACGAGATTCAAATGCATATCACTTGTTTCAAATAGAAGCAAAGAAGCAAACCTATCAGTACTGGCCTATTGAGCATGTTCCTAGCATGAATAGTGTTTTAGTAAGAATGATTACATGCTTATTAAAGAGAGCATACAAATTTTGCTTGTTTAATATTTTTTTTCCTCATTCAATTATTACTTTTTTCTGGTCGTAGACTGCAAAATGAGCATGAATCCAAACAACAGATATATCGAGTCCATTAACAGTGCCTTTTACTATTTTCTCCATTAATCTGCTCACGCATGCACAATGTGTGAGAAACTGGTAGCCTTAGCAAATTTAAGTATTTTCCCCGCTTTTGAAAAACAATACAATGAAGGAGGAAAACACGTATGATGAAAGAAAATAACAACAACAATAACAACAAGCCTTTATCCCACTAGGTGGGGTCGGCTACATGGATTGCAAGACACCATTGTGCTCTATCATTTGACAAGTTTTTAAAAATATTATTAATTAAGAGATCACGTTCAACAACTTCCAAAAGTGTTCTCTTAGACCCTCCTCTACCCCTCTTAACAGGGCTCAAAGTTATATGTTTCACTCTTCTCACTAGTGCCTCCCGCGGTCTTCTTTGTACATGCCTAAACCATCTCAAATGATTTTCTATCATTTTTTCCTCAATAGGTGCGACCCTCACTTTTTCGCGCACATGCTTATTTCGAATTTTATCTTTACATGCATATCCACACATCTATCGTAACATTCTCATCTCTGCTACTCCAATTTTATACTCTTGCTATCCCGTTAGAGCCCAACATTCACTACTATATAACATAGCCAGTCTAATAGTAGTATGATGAAACTTTTCTTTAAGTTTATTAGGCACCTTACGGTCGTAAATAACTCCTTTAGCTTTTCTCCAATTAAACCATCCAACTTGAATCCTATGTGAAATATCCCCACTGATTTCACCATCATTTTGAATAATCGCTCCCAAATATCTAAATGTTTCCACTTAAGGTATAATTTGATCTCCCAATTTCACCTCCAAACTACTGTCGACTAGTTTCTTACTAAATTTATAATATAAATATTCTCTCTTACTCCTACTTAGATGAAAACCTTTCAACTCTAATGTCCTCCTCCATAACTCAAGTTTACAATTAATCTCATGTTTACAACAAAAGGAAATAACATGTGAAAGAAACTTACCTTAATGTAGAAGGGACCCAAGCGTATTAGAGTTTTGCGAAACTGCAAAAAATTGTACATAAATCATTGTCCATCCTAGACAGTCACTTCTCCCCCCTAACAGCTATAAATGAATAAGTCCACACACTGTTGCTGGGGGAAAAAGGTTGACGAAATACAACTGAAAATCTAAGTAAAGGGAAATGATCTTTTGCCATATCCCAAAAACCAAAGTATAAGTAAATATATCAGTGGTTTGATAACACATGAGAATGTGATGCTAAGATGCATAATTATAGTAGACAGCACAATATCACATATGTCTCATAGGGTTTTCAGTAGTTTACATTGCCGATAAAAATACGGGATTATTGTATAAATACTCCTACATAGTAATGTTTTTGTGTTTAAAACAATTCAGAACCAATCAAATTTATAGTCCTGGACTTAAAAATATCCCAAGAGTATTAAAAGAGTGAAAAGGTTAGCCAGTTTGAAAAAATTCCTCAAATACGAAATGACAGAACTGTCTAACAGAAGAGATTATATAGGAAAGCATACCCCAAAATAAGGGCAAGTGTGCAAGCCTATATACACCAGAAGCATGCCAATTATCCCAGAACCAAATGTCAATGCCTTCATTTTATAGAAAAATATTTTTCGTTTTTGAGACAGACTCAGTAATCCACAGACACAAATAAAATGTCCATCATATTATTACATTTATGTTGTCTAATCATATGTGATAAGATATGTACTAAAAACAAAGACATAAAACCTAATCAAACATAACTAGGATTAAAAAAGAGTAGAGCTGTTCAACCATTTTTGGACTTGCTTTAATTTCAAAACCTACACACACCTCCCTAGAACAAAAAGAGTCGATGAAAACTTATGGTTTTCATGGGAGGGTTATTTCAAAGGTTGAAGGATTTTACTTTTTGAACTGTATCTCAGAAGCCGTGTGTTCTAAAATTGCCAATGCACAAATGCAATGCAAAGTTTTGATGTAGAAAATGAATTACCTTGATTGCACGCTTTTCTATGTCTTGAACAAAGAGCTGCCAAAATGCCAGCCTGAACACATGAAATGAAATAATTGCTGCCCTGTACAAAGCCAAAAAAGGGCCAAATCGATAGACAGTGGAGAAAGTTTTGGAGCCATAAGTTCCAAGAGCAAGCCCAAATTCACTTTCTAGGGATTCTCTCCTGAGCTTTGCATACTCAGCAGATGGCTTGTCGCCATGCACACTGGTGAAGCCAGTTGAATACCTGCACCAATATCCCCAAGCTCAGGTGCAACAACCATGAAAGAAGACTCTAAAAAACAGAAAATTGAAACCATAAGAGGGACAAAAGAATTTTTCACTAATCTGATACAAGGTGGCAATCCACTCACAAATTTTGATGCAACAAGCAAGATGGCAACCAGCCAACATCTGATCTCCCGGCAACCTCAATGTCTTTCAGATATCTCAGTGGCATGCATTGGCGCAAGATGACTTCAGTCGCACTCTCATGCTGCAACTCTGCAGGATAGGTACTCTCATAATGAGACAAGCGGGCTAACAAACAGTTTAGGTAGAGAAAAAACAGCTAACCAAGGTCAGAACAACGCATTCCTCCAGAAGCTGAAAAACTCAGCTATTATACACAATCCAATTCCAGCAAATTCATCGAACTACCAAAGCAACATCTTTCCCCTATCAGTCGGCAAAGCATTCCAATTTAGTGATCAATGATAAATATGTCCATTGAAACACCTCTTAGAATCGCTTAAACATAAAATTAACATAAACTAGAGCCAACGGCAACGACAGAACATTCCAATTGCAGAAAAATCAACCAAGCAAAGTCTAGTTTGTAAAATTTAGTGATCAATGGAAAGTACATAATAAACAACGTTAGCAAATCAAACTAGCCTGAGAATCAGCCACGTTAACACATAACAATGCAAGGCAAACATTAAAACCGTGATCAGCCGATTAGCTTTTACACTAAACTTGCACGGAACGGGGAACATTAGACGAAACTACAGTTTTGTGAGGCAAGCGTTTAGCGGTATATACTTCTGGAAAAGACCAAGGCGCCACGATGACGGTAGATAGTCGCAAAGGCGAAGGCATTCCTCATTGACATAAAATCTTCGACGGGAGTTCAGTTAGAGCAGATTTCGCAAGAGTAACGCGTGGAAGAAATCTGAACATGAACTGTTTGAAACAATGCGTAGCACAAACCAGTAAGCCAGCACTTGTATGAACCCCGGGCGGTCTGACATTGATGTGGCGCAAGCAGCGATATGCGTGCGTGCGGCTTGAAGAGAGAGCGAGAGAGGTTCATGCTTGCGAAGCTACGACTTGAACGCTCATCAAACTGACACGTCCAGTGTTCAGTAGGCCCTTGGCAGCGATGACGTCCCTGAACCGCCCTAAGCGAATGACTGATGGTTGGGGCTTGTGTGATTTCAGCTCTGGTTTTGGTTCACATGATTTGTCAAATAGTGCCAGTTGTTTTGAAACTTAAAAAAAATATACATACATACATATATATAAGAGATTTAAGAGGAAAGAAAGGAATAATAATATTTATTTTTCATAAGTATCCCTAATATGTAGTACATAGCTTTTATTTATAAATTCAAACCTCACTCAAGAGTTATAATTAATTGAATATTCACATTAATATACAATATGTAACCTTTTAAGTATGTGAGTGGTAAACATGAGAAAAACTCCTAAAATCATTTAATGGAGAGGTTATAAAATGTGGGATATGAACACCCTCACAATATAATATTTTTAACACTCTCTCTTAGATGTTTATAAACAAATATTGTGCATAATTGAAACTTTATTTGGAAAAACTCAATAGGGCAAAATCCTAACAAAGGAAAAAAAAAATGCACAATATATATTAAAGCTGTCTTATTAAAAATCTTATCAGGAAAATCTTATAGGACAAAACCTTAATTAAGAAAAAAAAGTAGTGTGAACTTTACTCCGCTGATGGCAATATCAATTTAACCTCCCTAATAATCACATTATTTCTTGTTATTGTATCTCAATAAAGAATATTAATTTTTCAAATGTGATTGTTGCCAATACTCTTCCATACAAATCTTCTTTTTAGCCAAATTACGCATGATGCGTTTTCATCATATGCATATCCTTCTAACACATCTTCTAAATATGTTGAATTATCAATATATACTCTGTTTATCTGATGTATTGTAGAGATCATAAGAGAAAAATTATTTTAAAATTCATCATAGTATATCTTGTTTTTACATGTTCAATTTGTTTACTGAACAAAATGATCTCAAATAATAGCTTTATAGAATCATACCAACCAAACTTTTATAACAATATCCAGTAGTGTACTTGCAAGATGTAACATCCAAGAAAATTTTATTGATTTACTAACCTAATGAGAGTGATTAGTGAGTTAATGAGATGTCTGGCCAGAGGAGCTTAACTTGGCATAATTGTTGTGATTTCAGCTTTAAAAGTGAGTCCGGATCGATGGCAGGCTACCTGAGCAAGAAAAGATGAAGAAAAAGTGAAGAATTATCTTTTGTGCCACATGTTGCAACACGTGGTCAGTCCGTTGAGGTGTATAGAGATGAATTTGAATGCAACGAGCTCCTCTGTGTCATGCACTATGATGGAGGGCAGCATGTGTTGTGGCACACGGGCAAAAATCTAATAAATCAAATACATTCTGCATGGGAAAAAATGAAAGAAGAGGAGGAGAGGAAAATGAAGAGCTCGATTTAGGCTCTGTTAGGGCATGGCATTGGCTTTCATTGTTGATGTTTTGAAAGCTTCTAAACACTCGAGGTAAATTTATGACACCTTATTTTTTCTTTTTTTCCCTTATTTATGATGATTTATAGTAGGGTTTAAGTTGAAAGATGGATTTTAGGTTCATAGGATCATGGATCTAATTTCATTGGTTAAAATGAATATAATGGGAGTTGTTTAAGACATTGAAACATCACATTGATGATTTTGAAGGTGGTTGGTCTATTGGAGCATTTAATATTCAAAAATTGACATAAATATGATAGTTGGGAGAGGTTATGTGCATTAATAATGGTTTGAGGTGTTGTTAATGATAATGTACATTAATGAAACCTAATAAGCAGTGGCGAAGCCAGGACCCCATGTCAGGGGGTGCAAATTAATTTTAAAAATAATAATTCAAAAAGAATTATTTAACATTTTTTCAAAAATAATCATATATTTTATAATTGTCCCCTACTTATTATCAAATGCTATTAAAAATATTCCCTTCCATATAAGTCACTAATTTATGATCTTATTTATATATAAAAAATGTAATAATTAATCAGAGATTTAAAAAAAATTAAATAAATAAATATATTCTTTTCTAAAAATCATGTTGGAGTTTTGAACTTAGTGAATTTATAATTGAACTTAAGTTAAAATATTCACTAAAAAAGGACCTAGTTTTTAAAGGGTTCAAAATTTTATGGCCAGAGAAGGTAAAATAGTAAAATATCTACTATTCATTTGTAATTTCTTTCAAGTTGAGGGGGGCATATGCCCCCTTCAAGTACATGTGACTTCACCACTGCTGATGAGCCAATTGGGTATGAATGGATAGTGACTATGGGTTGATATAATAGAGTGTGTGGGGTTATATGTTGATAAATTTTTAAGATTGAGACAATGTTGATATTCTTGTGGTATGATTGTAGTGTGGTTCATTTTGTCACCATTCAAGCTAGTTGAAGCTTTGAGAAGTTGGTATAGTAAGGGATAAAATTTTGATCTCTCAAAAGTTTGAAGTAATCGAGGAAAACTTAACTTTTATAGTTGAATATTAATTGTGTTTGTGAAATGTATTTGATGATTTAAATTAACAATGCATATAGGCAAGGAGTTTTGATTGTGAAATGATTTTGGAAAGGAACATTATGCCACCTACCTGTGATTTATAAATTTACTTGTGGCATGTTGTTGCAAAAGTAATGATATGTGATATGTTGAATGTGTGGAGTGATTGAATATAAGTATGTGAGATTATTTGCCATAAATTTATTATTTAAAATGCATATTATGTGAGAAATGTACATAGCATGATCATTGACGGGAGTTCGCCTAGGAAGAGGAGTAAATTGGTTAAAATTCACGTGGTATTGGCAGTGAACATTGGAATCAGAAACTAGCCTTGGCACCAATTGTTAGAATCAGGAGGTAGCTCTTGTCCCATGGTTAATTCAAGACTGTCTCACTTGTTCTACAAGGGACTTAAATTTAACTAATCTCTACCGATTTATGAGGAGGCTAAATTAAGGGTACGACACCTCATGGTTGTTAGTATTAGGGGAAATCAAATTACAAAAGTGAGTGAGTTCACCCTAACCCAGTAGCTCCTCACAAGTGGAAGGTTGGATTAATCCATGAAGGACGTAGCCATGTGATAGCCACTGATTTTGTGAGTTTGTTGTAAACCTATTGATAGAGCCAAAATACTTATGTAAGTAAAAACATATCTATTTTGAAACATTTAGAATGAAATTGATGATTTTGTGCAACATTCCCTCCCCCTAAATGTTTTGTGAAAATTGAGGTTGAGTGGTGATTTTATGATATGAGTATTTTTGCTTGTGTATGGTGCGTTGCATGGGTTCGCGAGAATTCATTGAGTGTGGTTGGATGGTTGGTGTGAGCTATTGGCATGGATGATTGAGTTGGGACACTAATTTGTGAAATTTTATAAAAAAGTTGTTAAAATGAGTTTTGGTGTTCAACTTCTTATGAAAAATGAATTTGAGTGTAAAACTAGTGCCATTAACTAGAGCTAGAAGAAAACTTTGTGTAGATACCAAAACCACCTCAATCAGATGTCAGACGGAGATTTGGGATGCATTGAAAGTTCGTTCCTTGTGCTATCAAATTTTTACAATGCGTCGTAGCACATGACACAAAGAAGATAAGCCACGGCGTATATGCTGTAAGCCGCGGCGCACGTGTCATTTTCTACACGAAATTGGTTTTTGAGTTTTAAAACTCATTGTTATAAGTCCCAATTGATTTTCAAACTTTCATATTATTTTTAAAACTCTAATATGAACTTACTAATTTGAGATGTGAATTGTTAAAATTGAGATTCTTTTCAAAAAAGAATTTGAGAAATCCTCTTTTTATGAAATTTTACATTTTAGTGGTCATTTGAGGGTTAAAATCTAAATTATCATGATTTAAAGTTATACGTGGTTTAGTAAGAAAGACCTTACAATTTGATATTGGTTTTTACACAAGAACTTAATTTTGCTTCCAAGATCATAACAAATGCAACATTACCAAAGTATATAAATATTATCATAGAATAAATATATGGTACATATAGACCATTAAATTCAATATATTTTATAAAAATATTTTCATAAAATATAATGATTTTGAAGTCATTGAGACATTCAATAATTAATTTACAAGTTGAGTAAAATGTAAAATTATATATTATTTTAATGCATATGCATTGAATTAATTATATACACATGGACTATTTTAATCCATTTAACATACCTTGGCCACACTTCTGGCATTTTTTATCTTTTAAGAATTTTCATATAAATTTTACTATTCAATGAATCATATGCATATATTATAATTTATAACATACAATAGAGGCATCATATTTCAATTTTATATAACGTGTTTTCTAGCAACGATTTAAACAAAGTTTCATAATCAATAATAATAAATCATAAATCATAAACACATGAACAACCATTCAATGAAGATATTACTGAGAGATATGAAGATGGTGAGTGATAGATAATAAATCTCAATCTACTGTTCGACTTCCAAAAATCAAAATATGTTGATCAATCTTGCAAGTATTGGATAATGATGTTGATAAATATTTGACAATGATCCTTGTGGCGCAAGAAATGAAGGGAAATGATTGTGAAAGGGGGAGAGAAAAGATGGTCAATCAATTCAATCAGCCAAAGGTTAAACAATTTGGCTAAATGTTAAATTATTTAGTTATACAAAATATATTCCTAACTTATTTCATGCGGACGTTATTGTTGTATGTTTTATGTTTATTTTATGGGTAAAAAAGAAAAACTATCTCTAATTAATTTTATAAATGTGTCATATTTTAAATTTTAAAATATTTAAAATTTTATTTATAATTTTTAAAAAATCTATTTTTTTACGGCCGTTGGGGGAATATCCTCATTTATAAAAGATTGCAATTTTATATCAACAGAATTACAGAAACACGACACAATCGCAAGTGCCATGTTCTCTCTGGGCTAACAACAAAATACGTTATCCTTTGCTGCGTATTTAACACGTAACTTACAGAGAAAACTGAACCCTCGGCTAAATGTTCGCACTTTTACTTGGCTGGGTTAAGTTGAGGTCCTGGGGTCTTGAGTTCGGTGGTTCCGAGAAGAATAGAAATTGAAATCAGTGTTGGAAGTGATATACGAAACCGTGGTTTTACCCTGATAGAGCTTCTTCTTGCGTCCTATTTCTGTTTCTGACGCCTAAAACTTTCTTCAATAATGGCGAACGAGCAGCAGTTATTTCGACCTTGGTTCCTTGACCAAGTACCTTTTGTGGTGGTTGTCTTAATAGCAGCTCATGTCCTCGCTTTGGTACTCTTTCACTAGTGGATCCTTTTCTTTTGATGTTATTTAATGCTATCTCTTGTGTTTTCTTTTATTTTCTTGTATTGCCAGAAATTGATGAAGTTTTCTATTTACTCTCATGATTTCAGGTATACTGGATTTACAGATTAGCAACTGAGAGACAACCCCAGAGGAGAAAGGCTCACTAGGAACAGATTTACCTGTTGAACATTGAAGCCGAACTGTCGAAGGTTGGTGAACGATAATTGATCTGCCGGAAATCCTGATCAGTTATCAAGCTATGATCGTTGTTACTGTTATCAATAGATAGCGAAACTACCCTTGATTCTGTTGTCATTGATCAAAGCACTTATAACTTGAAATGCTGGAATTGGACTGGTTTGAATTTTAAATCAATACTGACGAGTTTACGTGTTGTTTTCATCAAGTGATTATGCGCCTCATATCATTGGGATTTTGATTAATGGTTCATGCGGATTGGAATTGAGAAGTTCATTGATTTCAACTTAGTTATCTTAAGCTTATGACTAGAGTTATCTGCTAAATTTTAACGAATATAATACTCTGCAAAGGTTTATTTCTCTGTCATTATAATTTTACTAATGCCATTCAGTAATTGCTGATTCATAGGGACGTCGTGTGAAATTGCTTGGAATTATTTTTTGTTGTCTGTATAGTCATGTTGGACCAATTGGAATTTGATTATTCTGACGTTAGAATCCATCTTTTGCCTATGTGCCTAATGGTTTTAGTTTTCTCTGGAATCTAATGATACAGCTTTAAAGTCATTGAGATCGTAAGTTCATAACTCTTCTCTCTTATATATGTTATATTGGGCTGTCACTGTCAGACATAAAGATGAATGTGTCCATGTGAAATGATATGAAACATGCATGAGTGAACAGGAAATCCTAAAGCAATAGGTAGGGTGAAAGATATAAACAAATTTGAAATATGATTCAATATTACTGAATACTCTTTACAGTAAGTTAAATTCTTAACTTGGTTGTGTATTTTGCCCAAAGGAAACAGTTTCCTTGGAAAAATAGGTTAGCTGCAATTGAATTCATTTTTTGTGCTGCCTCATTGCTGTTATGTTACTTTTTATCTTTATTTGCTGTGAACCTGGGAAGATTGCCACCTCCTTCCGAAATATAGGTGTTTATAAGTTAACGTGGACTGGAATTCTCTAAATTTCATTTGAAACCCAGTAAAGTTCAATAAGTCTCCACCCTTCAATTCAACAATTTTTTTCCGAGTGAATGTTGCGATGTGTCTTCATATCAGGTTGGCCAAAGTCTCAGTTTTATTTATCTTCAGTTTTACTTCTTTACACAGTTGCTGCAGTGACGGAGTGCTCTTATCAAATATTATGTATGGTCTTCACTTCATTCACATTTGATGTTCATTTGTTTATAACTTTATATCCTCGTTTACAAGCTCCCCATATTGAACACAGTAAATCCAGCTGGATGTGAAAAGAGGTACTTCATATGTGAAAAAGTATGACAGAAATTCAAAAGGGTCTTCTTACTTCTGTTTGCATATGAAACATATAAGGAAAAAGAAATGGGCAAACTCCTCTTTCCTTCTCTCAAAACTTGGTCAATGCCCTGTTTTCTGTTTTTGTCAAGGTCCATTAAAGGACCTTTTCTTCTGAGACTGTCTTGCTCATTTTTTCTGCAGGCAAAGGCAGTGAGGAAAAGCTACTGGTTGTAAGATAGAAACCAACTCAGTATACGTTAATATATATTCCACCGCATTGTTCAGTTTTGCCATTTTTATTATCCAATTATCTTCCGTGCTAGCTTTTAAAAAGCTTCTCCTTTATCACTCTGAACTCTTACCATCATTCATGATCTGCAGGCTTTGCCTCACTCTCTGTTTCTTTCATGATCCATTGAAACCAATTGAACTTTTGAGTTCCAGGGCTTTGATGGTTTTTTTTTCCTTGTGCAGTCCTCTCTTTGGATTTTTATTTTTATGCTCTTCGAGATCCTCTCCACGTCATTTGTTTTTTATGGTGGCAATGGAAGCAAAATCCTCTTTTTGAGGATGCACGCAAATAACCGTTGAATGTGAGCTAAGCAAAGAATAAACATGAATATAAAAAAGGTATTTGATGATAGCAGCGACACGGTAAACAAAATCAAAGATGAATAAATGGCGAGTTTTTGTCAAACCTTGTATGCTTATGTGGAATAACATTGACTGTGGATGAAAGTTTGTTGATGAACGGTGAAGATTCAGAAAATTTACTGGGTAAATTTCCTACGAAATTTAGAGAATCTCTATCCAATACGCACGCACGCACGCACACAAACTTGAATGCAGATGGAATTTTCTCTTATATATTGCCTTCTGCTAATAATTGATAGGGAATGTGATATTATAATATTGTTCACTTATTTCCTCATATCAATTGTTATGCTAATTGGATTTATTGTTGTTAATGCATGGTATTGTTTTTTTCCCCCAATGAAGTAAACGTTAAATTAACCCAAAAAAATTAGTTATCAGCTGACATGTTCCTTTCACCATCAACCACCTTCCAACAACAAGGTGGGAATTTATCAAAGTTATTAAAACTCACTACGCTATCCTTAGTAAATCTAGCCAAAGAAAGTGCACAATAATTAGCTTCCCTATATGTAAGATTCACTGGTATTGTCTTTTTTTTTTTTTTAAGTTGCTTGTTCAAGGTCAGATTCGTCTCTTTGCTGTTGCAATATTTTCCTGCAGACTGATTATAAAATGAAAACAAAAGGTTGTAAGATATTCACAAGTGACTAATGTGATCTTTCAACCCAATTCAAGTATATATTGAAAATATAATGCTAGTATCTGATGGAAACTGAGGTTTTCTCATCTCAATAACTGGCTTTTAGGGGGGAGTTTTCCATCTTACCTGAGTGTTGGGCACAGAGTTTCCCACCTTACCCGAGTGTTGCATGCCTCAATCTCATATTGAGTAATACAAGATACTTTATATGGTATTTAAGTGGATTGTTTTCCTCTATTCAATAGCTAGCTTTTGAAAGAGGGTTTCCCCATCTCATTTTTGTAATGATCAGTATCGAACAAGTTATGGTCTGCTGACACATGCAACAAAATTGTTGTCATTATTTATGAGAAATAAAAGTTTCCCTTTTGATTTTAGTTGTCTTTTTAAGAAAATAAGGTGAAAGGATCTTTCAGCAACCATTGCCTGTATGATTTACAGTTACATAAGAGCATAGAGTGACTACCATAGCATACATCATAATTAATTCTTGAAGTTTCCTGAACTCTGCATTGCGTGTATTAACATGGCATGCATTTTTGTACAAAAGATAGTGAATTTGTCTTTGGTTGTCAGCATATGACAATAAACATGGAAAAGTAATTAGTTTAGTAGACACATTTTGTTCCATACTCAAAGAAAGTATATACTACAGAGTATGTAAAAATTTTTTTTTAAAAAAAGGACACTTAAATGTGTAAATCCTGTGGTAATTTTTTTAAATTGACCGGACTTTATGCAGCTAAATTATTGCAGTGATCCAAGTTTACCTTGATGCAAAATATGCTTCAGACTTTGTGAAATCGGTATAACAGACCTGGAAGTGTTATTCGGATCATCCCGTCCTAGGTCTTGGAATATGGTTGCTATGTTATCTGTATGGAACTGGTGTTGGGTAGGGCTAAAACGGTCGACTGTTTTGTGGAGTATCTAGGCTTTAGGTTTGGATCCGAGTTTGGTCTTTGTGGTCCATGTGGTTGAGCTATTTATTTGTGTCTGTTTGCTATCATGTACTGAAACATTGTCTAGGCAGTGAAGTTTCCTTTCGTTTGGCCAAGAGAAATTGCATCAGCAGATTCAGTTTTCAGGCAATTGCAATGGTGGCATATAGCCGAGACAAAAAGATCCCAAAGAAGATTTCATCTAGGCGGTACTTTTTTATAACGACTTGCTCGCATTGTGCAAGTACCCACAATCGTGGTCTTTTAATGGAGATAACGACGTGGGATTGTGAAACTCAAAATAAGGCTAAAACAGTGCGTCCGTGCACGAAGGAACCACGTGTTAATTGGTATGACGTTCTGAGTCTCCTATAAAATAAGCAGTCTTGTATTGTACTGTGTTGCACACTTTTCTTCTTACTGAGGGAAGCTGTATCCAGAGACCAGAGTGAGCTATTGCTGTTCCGCTCCCAAGTTCCATTCACGTGTTGATTCACGTGCCCATGTCTTATCTTTTTCTTAAAAAATGTCAAATCCAAACTTACAAAGCATATGCAGAAGTAGTCGTTAAGTTAGGAGCCGTTTGGGAAAAAAGAAGACAAAGGAAGGCAAAAGAAGGGAGCAACATTGTGGAATTGAGTGGGAGTTTGTGATCAAGCCCTTCCAAAGCGTAAAGGCACTTTCTAATTTTTACTGTCCCCGCTTGTCGATATCTTTGATCCCTTGTCTTTGTGCGTCGCTATCGGAATTGTCGACGATGACATCTATAAATGTGATGGTTCTTGAGAGAACAACATCCTACCTAGTTATTATTTAAAACAAGAAAGGGCGCGCGCTGTGCAGTGGTGGTATGTGACTTTATATGCTCAAACTATTATAATGCAAACAAAATGAATTCATTCTTTTCATGAATATGTTTTAGTTAGGGTGGCCTATATAGGATAAGAAATAATGTTTACCGGCAATGAATGAATGAGGACAACTTTTATAAACAATGATTATATATTCCTTTTTCCTATGATCACACAAACACACATTCCATGAATTTTTTTTTTGTTCTACGTATTCCTTGAAATTTAAATAAAATAAAAATACCTCTTCATGAGTAATATCTAAAACTTTTATCGAAGGTTTTAGCTGTTCAAAATTTGATGTTAATGCCATAAATTTTACCTTTATTTGGTGCGTCTTATTCATCTGTAGGATTGGAAATAGGTTTTCTTTTCTATAATTTGGTGCGGCCGGGGGACAATGTCCATTGTGTTCCAAATTTATCATTAAAATTCAAGATTTTGGTTTCAGTGATGTGAAGAGAAAGGAAGATTTTGAAATCAGTTAATTTTGAAAAAAAAAAAACAATTGGTTTGGCTAGGAAATTTTTGTGTGATAAACGAAGACAACGATTATATAAACAAAAGTAGGCAATTTATCTTATATTTCATTCCCTTTTAAGTGAAGATATTAAAGTTATAAGGATGAATTAAATTTAAACCGACTATTTTTGCTCCAAGTATTAGAAATGCATAGAGAATTCAAAGACGAAAAATGTATAAGTTTTATTTTAAATTATAAATATATTGATAGATAAAAGGACTAAAGGAGAGAGGGAAATATGTGTAAAAATCGTATAAATATCACTAAAGATATATGTTGCCCTGTGTTTCTTTCTTCGGTAAAAATAAATAAAAGTCATCATACGATGTTGAAAAACTGATAATAACTGGTGAGTAACTATTAATTGAGTCGATGATTTAGCCAATCCATTGTATAAAATTCGATTTCGATTTCGTTGCCACTTGCTTCGCTAGACAGGGGAAAACCAATGATATGAGTTGAATCCTGTGTGGCATTGTCACATCCAATCTTTATTCTCTGGGTAAATCGCATGAGCCGTAGAAATCTATTTATGGCATGATACTTTTTAATTTAAGATTATCATTCAAAACTTTTCATGTTTGATATATTTCGTACACGTTAAGTACATCAAACCTAAACATGTAAATTTTTGATGTAAAAATAAATTAATAATATTAATAATAAGATTTACTTATAAAACAAACAGTGCATTTAAAAATCCACCTGTAATTATTTAAAAATATTTAAAAGTATAATTTCACGTGCAACTCTTTATACCACAAAAGTAGGTTTTGATCATATTATTTATTTCCATTTCCACGTAGACCTAAAATTATCGATATATACAGAGGCGATTGAATCAGTTAATTATTATAATCATCTAGTACTTTTTTTTCTGTCACCACAGAAATTCAATATTTAAAATCAAGTCGTGTTACATTTCCAAGCTGTTAAAATTCATGAACTCAATTTTTAATCCAAAAAGCAACTATGATTAGTCTATAATCAAGATCCTGCCAGCGCGTTTCAGCGGTACAAAATTAGCTAGCTGGCTTAGACGGCAAAACATAAGAGAGGGCCTTCCCAAAAATAAAATAAAAATAAATAAATAATAAAGAAAGAACGAGAGAGAGAGAGAGAGAGAGAGAGAGAGAGATGGGTACCAGAGCGGAAGGGGCATTTTGGTAGTTTCATGGAAACACGAGGGTACCTTTATTCTCATGTTTCCTGCTTCCATATTAAACGTCTCTCCCACGCGCGCACTACTATCTTGAAAGGGAGTTGTGCGTGGAGTGGAGACCAGTGCAAGCGTTCTCGTCCCCGGATTGAAGACTCGCTCTATCCAGTATCCATCCATGTGCCCCAAGAAGAATAATTCCCGCAGCTCCGGCTCCGATTCTACCCCTGAAATCACCGCCGGGTCCGGTGATTCCGCCTCCGCGGTTGACTGGATTTCCGAGGCAATCGCTGGCGGATCCCTACGCCGCGTCGACATGCACCATGGAACTAACGGCTGGGCGTCACCGCCCGGCGATCTTTTCTTTCTCCGTTCCGAAAACTACCTAACAAAACGGCAGAAGGCTCCTGCTGGAGACTATCTGCTCTCTCCTGTAGGTATGGATTGGCTCCAATCTAACAGTAAGCTCGATAATGTGCTCGGCCGTGCCGATAACCGTGTGTCGCATGCACTCCGGAAAGCCCAAGATCAAGGCAGATCGTTGAAGAGCTTTATTTTTGCCGTGAATCTACAAGTACCTGGTAAGGATTTTCACAGCGCGGTGTTCTATTTCGCCACGGAAGATCCAGTTCCTTCCGGCTCGCTCCTTTATCGATTTATCAATGGCGATGACGCCTTCAGAAATCAGCGGTTTAAATTGGTGAACCGGATCGTGAAGGGGCCGTGGATTGTGAAGAAGACGGTCGGAAATTATAGTGCCTGCTTGTTAGGGAAGGCTTTAACATGCAATTATCACAGAGGACCGAATTATTTAGAAATCGATATCGATATCGGAAGCTCGGCGATTGCGAACGCTATTTTGCATCTCGCGTTGGGATATGTAACGAATGTCACTATCGACATGGGCTTTTTGGTGGAATCGCAAACGCAGGATGAATTGCCGGAGAGATTAATAGGTGCCGTCAGAGTTTGTCAGATGGAGCTGTCGTCGGCGAGGGTCGTTACAGATAATGCTCCGCCGTTAGCGCGCGGGATAGGGTTGTCGAAGGTGAATCACGATAAATCAGCTGACCAAGAGGAAGGGGTAAATCCCTAGTTAGGGTTAAAATAATTTATTTAACTTTGAAGCTTTTAATTATTTTTCTCGTTTCTGTAATCTCTCTTTCCGCGCTGGTCACTTGGGAATATCAGATAATAACCGAATGTCGGTGTTCATAAAACTTTGTTTCACTTTCTGGTAATCTTCATATGAAAGCATAGCATTCCACAGAATCAGCATCATACAGTGATCCATGAAAGATTAAGAATGGAATTAGTTCACGATGAATTATAGAAAAGTAAGAGTGGAAACAGAATAAGGCAGGGAAAAGGAATCTGATCATTCGCGTATTATCCTTTTGCTTTTTGGGTGAGCTTAGATGCTGTGTATGCTTGTTGAGGTATCCAGGCCAGTGGGAAGTGGGAACTTCTGTAAGGAACGGAAGAAATGAAACCTTCTTTCAGGGGGAAAACAAAAGACAGTACAGAAGCAAACTGAAATTATTATAGACTCTATACGAAAGCGATTTACGGTTTTGTTAGATTAAAAAACATTCCATCCCAAATTACTAACATTTTTTTTTAAAAATTTTAACATTTTAAAATATAGGATATTTTAATAAAAATAAAATTTTATTAATAATATTATTTAATATTTTTTATATATTTTCTTTTTTAGTATCCAATATTAAATGGACGATAATTTTAAAAATTTTTATTTTTATTTTAAAAGGTAGGATTAATATAATGTGTATCTAATAAATTTTATTTGTATGTATAATTTTATTTAAGAATGATTTATAATTTGAAATAGAGGGAGTAAATAATTTTTAGATTATTTGGACATTTTATTGAGAGAAAAAAAAAGTATAGAGATGCATGTAATCTACTGCCTCTTTTTTGTCATCTCATTTATTGCGCATTGAGTTTTTGTAGTGGGATTCAAATACAGGGCAGCCAATTGACTCTTGCAATGAATTGTTTGGTAAAAGAGCAGTTATATCTCAGCATATAGACTGTCGCTGATGAATGAGCGATGGCCTCGAAGCATCAAAGAGCAGATGATTTAAAGGATTATGTGACCCACTGCCTTGCGTCACCAAAAGGTTCCATTACGCGGGGGAAAAAACAAAACAGATTTTCCACTAGCGGTTCCTTGCTGAGCGACGCTGATTGATCTGATTCATGGCCTCGCTAGTTGAGATATTGGGGAAAAAACGTTGAACCTTATCGCTTTTAACTTGACACCTATATATATGTACGATGACCCGTGTCTGTACAGTTTCTCTGATCTCTCCATACCTAGCACCTCCATTAAGTAAGAAACACCATAAATCCATTTATCTTAAGTAATACATTTGCTTTATTTTTTTTTTTTCAACTTTTATTTGATTACCAAGAGCACGTTGTTGCTTGTTAGTTTGTTACTACATTACTGCGCTTGATTTTTTTCTCCCTAAAAAATGGAAGAAATCTCTCTCTCTCTCTCTCTCGGGGCCACCATGGAAGTATTTTTTTTTATAAATCAAATCTGAAATTAATAAATGGTCAAACAAAGCAGTACGCGGAACCTAAAACAAAAACAAAGAGAGTAGACTCAATCATCATTGACCTTCTAACGTAATATTAAGTGGAGAGTGATTAAAGAAATTAAAAAAAAAAACTCTTCATAAAGTAAGCTTATCTAAGGACGTGGGCGTTATTAATGACGTCCCCAGAAATAAAATTAACAAAAACAAATCAATCTCTATCAAAGAAATTGGTCTGTGTTGACGCTTGACAGGTGGCGGATACCTCTTGAGTAGGGGACATTGTAATTCGAAAATCAAAGCAGCCGGCGGAACGGAAGAGGAAGGGCACCCCCACGCGCTTTTCTTTTAATTAAAAGTGTAAAATAAAATAAAGGAAGCACATGATCCTATTCACGTATCATTTCTCACGTAACAAACGACGAACTTGGCTCTCAGCTCGGAGGCTGTTACTTTTGTTAAGAAGATTGTTGTCTCTTTTCTTGTTCGGCGTCTAATCTTAACAGTTTATTAAAGCTTTTCAATTGTAGGGGTCATGTATGTTTTTCTTTCTACGGCGTTTTCACTTCATCTCATGTTCCTTCCCATGCGGCTATACCTGCTCCGAAGTCTCTGGATGGGGTTGAGGAACCAAACAAGAAATCCTCTTGTGCACAACTGAGTGGGGCCTAATATTTATTGTCTACAATATTCACTTGTGTTAAAAAAAAGTACAAACTATCTCACTCTTAATAAACCTTAAATGATACGTTTAAACTTAAAAGTTCTGTGCAGTTACATATATCATCGCACTTGACATAATCTACATAAGATCTATTCAATTTGTTATCTGTTAAAATGAAAGTAGTCCCTAGTGGGGACACAGGTCACGCAGAGTACAAAATAGAGACATTGTGATCCCCCACCCCCTTTTTTTCAATGATGGTAGCAAATGGAGATTTTTTTTTTTTGGGTGAGGCGGAAATCAAGACGATGCTAACCACTTATTGTTGAATTATTTAGGCACATGCATGATTGAAATTGTGCTATATTCCTATATTCTCCATAAAAACTTGCATGATCGGGATGAGGGGAAAGGCACTTATTTCGCTGTCAAGGAGGAGGCTCTTCCAGCTATTTCCTCCATCATCAGCACATTACAATTCTTTTGTGCCATCCTCATATTTCGTTCCACTCTTTTGAACCAGTCTCAGCCTGCCTTTCAGAATCAAAAGTCAACCCTTTTGATAATCATCATGGTTGACTTCAAGAACATTCACATTATGAGGCGCCTAAAACTGTTTTTTTTTTTTTCCCGTTTTACCCTCATTTCTCCCGCACTTTCGATCTATGGCAAAACATCAACTCGTTTTACCCTCATTTCTCCCGCGCGCGCACACACTGCAAAAAAAATTATTCGAGCCTAATTTTAGTTTCATGCTAAAATATCACTCATTTCATATTTTTGTATGTGAATTTGAAACAAAATTCATTTTTTGTAAAATTAATGAAAGATTTATTAGTGAAAAATTATACAATTAGAAAAAAAAAACAACAGTACAATTTCAACAAACTCATGTATTCCAGAAGTAAATCACATGATCAATTAATTCATTTTCTTGACTGATTTTTGGCAGAAGCAACTCAAACATACTTCCATGGCCTCTTCATCGTCAAGTCAGCCATTCAATATGACAATAGACATCGACCAATTGCCCAGAAATTCAAGCCTGCCAAATAAATGAACTAAGTGTCGGCAACAGGTCCCCTAACGAAAGTTGGAGTACGAGTTTCCACGCAGTTATAAACTTACAAAGCATCTTTCTTTTTAAATTTTGAGAAATAGAAGGCAACAAAACAAAAAAGCTCGCTGCTTTTGAGATGCAGGAGATTCAAAAAAAATTAAAATGAGTACCGAGTTTTGAGACTGAGGAATTGGGAATTACTAGTGTACATTCATTTACTCTTCACCATAGTCGAATGGAAGGACCTCCTCTGAGACATCAACCACTTCTTCAATTTCAATTTCCTTGGCCTCGTACTCCTCCTCTTCATCGCTGGCTTCTCCGTCCCTAAGTTTCTGCCTCTCTAACTTCTCTTCTTCATGCAGTCTCTTCCATTCATTTACCCATTTGTCCCATTCTTCTTTCAACATCCTCCTCTTCTCACGATCCTGCTCACTTAACAGCATTGATACATCTTGGTCTTCTGCCTCGTACTTCTTGCTATACTTCTTCAAGTTCTTAGCAATCTCTTCCTCTTTCTCAGGACTCAAGAAAGAGGGTGGCCTTGGCCGCCACAAGAACTGTGATTACCAGTCAAGAAACCATGTGATTAATGGCCATTTTTTGGCATACATTTCTTCAGAAACAGAATGGACAGATAAAAGCAAGGTTGGTAAAGTAATTACCTGAAAGAAATGATCCTTTAGTATCCGGTAGAGGAGCTTACCGTGAAAAGACCATATATTGAAACCATTTTCCATTTCATGAACGGAGGTCACCGAAGTTGCAACATACCTACAGATGCGAGCAGGTCAATACAGATACCGGAGCCACCTCATTCAATTAGCCTAAATAGAAAAACATCTCATCTTACAGACAATTGAATTTAGGCCTTCTTCATAAACAAACAACATTAAGAGCACATAAAGTAAGCCATATGATTCATACTTTCTGTACAAATTGCAAGTATCTACAATATAAGAACAGTATTTTTCAAGTTTAAAGCACAGACCATTTGTATTGAAATTAATCAGCACCAATAGAAAAGCACAGCCTAGTTACTTCAAACAAAACAATTATTTAATGCATGCACAGGCTAATTTAACTCCATTCACCTTCCCGTAGGATCCCATTCAATATCTGTAGCCATAAAATGCTCCGCTGTTGCCATGGTTTCAAGCTCATCCACATTATAAAATTCAAGCTGTCCATTAAAGCCCTTCAATCCTGCAAGTATTATGTAATGACCAGCAGGTGACCAGAAAAGAGCATTTGCCTGCTTCCCTTTGAGAGTTGCAAGCTTTGAAACCCGGCCAGTATTCTGAGCTGTTCGCATAGAGTAAAAACTAATATCAGGCCTTGGATTATCACCATGAATGACAGCAAACCTATGGCCTTTTGGCTCCCAGGCAAAGGCAATAATCTTGTCATTTTTATTCTCAAGCTCCAAAACTTCAATGGGTATGTCTCGCTCTTTAATACGGAAGAGTTCAAAGCCTGTGTATGTACTTTTCTTGGTTTTTGTATAACGATCAACCTTAACAGCCAGGTAGTCTCCACTGCTTTGCCAGTACATATTGCAATCGCTTACACTAAAAAGATTCTTCTGCCTAAGTTCATCTTTGCTGGGAATTTGAACCAAGCTCACCTGTAAAATATGCAAGCACAGGGCTTAAATCATCTTTTTTTCATACCCAAAGCAAAATCCTGTGTCCCTGTGTCCATGAACAAGAAGAGTTTGAACCATAAAAAGGGACTCACCCTAGCAGGCTGGTTCCCACCACCTAATTCTGGAACAAAAAGCGCGAGGATTGGATCAGTTGGCGACCAGCTGAAATCCATTACATTTTCAACCTTCAAGGACTTCTTGTCAATGAGGGAAAATGTCTCGGTCTCATAGATAGAGATCATATTTTTTCCCAGTCTTGCAAAATACTTGTCATCCTTACCTCCTCCCCATCTAGAAAAACAATATCCTTCCATCATGCCAACGAGTCACAAGCAAAAATGATTAAAATTGGGCCAAAGAAAACCAAATACCTGAATATGGGCCATGACACCCCAGTGACACCCCCACTACCTCCAGTTGCAAAATCATCTGCACTTCCCTTAAAATCTCTCATCACTTTCCCAGTCCTCACATCAAATATATTTATGACTACCCTCTGAATAAAGTAACTTAATTAGAAATAGCACCAAGATACAAATAACATAATAAAGAAAGAATTCAATATAGCAAATGCTTACATTTGCGTCTCGAGGATTGCTAGGTTCATGGCTGCTATAGGTTACCAAATACTTTTCACCAGGTGAGAAATCAATAAGTTTAACCTGCAGTTATATATGTTCATTAGTAAGTAATAAAGATAGTGTGCAGGCCCAATTATGCATAAACAAAATCCAAAATTAACCTGGGGATGAGCATAACGCATGAGACGGTTGAATGTCATTGCACCTCCCCAAACTGCTGCTCCCTGTCTGTGAACAGTTGCCAAGTATGTCCCAAGTGGAGACCATTGCACAAAGCTTTCAGTCCAAAACTGCAACGTAAACATAATTAAACACTCAGCATCTTATTGGCCAAAAAAACACTCAGCTTCATCATGCACAAATACTAGGTTGATATTGAGAGATTTTTTTTTTTTTTTGGGGAGGGGGAGGCTTCACTTACAGTTCGCTTATAAACAGGATCAGGCTTCAAATGCCTTGCATCATTCCACAACACCTCAGTATCTGAACCGGCACGAATTACAAACTGATCACGGGCTTTTGAATCAGTCAGCCACTGCTGAAGATTTTCCTGCAAGAGTATTTGACCAAACAATATAGTAAAGATCACTGAGTAGCTGTATCTATTTGTCTCTATAAACTCAATAGAAATTGAGAATGACGCAAAACCCTCATGATCTCCACCAAAATAGACAAATAATTATGGCGAGAAAATGATATGGCATAAAGAAGTGAGGGGAAAAATCAATTCAAAAGGCAGACTAGGAGAAAACAAGAAAACTAATAAATTTATCGTTGAATATAGAAAATTCCTGTCAACTTTAACATACCAAATGAAATATAAATTAGAATGTCCTGACTTATTGATTAGCATTTGGCCTTAATGTATGCCTTATTGACATTGATTAAAACATGAAATTCTAAATCATTCTGTGCTACATTTGATGATGGAGTCCAAAGAAAATGCGATGGAATCCTCATAGGTACCACAGCTTTGGTAAAAAACACAATTTGCATTAATATTTATTGGCAACATCGGAAATTTATCTTATTGCACCATGTATGTCTAAAACAACAAAAAAGGCACCTCACTTATACAAGAACAAAACTGTTTTAGCATATTACCCCTGGGGTATATGGCTTGGTTTCAGGGGGAGCCCACTCATCTGGAACTTTCATGAACCTCTCAAAGTCATCAAACATATTCACAGAAAAGATATGGGAGCGGTCCAACTTGTAACCATGTGTCTTCTCTTTAGCAAGCTCAGCTTCCTGCAATGCCATACAGACAAAGATAGGGAGTGATGAAAAGACACCTCGTCTTGCAGGTTTTATAACAGAATGAGCTACCCTATGGAATCATGTAAAATGCTTTTGTGACGGGCTGATGGAACAAAACATTCCCACAACATGATTTAGAGAGCATAAAAACTTAGGCATGAGTCGGAAACTGTCACAGACAAAAAACTTGCACCAATATAAAATGTACCTCTACATGTTCAAATTCAAAACAAATAATACTCAACATTCATGAGCCATACAATGAAATTATGGGAGAAAGTAATTGAGCACAGGTTGAGATTGGAGACAAGTATTTCTGAGAATCAGTTTGGTTTTATGCCAGGTAGATCAACTACAAAGGCGATTTATCTACTAAGGGGATTAATGGAAAAGTATCGCTGTAAAGATAAAGATCTACACATGGTTTTTATTGATTTGGAAAAAGCTTATGACCGTATATCAAGAGAAGTGCTTTGGAAAGCGTTAGAAAAAAAGGGAGTACAGATTGTTTATATTACAGCCATACAAGATATGTATCAGGGGGTAAAAACTAGTATAAGAACGCCTAGTGATCAAACAAAGGATTTTCCTATAAAGATTGGACTACATCAGGGATCATTTCTGAGTCCTTATTTGTTCAACTTGATCTTAAATGTTTTGACGGAACATATTCAAGGAAAAATTCCGAAATGTATGCTCTTCGTGGATGATATAGTTCTTATAGCAGAGACAAGAGAAGAGGTTAATTGCAAACTTGAGTTATGGAGGAGGACATTAGAGTCAAAAGGTTTTCTTCTAAATAAAAGTAAGACGGAATATTTATATTGTAAATTTGGTAAAGGACTATTCGACAATAATTTGGAAGTGAAATTGGGAGATCAAATTATACCTCAAGTGAAAAAGTTTAGATATTTAGGAGCCATTATTCAAAATGATGACGAAATCAGTGGAAATATTTCACATAAAATCCAAGCTGGGTGGTTTAATTGAAGAAAAGCTAAAGGAGTTATTTGCAACCGTAAGATGCCTAATAAACTTAAAGGAAAGTTTTATCGCACTGCTATCAGATCGGCAATGTTATATAGTAGTGAATGCTGGGCTCTAACGAGACAGCAAGAGCATAAAGTTGGAGTAGCAGAAATGAGAATGTTATGATGGATGTGCGGACATACACGTAAAGATAAAATTCGAAATGAGCACGTACGCGAAAAAGTGAGGGTGGCACCTATTGAGGAAAAAATGTTAGAAAATCAGTTAAGATGGTTTGGGCATGTACAAAAAGGACCAGTGAGAAGAGTGAAACATATAACTTTAAGTCCGATTAAAAGAGGTAGAGGAAGGCCTAAGAGAACACTCTTAGAAGTTATTGAACGCGATCTCTTAATTAATAATATTCCTAAAAGCTTGATAAATGATAGAGCACAATGACGTCTTGCAATCCATGTAGCCGACCCCACATAGTAGGATAAAGGCTTGTTGTTGTTGTTGTATTCAATACCATGGATGGCCAAAAAAAAAAGTCAATACCATGACACAGATGAGATCACTGAAACTTACTTCAGAGTTGGATTGGATTGAACATACAATTTCCATTTAAAAAAAAAGAAAAAAACAAAAAAACTACCACCCGTTTCCCCCATCACACTGCAAATTGCTCAGACACTTCCGCTCCTCCAAGAGGGAAGGGAAAGTGAAGGCCGAATATCGTATTTAGGTTTTCATATTCAGACAAAGCAATTTTTCTCTCATCAATCAGTGTTTTTAGAAGTAACATTATGTCTTCATTTGGCAACATGCTTTTGATAGAACTAGACAATCTAAAGAAAATAAGAAGCTGTAAATAAATCAGTGTGGTTAGCAGACTTGTCAATTAAATATTAGTTTGGTAGAAAATATACGCATGAGCAAGTTAGGATGGGGTAATGATGCACCTGAGGCGTATTATACTCAATAAAACAATAACCCAAAGTTTTATTCGTATCTGGATCAACAGGCATCCACAGACCATCTTCCTTTATCACGCCTATCTGGCTATAGATCTTTCTTATCACGCCTTCAAGCTTCTCAAATTTCTCCCGAGGAACTACGGGGAGATTGTCCACAACTATAATGTTGCCAAATCCAGTTTCAAACTCCTGACTATCCTCTTGGTAAATATCTTCATCGTCACTGTCATTCAAAAATAATGTATGATGAATGAAACCGGTCCTGAATGGCATACGGAGTGCAAACTAACCGCGCCTTTAAACAATTTTAAATTTAAATATATAAGAACCCTAACGAAGAAAGGAAAAAAAAAAAGTTTTGGCCAGCAAGATCATATTTTATCACATAGCAAGCCAATCATGGAAGGGCACGAACAGCAGGAAGTCAAAATCCATCAAAAAAATGGCAAACTACCCTCCAGTAATTCCTGGGTAACGCTACTTCTAAGTTGCAACAGAAAAAAGATGACGATACGCAGGTAGCATAATTAATCCAAGTTACTTGAAAACAATCAGCATACGAAAGACTTACCTTACTATGCCTAAGTCATCGCCGGGAGGGAGGCGAACAGAGTTGAGATCGATCGTGGACAGATCGACACCGAGACGGGACGCCGTCGCCTCAATCTCTGTCATCACTGCCACATCCGCCATGGCTGATTTCTGCTACTTCAACCAGTAAAAATTGTAATGGCTTTCCGATTCAGATTCTTCAGATAGAACCATCCGCGAAAATCTATGATAGAAAACGAAGCAGCCGAACCACACTGGCAGGAGGCGTGCCGCTTCCTTGGGTTTCTAGAGAGGTTTTTGTTTAAGTTCCTTTTTTTTTTTTTTGGGCCCCCTCATGATTTTGCCACGGTTATTTTTTTATTTATCTATTTATTTTTGTCAACACTCTTGCCTGAAGGGGCCTCTGTTGCCGTTGGATGTTGAGGGATTCAGTGATTATTATTTTCTTTCTTTTCATTACACCCAAAAGAATAAATGAATTTTTATATTGTATAAAATACGAATATTGAGGCAATTTCTAATTCAATTTCACTTATTTTACCTTAATTATTTAATATTTAATGACATTCAAATTAAGGCATTGTTTAAAAAATACTAATTGCTTCATAATTTTACAAAATGACTTATAAATATAAAAACTAATATTTATCTCTTATTTTTATTTGACTGTGAAAAGAAATACTTTAAATGATTTATAACATTTTTTAAATCTTTAAAATAATGAAATATTTTATCAATTGTTAAAAGACAAAAACTCAGTAAACGAAGAAATAAGAAATTAATGTCACACTGGCTTCTGTTTTTATATTTTACTGAGGATGAAATTGATTTTCTTAATCCTAATCTAAAATTTATTATTAACTATTAGTTGCGTAAAACAATTAAAACGGTAATTTGGACAGAAATAAAGATCATTTTTGTAATCTAAATCAGTTTTCCCCATTCCCACCACTATTCCACAACATGTGCGTGACTTTATCCTGCAAGATAAAAAATATCCAAGAAAAAAACAGAGCGAACAGACCAGCTCCAGTGTAACATCTACATAGGTGGTTGTTTTCCATTTTGCTAGTAGAGCCAATCAACTGCAGCCCAAGTGTCAGGCGTTATAACAGATAATTAACAATGGAATGGAACGGTATAATGAAAAGGCCTTGTAGCTTTTTTGATTTTGTTGTAAATTAATATACTGCATCCCAAATAAATATTAAAAAGAAGGAAATCAATGTTACCCAAAAATTAAAAAAAAAAAAAAAGCAAGATGAAGAATAGGAAAGAACATCGAGAATATTTTATAAATACACATCACAGATTTTCATTTGTCATAAATTGCTAGGTGCTGTGCACTAGCAATTCAGCAGATTTGAAATTAAGCTTAACAGATTCACGTTCTCAATTACCACATCCACTCCTCAGACTTATTCATCATCACCAACATCATCTCCATCATCAATCGGAATGTCCTCGCTGTCATAACCAATGGAACCTAGAAAATATATGCAAGATACAAGCAACTCTGAGAAATGGGAAATATACAAATCACACAAGGTTAATGCAACTGGCTTAGAAATTAAAATCACATCTGCATGCCACTTCATCTAAGAGGTCCCATGTTGTACAATTAACGTGTTTCTCAGTTCCTAACTAACAGCGTCAAGAATTTGGTCAACCTCTAAAAGGTCCAGTTTAGACCAGTCAGCACGAATCTTTCTTTTATTAACATTATTTTTCGAGCTCAATGCATTATTATAAGCCTTCTTTTTTTATAACTTCATTTTATTAACATTAACATTGTTTATATAGCTCGACGCAGACACAAAAATTGAGCTTAGAAGCCATCTTGAAATCAAGCAGCCACTATATTTCCCTTTTGCATAAAGCTGTCAAGGCACTCCCAAGCAGTAGAAATACTATGAAAGACGGGGATTGTTATTCAGTTCTGAAGAAGTACTCCCTCTTATGGAAAAAAGAAGAAGAAGAAGTACTCCCAATTATAAGGCAACTTTATAAGTATTTCATTGCTCAAAATATAAGACAATTTAACAAAAATAAAGTTTTATTAATAATACTTTTACAATATTACCATTTAAGTGGAGAGAGATTGTAATGTAATGATTAAGTATATAGATTTAAAATTATATTAAATGAAGGGCATTTTAAAAATTTATATTTTTGCTTTGAAAAAGTAAGTTTATAAAATGTCGTCATAAATTTTATTAGTATGCATAATCTTGTCTCGATAATTTGAGATGGAAGATAATTTGAGACCAAGGGAGTATTATAATAGAACCTCAAATGATCAGAACTACAAGCAGTTCAGCTCAAAGCTGGACATATATGGCTCCTACACAAAATCCTGCTAGGCTTGGCCACGATCTCTCACAGCATTATTAAAGTATAAAAAGCAGCGACTCAAAAATAGATAGCTCAAACCTCAAACTACAAGTGCAGACAGCCAACCAAGAGAAGGAGAGTGTAGGAAATGTTGGTCCCATACAAAAAGGTCATTCAGGAGCAAATCTATAGGAATAATCTCTAGTTCTCTGCCCCATCTTGTGTTTCATACAAAAAGAATTCATTTCTCATCTATAACCAATTTGGAAAAAGAAAGAGGCTGAACTTTACCTCTTTGAATTGAGGGAGAAGGATAAGGTGGTAAGCCCTGTAGTTCAGGAGTGCTATCAAGAAGATACGGAAGTCCTAAGAGCTGCAAAAGAGATTCTGTCTGTGGATTTCGAGGATTCACTGCAAAGAATCAAGGGGGATCAAAAAGAAATAAATCATCTAAACTTTTAAGATCATGAGAATAACCAATAGAAGAGAGCTCAGCTTTATTTTAATGATTTTGGCCAACAAAACAGATCAAGTTAGTAAAATCCATTAAACAGGGGTGTGAATTGTGATTATAAAAGAAATGTTAAGGCAGTAGACTAAAAAGTAACTAAATATCAGCTAGCAACTAAAACTATCATATTATTATTGCAAAAGGCTCATTTACGGCATTCTTACCTGCAACCCAAAAGGGTGGGAATTGAAGAATCATACATGCATAATACTTGTAAAAATTGCATTTATATTCTACACATTCAACCAAATCAGAAGAAGGTATAGACAAGAAAAGCAAACTCATGAATTGACATCCCTACGTCACGCAAACTCTAAATTTATAAATAATTTAAGATGCTTTATGCATTCAAATGAAAGGAGTATTTTGAACTAGATGTCTTTACTAAACCACCAAACCGTAGAGCGTCCAACAGTCAAAATGAACAAATCTACAATTGATTAGAGACAGACAAGTGATGTGACTTGTGCAAGCATGTTAGCGAAAGAAGCGCACAAATGAGACCAAGAGAGCTGCAAATTAGCCCAAATACTGTAAGTGATGGTGAATATAAAAACATGAATTTCATTAACCAAAAAAAAAAGGCTTAAAGAAACCAAAATTGTTGTACACTATGCAAGCTTACTGATGTGAGATGAAGAATTACCAGCAAAGCTACCCCTGACGTTGGATTGAGAAGGATCGTAACATGGAGCAGTTCTAACAAATTCAAAAGGCTTGTGCTCTCTCTCTTGCAGCCTGCTTCTAACCCATTGACGACAGTCCTCCATCTCAAGATCTATACCTCTATCAGCAAGCAAGCACAGCATCATTTTATTTGTGAGGCGAGAAAAGGGAGGACAAAAAAGATTTTATATAAATGTTAAGTAAGGTACTTTCACATCACGTGCAAACTCACCTGAAATCTGCAGCTTTGGCAGTTAAAGGGAAGACAGGGTTGAACCGCCGTGTTATAGCTAACCATTCCTCATCATACTTAATTTCATAAGGTCCTGCCTCTGATTCAATTTCCACAATCTAATGACACAGAAAATGCCAAAATTTAAGTCACTAACTCAAGCACTAATTGCAAGAAACACTTTGGACACTATTGATATTTAATGTACATACAATACCTGTAAGAAATCCCGACCAGCAATGCACTTATCTAGAGCAAGAAATTTTGTCTGAGAGCCACCATCTCCATGTTGAACAAGAGCAGCAAACTTGCAGTGTAAGTGAGCTGAAAACCAATACCGTGGTTTCAATTTTTCCAGGAGTTGAGCTGCAGCCTTACTCCCAAGTCTTCTTTCCTCTATCTAACAAATGTTTTAGGTAACTGAAGTGAGGCCACCATATTTTTTTTAGGATCATTAAATGTTGTCGAATTAAACATTACACACCAAGGGGTGGTTAGTTTAAAAATGGTGAATATTAAACAACAAAAAATTCCTCGTATACATTTTCACAGTTATTGCATACCATCAATGCTAATGTCAATTACACAACCAGAAAGATAGTGGTGTAACAGTTCTAAAAAGACAAAATCCAAATAAGAACAAGTTTGTGCACATGATGGAAATACTTTATGCAATTGGTTATTGGTTTTTTTTTTTTTTTGGCCAATGAGTCAGCAATCTGACTTGACTTGCCATTGCAAGCAGAAAACAGCGATATAAATCATAGCTAAAATCCTGCCCAAGCAATGATGACTGAACAACAGAGGCAAACATGAATATATCATAATATTGTACTATCTAGATATTCATACTCATGATGAGTCATAAATTGACAGTGATCCAAAAATAGACTAAAAGAAGCATGGATACTGACAAAGACAGTGCATTTCTTGGTAACCTCAAGAGCCGAGGTACGTTGAAGTGACAAAAGTGTTTGTCATGAGTATTAGACATTAGTGTCAAAATTAGCACAACTAGTGTTTACGTTTCCGTGAAGCTAAACCCAAAAACCAATATGACAGATTCCACACTGAATTTTAAAAACGAACACTTTAACATCCCTTGGTGCTACTCTAACATCTTTCCTACCATGCTGAATGTTTAATTCCAGGTGTTCTGGCAGGAAACTGATACCTGGGGGAAATCAGCATTGATGATTCATCATAGCATGATTTAATTTGTTAATAGGGATTCCTAATAGATGTGCAATGCCTTAACTCTACATGGAAGGCATTGTTGGTTTCTTATATTGGATAAGAAAATCACATATGATATCAGTTCTTTGTAATTTTCTTGTCCAAATGGCATATGCATTCTGTTCACAGTAATTCTTGTTTCCCTGTCAGTTGAGAGGCTGCTGTATCCTCGACAAAGCACTAACAAAAAATATAAAACCAAGAACCAATAACCTGGTTTGCTTAAGATAAAAAAAATAAACTCATCATTTAACAATCAACTAGACAATTACCTCCTGCTTAAAAAAATGTTTGCGCTGAATGAGATCCTTCCAATCCCCACAATCAGTGATTCCCACAGGCCAGTCATGCGAGAGAAAGATATCAAATGGTTCCTCAACTTGAATGAGCTTGTGAACATCGTATTCACGAACATGATACACAGACCTGATTGTACTTTGATCATAAGGAGGCCTCTCAAAATGTCCTGCTCAAAGAAAAGACCTGTGTCACTGTTCTTACAGGACAAATGCCTCGTGCAAAGCTATAGCTTATGGTACTTTTGCATATAACTCAGTATTATCAATGAAATGAAAATGACGTGCGAGCGGGAGGCAGTCGAGAATCGACATGAACCCATGATTCATGCCATGATCAAAGATGAAAAACAAATAAACAACCTAATTTATAATCACGTGCATTGTAAATCCCAGACACTCCACCAATTCGGATATTCCCAAACCTGACCACCCCAGCAACTCCCAAGAAATATATATTAGGCGCAGCCCATCCTCCATAATACCTAGCAGAAATAACCAACAAATATCAAAGGCCTAGGCTGCCAAAGCCATGCTGCAATAAACTTTTAAAGAGAGACAGATGTACTCGCGAAACTTAAACTTGTACTAAAGCAAGTAACAGGTAATTCAGTAAAAAACCCAAAAATAACATTTCAGTAATACTATATCGGATTAAAGCACCCCGACTCACAATTCCCACAAGTAATTAGATGCTTCGTGGTTTCCACCAATGAATATTGTCGGATACGGGGCAACCTCCAACCCCGAATAGTACTTCCAGAATGAATTCATAGAGCGATAGCGCGGCGGCACGTTCAAGCTCTTCAAATCTTCTTCGTTACGGACAGCCTGAAACCGGGAGATAACTATGTTTGCTGAGGAAACTGAAGCTTAATGGAATTAAGGAAGTGAAAACGATGGCTCAAGGTCAGAAATGGGGGCCTACCTGAAAATCGCCGCAGCAGATGAGGAGGTCGATTTTGGTGTTGTGTATTTTTTCGAGATGTTGAATGGTTTTATAGACATTGTCCAGGTCGCCATGCATGCAACCCTCCACTGCTATCTTCATCTTTCGAACTTCCGGAGACAGAAGAGGCTCTGGAGTCTGGAGGGAAATACTAGGGTTTAAGCAGATGCCGGGTTTTTTAGTGATCAGAGACGTTGGTTTGAAGTGAACAACTTCTCTCTGGGAAACAAATAAAAACAATAGTTAATTTTGATCCTGAAACTGGCAAGAATGTGAAGGAGGGTGGGGGGCAATTATTTATGCATGTTTGTGCATGAGAAAGAGAAGAAAGTAGAACAGAGGAAGAAGCGATTGAGTAGGAGAGAGTAGTGTTATCGTGGATTGACGCTGGTGAACGTTTCTATCCTGAATTTATGTGGGAGTTGATAATTAGTGTTCTGCAAACAAATTATCAAAACAGAAAAAGAGAAAAACAAAAACAAAAAGAAGATCAATGAAAAAAATAGAATAGCAAAAGATTAATTTAATTAAAAGTCCAGGTGTATTTTATCTTCAATTTATTTACAGATGAGCACTTAGTATTTTAAATTCTCAGTCATAACGATTTTGCTCTTAAACTAGTTAAAATGATAAGTCATATCGATCATCAAGCTAGGTGAGGCGGGAAGAAAACTTACCCAAAATGCCAGGCATCTGACCGCGTCTTCCTTGGGTCTTACCCCCTTCGTTGTCCGATTAGGAATTATTCCTCTCAATTGCTGCGTCGTCAGCCCCAAATTTAAATCCTAGCCCTGAGGTTCGTTCTATCACTGACAAACTCATTCACAAACTTAAAAACCCCCATACAAGGTGTGGACGACGCTTTTTATTCCATTACAATAGTTGAAGCCCAAAACAAAGTGCGTTCATGCAAGCTTGCCTTTAGATAACCCAAGAGTCAAAGCTAAATTAAACACTACTAAGATAAACAAGGCTTGAGAGGAATATTTTGAAAGAAGATGAATAATAGCCATCTTGGAGTGGAAATGGAGAGGATTATTCTTACCTTTCTATGGGAGTCGCAATAATAGCTATCATCGTTGATCATGAAAATAGTACAAAGGTCTCGCCAAGGGTTGTGTAAATTTGACTTTATTGCCACCAATAGGCAAGGGATCAGTCTATTTGTGCTCATCTTCTCCGGGTAAGATATTAGAAGATGTCCCAAGATGAGGCAAAAATAGAGAAATGTGAGACCGAACCCAATATTATTGTCATGCAAGATGAAAACACCAAATTTATTTCATTAAATAAAATGAATTATTAAAGTAGGGCAAAGCTCAATGCTTTATTAATCATTACTCGATACTTTATCTTCAACTTCAATAAGTAATTCAATCAATTAATTTCTATTACTTGGCCATTTTGAAAAGCAATAAGAGCAAGGAGAAATCTCTTGATTTGGCTACGCTTGAGTTTAAACCAACCGAGGTAGTTGCATATACAATAATAATCGATGAATCTGGTGGAGAGCTTGAAAGTTCCAACACTATGCTTCTCAACTTCAGAGTTGTCGAAAAGGACAAGAAATAAAAGACAAACGGGGGTCAAACTTGAGGTTGACATTTCAAGGCATTTGGTATTTTGGGTGAGATTTCTTCCCCACTCGCTTGGCTTATCGATCAATGTTTGAGGATTTAATGTCGAGAGCAAAATGATTACAATAGAGTTAGAGTTTATGACACCATGTGCTCTTCTGCTAACAGGTTAGGAACAAAAATAAATGTTAACTTATTAATTAATTGACGATATCAAGACCCATTTATTCAAGATTAAAAAAATAAATGATTTTTAAATAATTTAGAGATTTTTTAAAAAAGATTAATTTTATAGATATTTTATAAAAAGCATACATTATTTTATATTTAATTACAATAATAAAAAACAATTGGATAGTTATTTTTAAATTTTATGATATTTTTTTATTTTCATTTCATAAAAATAATTTATTATTATATTATTTTAAAATTTTATGATATCTTTATGTATGCTATCTCTTTAAAATATTTTATCTCATCTATCACATTATATTATTTTTAAAAACTATTTAAAATAAATTTTTAAGGAATTTAAATAGATATTATAAAATTTTATAGAGTAGATTAAAAAATAAGTAATTTTTTTAATAAAATAAGCTACTACAGAAAGCGAAATAAATAAACAGCGAAATTCAAATATTTTGGAGGTCCATACAATTTTAATAAATAAATATATTTTTTAGTTTTGAATTGGCATTTCGCTCCTTTTTCATGGCATGGGGTGCTTGGTTTGAGTCTCGGAGCATTGAAAATTGGAAGAGGAAAGGAAGAGGGGAGAGAAAATGGGGCATAATTACCAGCACCGCCATCAAGCAACCGACGGACTTCTGAGCTTATTCACAAAAGCGAATCATGATCTCGCTCTTGTCCATCTCAGGCTCGAGAAGGAATTTCAACAAGTTTACCCCGACAACGTAAGAAATTCCACTCTTCAATCTTTTCCCGGATTTTAGTTTTACCTCAATCGTCGCCATTTAATTTATCGGAATTCCGTAAGTGTCTAGCATCTCGAGCCTGTATATTGGTTTTGCGGCTTAATCGGTTCGGATTCACTTCCCATTTCATTGGGTGGTGTGCTGTGCTGGCAGGCAAACCCTATGAAGCTGGTTTATAGGATCAAAAAGATACAAGAAGATGTATCAACTTTAAAAGAGCAGTGCCACGAGCTATTGGCAGCTAAACAGGTATACAATTTATGCCTTTTCAAACTGTGCGCCAAGGAAAAGATATTTCCGAAGCGCGTTAGACAAACTTACTAGTATGTTTTCCCATTTCATCAGCAGACCCAAATCGATGTATACATAATGGTTCCTTGCTCGTATTTTGAAGCTGTTGCCTCTTATATGCAGGATTTGATCGATAAGGCTCAGAGAACTCTAGTTGAGAACAGAGATTTGGTGCAGCGCATGCATGCATCCATGAGTACCTCTCTAACTGATGAAGATGATTCCGCATTCACTAACTTCAAGCAGGTAATTGCGTGTTACTGTCTTAAAAATAAAGTGAAAGAAGAGTAGCTCCTTCCTATTGTAAATATCTTTTACTCTTCATATTTTCCATGCATTCGTTTGGTGTTGAGTTGCTCAAAAGTTCAAGATTGGCATCGGATAATGAAGTTATACAATTTCTACAGTTGGATATGTTCTTTCATTCAATTACTATTTCAAGGTCCACTATGCTTCCCAATGCCCATTAATGTAGTCAAAGGTGAAGGCACTCTCAACCCGTTTGACCGGTAAAATGCCTAAGGCAAGAAGTGCTAGAAAGACATTCACCTGAGTGAAGTGTAAATTGAGGAGTCTATGAAATATTTGTGCGTGCTTTTGATTGCAAAGGAGAATAAATTTCACATCCTTTAAATTGAGAGCATCATAGCTCATGAATGGCTTTATTGAACTGTCTTTCATATATTTGTGCTGACGTTTTTGCACAGGAGAATAAAAGTGTAATGTATCATCTTCCATTTTGGAGTGTGCTAAACTGGAGAATGAATGTGATGATAATTTATACGTTTATCTTTTGGCATCTTAAAGGGTTGCCTATTTTCCAAATGGTGTTCATACTTTTTGCACCATTTGCCAGCAAGCAACCAAGATTAAAATATGCGGCATTTGCTTAGCATTCATCCAAGCAAAGATTCCTTGGGCGGCTTTCCAGTTGCTCAGCCTGCATGACAGTTTTGTTTTGATTTTTTTTTTTTTTTTGGGTGTTTGGCGACCCTTGATAACTAATTTTTGCTGCCGCAATTTTAACTGACCATGCAGATTATTGAAGAATGGACAGCACAAGTAAGATCAAGAACAGGTAAATTTTTCTCTCTCACTCAATGAATTTGATTGTCATTAAATATTGATTTGGGTGTCATTATTCACGAGTATTGGAAGCAAATTTACTAGTTTCAGAATAAAGGTTCAAATTAAATGACAGTTTTATGCAAGACAAATATACAGATGTCAGGAATTCTGCTCTGCGTAAATTTCACATGTTTAGTGAGGTGGTTATTTATGAATATAGTTCTCGACTTGTTTATCCTTTATCTTGTTTTTTTTACCTTTCTGCTTCATTTATTTGTATTCCTCTTGAAACTAATGGATTAATTAGGGACACTTGTGTCCAAAGTGCCTAGGGACTTCGGATGGTAAAGAGATGGGAAGAGCGTTGGGATTGGGATCCGCTGAGGGAGGGAAAGGGAGGAGTGTTGGGCTGGTGGGCTTGCAGTGAAGTAATTTTTGAGTTTCCCTATTCATGTGGACTTTCAGCCTTCAGGGTCAAGATTTGTATGAGATAGCTATTCTTGAGCCTCCGTGAAAATTGTTAGACCTTGCCTTATAGGATTCAGTGTTTCTATGGTAAAAAAAAGCGCAGAAAGCTCTAGAAGGGGAGGGCGATTGGATGATGAGGATGTAATGAAATCTATTCTGATTTCTTCTAATAAGAGGCGAGCATTCACATTTAGTTCCTGAAATTTTATTCAAGTTTTATTCTAGTTCCAGAAGTTTATTTTATTTCAATGTAAACCTTCAAAGAGTTCAATGTTGTCTTTTCCCCAAATGCCAATTCACTCGTGCTTTAAGCACCTGTTGTTTGGGAGATTTGAGTGGATCAAATTTGATATCATAAGGAGATAGATTTTTGAGTGTAAGAATGATTAGAAGCATTGTGTAGAAAATTGGACAAGATCAGCGAGTTGAACTAAAGAAACTAGCGAATTAGCGCCTAAAAAAACTAATTAAAAATTGGTGAAACTAATCAAAATTAGATTGATCAGCGGGTTAGCCATTTTAGAAAAGGTCATTTTTTCTTTCCCCTCAAAAATGGGCACATCATGTTTCCATCTCTTCCAAAGTCTGAGTGACTACTAGAAGGAATGGGATGTTGCAAAGGGGAAAAAACAAGAGAAGTTAAGTTAAGACAGGCTTGGGCCCCGTTTTTCCCTTCTTTTTTTTGGGCTGGGATTAATTACCATGACTGTGTGTTGCAGGGGACGAAACACATGATTCCGACTCTGGAGATGTCAACAAGCTGCTCTTCTCAGCTATTGTTGAAAGCAATTGAACTGCTCTAATGAGGATTCTAGATGCCACCGTTATTTCGTAGAACTCTGCTTCATTTAGAAAGCTTTTCTATTTTTTCCCAAAAGCTGTTTGTACGTAAACCTCTCAGTTCTCATTATTCAATCTCAATGGAATCTCTGTTTATTTAAAAAAAAAAAATCTCTTCGTGACGTCAGATCGCTCCTTAAGGTTGGTCGCATTTGCAGTTTTGGAAGATAAACTCTTGAGCCATATTTACTGTGGCTATCAGTTCGAAATTAGCATTGGCTCTAAAATAGCCAAGAGATTAAATGAATGAGATGTTTTCTTCCAAATACCCAGAGGGCAGCATGAAAATAAGGTGAACAGATTTTTAAATCCTCTGGTGGTGTTGTGACATCAGTTGGACCCAAGTGCATGCTTTGCAGCTTTAGAATTCATACATTCAATATTGCAGTAACTCGTAAATATCTTCCGTTCCTGGAGCTGTATCTCTTCATGCAAGATGGATGCTGGAAGTTCTTTAAATCGCCCAAGGAGATGGCAAGAATTGTTGCAGAGTGGTCTGGTCTAAGAGCTGGCGAGCTAAAGGCGATGTCATAAACTGCATTGAGGTTAGCATGACCAGGTGCTGTATTCAAGTTTGTTCACGACCTTCTTGAGTTTGTTGGACAAGGAAGTTCCTGGCCAGAAGTTAAAAAAAATACACAAAGGATATTCATATTATTGATCTGGATTTACGTAGACCCATGGAAATAGAGAGAGGCAAAATAAAATATACAGCCATCATCTCTGTGTAATCCGTGTCCTGGTGTAAACAGCATGATGCTCTAGACCACTTGGCACATATCTTGGCACAGAGATAACGAAATACTGATAAAGGCATGGAGTAAACGAACCATGTGAGGCCTAACTGCCTAAGTGGTATCCATAAACAAGCCCAATAGGCCCAGTACTTATTCCACATCACCATAGTGTCTTTGTCCAGCTTGGCTCATTTAGTCGGGCAATTTTCGTAGATTTGTATCTCTCAGCTCAAGATTGAGGTTCTTCAGCAATTTCCATTTCCATTTCATTATTTAGGTGGCGAGGCCTTCTGAGTGAAAATATGCAATAGCACTGGTTGTTTTCTGCAATCTGAATGTGTTTTGACCAACGTATTTGCGGTGTTGATGAGTCATATTTTGGTGCAAGCACAAATGTACTTGTTTTCCTCAACAGCGAAACGATCGGAGTGGGGAAAAGAAGTATCTTTTTTTTAAAAAAAAAAAAAAACTATGTTGGCTTTTTTTTCGGTCATATTTTTTTTGGTATAAAGACATGTTGGCTCTTTTTTTTAAAAAAAACATTCTTAATTTTATAACAACGAACTGTTTTGTCAGATGCGGGCGTACGGCACCGCCAAAAAATAAAAAGTCATGTCATCCATGATATTAAAATCCGGACGAGTGATTAAAGGGAACCGTGATTGAATGAGTTAAGTGGTTCAAAATTTAAATAAAATAAATAATATAGTTTAATTAAAACATATAAAAATATTTGTATATAATTTTAAAAAGAGTAATATTTAAATAAAATGGTACTAATTTATAAATAAATAAAACATTTGTGTATAAATGACATATAGTCCAACAAAATAAAAGTACTAAAGTGCATATTTAACATATTGATATCTTTTATTTTTAACTCAAAATGATATCATTTTCGGCTCAATGATAAAAGAAATACAAACAATTTTTTGATTTAAAATATAAATATTTTTTTAAAAAATCATATATTAATAAAATCTTCATTTTTATAAAAATATATATTATTTTTCCCTTTTATCCCTAATTTTTGTTACCAACATACTTCATTATAAGCATAATATGCATTTATATAAATATCTAAGTTAATAAATATAATTGATAAAATGAAAAGATTATTTTTTTACATATACCAGGTGTTTATATGTTGAATGAAGATTAATTGAAGAGAGATGTTATATTTTGAATGTCAGGCAATACACACCCGTAATCTACTCATCCAAAACTTTTAACCTGATTGATTAGGAGACTAATTTAATGGTTCATTTGTCTGACCAACCCAAGTTGAGTTCATCGTAAGCCTTGTTTTCTTATTAACAGCTGGTTGCCCGGATTGAGTTCATAATAAGCCCTGTCTTTTTACTAATGGTTGGTTGGTCTCCACTATAATAATTGTTAGGTTATTGTGAGAAAGAGACTAAGAATATGTCATGAGTTTCACATCAAACAGCCTCATAAATTAGGTGGGGTTCATAAATACGATAGGTTCTTTCACCTAACAGGCTAGTCTTTTGCATATGCTTTTCTTTTGAACTTGTGTTTGTTACATTGGTGCCCTCTCATAGGGAAATGGTGCCTAACTAACTTATAAACCACACTCCATAACATGACCTCTCGATGTGAGACTCATGACATAGCCCACCCTTTAAGAACTGGCATTCATGATAGCTCACACTTCATGACACTTCACTTAGCCTTCGAACAATCAACCCCTCTGTTGGAGGCCCTTTTCATGAATAGTGTCTCTTAATGAGAGCACTAATATCCGATAATAAGCTCTCTAGGTAAATCTCACTCCCCAAAAAGCCCTTTGTAAGGGGAAGGTGCCCAATTAAATTATAAACCACATTCTACCAATGTAGCCTCTCAATGTAGGAGCAGGAGCCATCGGGTTTATAAGTATAAGGAACTCTCCTTTTAGGTTCATGCTCTTTACATTAGTACTCTTATTGAGAAGTTGATATCACGAAAAAGATTACCCACAGAGGGTTTTGACTGGCAGGAGGCCGAGTAAAGTGCCGTGGAGTAGAATTACTAGGGACGTCAGCTCTCGACGGGATAACATTGTCATGAGTCTCACATCAGTAAGCCTCACAAGTGGTGTGGGGTTTATAAATGTGAAGAACTCTCCCACTCAATAGGTTAGTCTTTTAAAATGAACTATCCTTTTGTGTTTGTGCTCGTTCCAAAATACTAGGAAGTATTTTATGAATTTAAGAGGGGTTTTAATGGCTGGTTAAATATTAATCAATAAATCAATTAAAATCAATTAAAATCATTCATTTTTAATATTATTAAGTAGGAAAGCAGAATAACATCAGTGGAAGCAAGCAACCTTGGGATAGGAATAAGCAATATCCAAAGCTCAAGTATAGCATCTCGTTAAAGTATTCGGTGTAACCTGAAAATTTCATTTTGTTTTTGTGATATTAAGATAAACATGGCTAGATTCATGAAATCCATGAGGCAAGAGGCTGATGGTTGCCACACCAATTTATAATTAATTGGGCAGGTGTCACAGGTCTCCACACTTAATGACGATATAACGCCCCACACAACTACAAGAGTCACAACAAACGTCACCTCTTGCGCTAAGACATTGTTGCCCCTTTCATGCAACTGACACAGACAACAAAAGAAAAGTTGAACTAAAAGTTTGAAATCCCCAGTATGCCTTACATTTAGTTTATAGCTTGTCACAGAAAGATCATGCTAATTTTATAGCAAAAATAGAGCTCATTTCTGCTTAATCACACACCAATCATAAGAGAATAGATTACTCTGATGGGTTTAAGGTACTTGGCCGGGTTAGGGTTGATCGGAGCATTTGTGTTAATACAGGTTGCTTTTGCAAAAATAACTCAGGTTTGGGCATTCATAATTTCTTGTTTATCCATTTTCTTCTTGTTCTTATTAATGACGCTTTTCATATGATATTTAGATCAATTTAACTTCTTTTTAATATGTTACTTTCTGTGAGAACAAGATCAGAACTTAATAATTGGGTGTGATGAAACTGCAAAGATGTCAGTTAAGAAAATAATATATGGGCAGGGCAGGTAGTTCAATGCTATACGGGGAACTGTTCAGACTTGTGTTTGTGTTTCTAATTGTTTTCCTTATAATTTGTTATTACTTCATAATTAATTACATATGCTAAGAATTGCTATGCTGAAGATGTGCCCTATTTCTGCATAGAATTTTTAGAGAGTATAAACAGCCATTTGCACTGTGTTGCATTTGGATATCTTTGATGGCGATTCATTTACCCATTTCAGTCCTCAGAGAGAAGATCTACAAATTATTGAAAATTCCATATAGAAATCTTCACAAGGATGACTCTTCAGTCACTATTTCCTCTGGATTTAGTGCCACTCTTGGAATAGATGAGACTTACTAAACGGCTGAAACATATCTAAAACATAGTTTAGTTGTTGACAAGGAAATTAGTGAAAGAGAAGAGGAAAGGCCTTTGATCAAGAAAGATGAACCTCGCTTGCTCCTAGAAAATTGTGAATATTGTTCCTGGGAAATTGCCAAGTATGGCTTATATCTCTGCCAAATATAGTTTGCATCAAAGGTACAAGATTACTGTCAATCTCTTACTCTTTAATTTAGAGATTTGGGTCTCTGTTACCTTTCAAAATGTTTCTGGCTACAGGTACAAATAGCAATACTTGCATTATAAGATTATCAAACATTAGCCTAAATCGTATTAACACCACCAAAGATGAAAGTTTAAACGGGTTGTTTATTGCAGAATTGATTTATCATCACATAGAAATCATTAAAAACTAAGATGGTTGATAATCATGAGCCACTAAACAATAGGTATAAATTGAGACATGCCTACTAGAATTACAACCTGCTCTCTCAAGATGTTAAACATGTTCTGTGTCTTATCACGTGTGTTGCAATTGATTGGACATGTAGTATATGTCAAACCTGGCACTTGCAAATATAAGTATTGTGAGTACAATAATTCTGAGTTCCATATCAGGTCTCTTCATCCTTTTCTTTAGAGTTCTTATTGATCAGGACTCGATAAATATCACTAAGGTTATCTCTGTACTGATCAGCATGGCTGGTGTTGCCATGACAATAGTAGGGAAAACTTGAGTAGCAGATGACAAGCAGTAAGTTTAATGTTGCTAAACTTCCTTAATGCTTCATCTGACTTGGCAATATTAGATTGAGTACATGATGATCACTTTCCATGTTTGCGATTCTATCTGTACTTATTATTGTGTATTATATTGCTGTTGTAATTATTCTTTCAAATTCTTAAACTGGGACCTGCTCTTCTTGGTTAGGACTAGAAATCACGCTATTACTAGGGATACTCTTGGTCTGCTTTCAGCAATATTTTATGGCTTATTCACGGGTGTGGCTATCTATCTAGCTAGCTGTCTATTCTAAAGTTAAATTGACTCGTGACTCTGCATATTATAGTAAATCTAAGAGTCATCTAATTGCAGTGCTTCTTAAGAAATATGCTGGATCCAAAGGAGATAAGGTTGACATGCAAAAGCTTTTCAGCTACATTGGTCTCTACTATCTTGTTGGTTTTTGGTGGCTAGGTTAGTAGATTTGGCTCTAGACTCAACTATCGATTGAAAAATTATTCTGCAGTTTAGCAATTCAAACCTGGAATGCTCTCTTTTGTCACAAGAGAGGATTCAAATTTTATTCTAGATACTAAAAATTTTTGACTTAAAACTCTTCGATGCAGCATAGCTAATGAATGCTGTGGGAATTAAGCCTCCATTTGAATTTTTGAGTTCTTGGTCTACTGGGAAGATTGTGATTGCAAATGGCTTTATCTCCAACATAATTTCAGATTACTTTTAATGTGTTGAACACAAACAGCCTCTGAGGACTTAAGTTGAATAGTGATTGATACCTGGAGATTTAATTAACTCTAATGAATATTGTGACAGGGCACTTTCAATAGTATGGACGACTCCTCTGGTTGCTACATTAGGCATGTTGCTAACAATTCCTCTGTTATGGCGATGATTGCTGACATGGCAATACATGGCCGATAATACTCTGCAATCTACATGCTTGAATGCTTCCAGGTCTTTGTAGGATTTGTTTTGGCAAACCTTTTGGATAAGTTCTCAAGAAAGAAGTTAGAGATTACCTGATTAACCCGTGACTTCTGTGAAGCATATTATTGAACTGGACAGGAACTTGATGATATGGCTGGGATTTTTAATTGCCATTTTTAGAAGTAAAATAGATGGAAAGTTTGAAGTAGCAAACACTTTTGTTTCCTAGAATGCTTTAGTAGACCAACTTGATGATAAGACTCATGGTTGGTTTGTTTATTTGCTTGTTTTCGTATAATTGATAGGTTGGTCTTGTATTATAAAAGATTTAAGAAATAAACTACATTATTTATAAGCTATGACTACTTTTGCTATAGATTTTATGTTTTGTGTTCGTAATATCAAATTCTTTGATAGAATTATAACATATGAAATAATAGTTTTAAAAAGAAAGCATTTTAACCCCTATGATTTGCATTGTTTTTTGGAGGTAAAGTTACAGTATTACTGTTGACAAATTTAACATTAAAAAAAAATTATTGAATAGGAAGGATGATTTAGACCAAAATGGAAAAGTCTTCTGGTCAAAGGTTATATGGTTACAGATGAAAGGTTGTCATTGAATTTTGATTGATTGAGTAGAAGATTTAGAGTTAGGATTTAGAAGAAACTTTTCATTGTCTGAGTGCCAAATATTGTGGATTTTTTCCCCTTCTTTTTTCTTAGTCAGATGCCAAATTGCGTGAATTACGTCTTGAAAATAAAACGAGTTACTTATTAATTTGATAAATATTTAATTAAAAAGGAATATAAACATATTTAAACAAATATAGTTTTAAAAAAATGTACAAGTATTCTCTGAGGTATTCAGAATAAAAACTTAACAAAAACACATCTTCTTTGACCATTCAATTTAATAATATCATCGAAAGAAAAGGCAGTACGTTAATGAATTTAATTTTACTTAATATAAAAAGAATAATAAATTGAGAATTCACTAGCCTCATCTTTGCTCAGGATATTAGGATGTTCAAGCAGAATCATGCTTCATTAATTCGTATTAGTAAGGAACCTGTATTAATGTATATACTGTTATGCTCTACATAGCCTGTCTTAAAGTATAGTTTTTTCATTGATTATAGTTGGGACAAGTTCTAAACTCTCTTCATCAATACTCTCTGTCACTTTCTTTGCCAAAACCTCATAAGGAAGCAATCCCTCAAAGTGATCAACCTTAAGGACAAGGAAGATCAAAGACAGCGTGGCAAATCCGAGAATATTCCTAACAAAAATAGCTAACCAAAGGTTAGTGAAGTCAGACCTAGTGATGTGGAAGAGATGAAGAACTACTCCTCCCATAGTTCTGGACAAGAGAGCACCAATGGTATCAATGCACATTAATAGAGCAAAGAAAGTGCCTTCGATGCCTAAAGGGCATAACTGGGTGCTCAACACAATCATGGGCATCCATATGATTTTGCTGGAAATTTGAGTCATAGTTTCTTTTACGACCACAAAGAAGTAGTCAGGGATTCTTAGGATCAAATTCTAACGAAGCACGAAGAAGAGGTCCAGCATACCAGATATGGCATATAAGAGCTGTGCATAGAATAGTAGTTTCCTAAATGGGAACTCTTTCAAAGGCTTATGGTAGATCAGAACACTAATTATCGAACCCACTGCACTAATGGCGTAGATCATACCAACAAATTCCTGCATATATATAGAATAGAGGGATAAAAGTAAGAAACAATGTTGGTGTTAAAGGGAAAAAAATGTTGTTGTTCGTCAGCAAAATGGGAAAAGCAGGATATTGAAGAGAGACCTGAAGGAAAGCAGGGCCAGCTTTTGGATTTGTGTACCAATAGAAATAGCCTTCGTGAGTGCTTATGCTTAAAGCCAGAGGCAGGAACACGTAAAGAGAAGGTTTTCACACTTGACGATACATTATTGTTTGGCACATGCTCCTAATAGTCGTTCCTACATTCTCCATCACTTGCTCAAAAGTATAGTAACATTCATGCAGTTATAATTGTTAATGCTAGATGTTAGATTCTGCTTATTCTGTATTCAGACCAAAGAAAATTCTATAAAATATCATATTCCATGCTTCATTACTCGTCAACAATTTTTCTGTAGCATATTCCTAACACTAGCTGTTGAGTTTTTTTCTTTTAGTAGTGATGCAATAGATACTTTCATTTTCATGTCAAACAACAATGCGAATGAAAGAATTTATAGCAAACTTTTAGGTAACAACAGGTTGCTAGTGATGGATCTATAGTAGAAAGAAGCTAACCTTCTTCTTTCCATAATGGGGGCCGTCTTAATTTATGTTCATAGATCAGAAAACCTAACCCAACAAGCAAAGTCGATGGGATTGCCAAAAGACCCAGTAACCCTTGCATAAAACTACAAGTCAGACAAAAGAAAATATACAGCGAAGGTTATAGGAGGAAATACCACAAAAATAATTGTGATTTAAATATAAAACTAAGTGCTATGTTTAGTAACAATCTGGCAAAATTAAGTACAGTGGTGTATTTATGCAAAACTAGCAGAAATAGTAATTACTGGATGCAGTCACACAACAATCACAAGATCAGTGATGATGACTAATAGGGAAATGAGCATTAACCTGTGGACCAACATGATGAACGAAAAACCCACTAGTGGAAACCCAATCAAAGCTCCGGTAGAAGAGTAAAATCTGTAGAGACTTTACAAATCAGGGGCTAATGACCTCACCTTGATGCTATTCCTCGCAATATAAGTGTCAATGGTGACATCAATAATGGCTATCGATGCCGACATGCCAATCAAACAAAGCAAAGCTACCATAATAAGCAAATTCACTTGCACAGCTATCGTCAATCTTGAGATGAGGCCCAAAACTCCAGCGAGCATGAAGTAAGGTTGGCGCCAGTATCCTCAAACCGAGAAGGTATCGATAAGGATACCCTAAACTGGTTTCATGACCCATATAATGAAGTAGAGACTGGTGTAAAGCTGGACCACAGAGGGCTAGACCTTCTGCACGTCCTTCCAGTAATAGTCCAAAACTACCTTGAAGAAAGATCCGAAAAAGCCCTGACCCAGACCGTAAATGAGGAACACGCTGGCAATAAAGGTCAGGTTCAGTTGAGAAGACAGCATTGTGAGCCATTGAAAGGGTTCAAGGATAATGTGAAGAGGGTTGGTGGTTCTTAGAGCCGGAATAGTAGGGCCTTTCAAGGAATGAGAATCTTCACGCTGGTCATCTGGAATGGTTGAATGGGTTATGGTTGATTGAGGAAAATGTGAGAACGAATCGTGGTTTGGATTCAGAGGGTATGGAGGTTGGAATTTGGATCCAAGATTCAATGGGAACGGAGATAGCAGAAAATCTATGAGTGAAATCATATACTTGCTTAATTCTTGACCCTTGACATTGACAGACTATGAAGAGGTGCCTTCGTGGTCAAACTTTTAGCCTTGGTGAACCAAAAAAACTAGAGAACTAGAAAAAGAAGAAGAAAAACCTCCGTGCTCAGTACTTCACAGGGAGTCTGGGGGCTGGGACCTTAATCAATTCCCTGGCTTACGTATTTCAGATGCAAAAAGTGTTAATTCAACTGCAATCAAAATTTTCTAGAAACAAAAAACTGTAAACAAATTTGTTGGAGGAAAAGACTGGAATCAAATTTATTAAGTTTTCAATACAAACATGTTGAGTTAAATTCACTAATATTTTAAACAATAATACTGTTTTCTTGTTAAATTTATTGAGCATTACTTTGATGAAAATAATCAATCAAGCAAAACTAGTATCTAAAAAATATGGGTAATCCTTGTATTAGACACTCCTGTGAAAGTCCAAGATTTACATCTTGCTTGCAAGAGTTTTATTTCATAGAGAACTATGTATAAATCTTGCTCAATACAATTAATTATTTTTAAATATTATTATTTTTTAAATTTAATTGCAAATAGACCTGTAAACAATTAATTATATTAGATAGGAGCTTAAAATAATTCCCTCTTTATTTTATCTCATTATCTACACGTCCATGTTTGGTTTGTTGATCGTCCATGCTTTAAGGGTGTATCAATCCACTTGCCATGCTATTAGGACGTGTTGTTTTCATAATTTCAATTCATTTGGTGAAATGACCTCAACTAAAATCTTTTATCTTTTTTTATAAGAAAATATTTTATCTTTTATTAAGCTTAAACCCATCGCTTATGGTGATTTGACCCGACACGTGAAACTCGAGCTAAATTGTCATGTTTGATTAATGCATTAATGCACTGATAAGTCATCATATGCTGAAGGGAACATTCTTTTTAACACTAGATGAACAGATTGTGAGCTAGCTTGTGAGCTAGCTTATGCGGGTTGATTTTTTTTTTTTTTTGCCGACTAACAGACTGAAAAACTCAACTCAACTCATTTTATGGCGTGCTAGTCTGCATAAATACATTGAATTATTTTTTTTTGTATAAATATTAAATTCAACTAACAAGCATCTAAAATTATAAATACAATCACTCTTACTCATTTAAATTATTCAACAATCATTATTCAACACTTCTTGTGTCTAAATAACGTCCACTCAAATGAAATAACAAATTAACAATCTACTCAAGACAATACTAGAATTAAAATAGCTCATGTTAAATTAGTGATGACATTAAAAGCTTGTTCTGGTCCATAATTATCTTTATCGGATATAATTAATTCCTTACTATCATTGTCACCTTTTTTATCAAAAGCTTCACCTGCCAAACATATAGATCTTCAACATTTATTATAAATTAAGCATGTTAAACAAATTAACAATAATAAAATATATTAACAATGATAATAGAATAAGCCACAGGGTGAGAACTGAGAACACATCACAGTGAGAAGAACCAAGCCGAGACCAAGCACTATATTAGTGAAAACCAGAGACGACGAGCTTAGCTGAATAAGATTTAGTTAAGCTGAGTGAGAGAAAAGATTAAAGAGCGATGAGCAAAAGAGACTCACAGAATAGATCGATGAGCTAACTTAGCTAAGCAAAACCAAATTATGCTAAAGGTTGACAAGATGAAGGTTTGTCGAAGGTTGATAAGCTGAGTCTATTGAAGATCGATGAAAGTCTGTGTTTTGCTGCGTTGCCTTTTCTTCTTCGTGGACTCGTGGTTTGAGCACTGGGGATTGAACTCTGAGTGCGTGCGTGCTGCGTGCGTGCGTGCGTGAGTGCTAGGCTACCAATTAGAGCTAGTCATTGCTCAACAACAAAAAAAAAAGGATTTGCAGGCAACACAACCCATTTTTTAAAATAGACTCATTTTGTCAACCCAAATTGTAAAAAATTGTGGACTAACGAGCTAGCCTATTAGGTTGAGCCCGTTTGCCTGAGTCTAATTTTTTTGATTTTTTTTTGTTAACACATTCTTTTTGATTCAAAATAAGGTTGCTTCCATTTTGAGCACCAGTCACCTTGACTTTGCCATTTCACATGTTTCACTAATTTATTTAAGGCTTGATTTAAATAGAGAAAAAGGTGAAAAAATGAAGATGAAATTACAATTTTTTTTAAAAAAGTAATATTTTTAATATTTTAAAAGTTTTTTCTTTTAATCTTCCTTCTGCTTTGCCAAATAAAGGGTTAAAGTTTGAGGATACATTTAAAAAATATAATTTATTAGTGGCGTGTGCATAAAATAATTAAAGCTAATAAAAATAAAAGTATGATTAAAAATAGCTGAAAAAATATTAAAAGTATTAATTAAACCAGAGACAAGTATAAATACTTTTTCTAAAAATAATACAAGCAGTTGATGAGAAACAGAGAAAGGAGCACTAATTTTTTTTTAATTTTTCTTGAACAAAAGGCAAGGTCAAAATTGTGTAAGAGTTACAAAAGTCAGAACATATCAAAATTTAAGATAATCTTACATCCTATAGGTGGTTCGTTATAAATAATAAGATTGTAGTTTTTGTGAGAAGTTTCCCATGTGAGCAAATCAACGCATTTATTTACTTCTCTAAAATATGAGCAAATGTGACTGTCCAATCTTTCACAACAAGCTCCCTAATTTTCTTGATGATTGTCACTAAATGATGACTATTAGAGAAGTTATGTTAAATAAGAGAGAAAGTTTTCATAAAATTAGTGTGTAAATTGATCTTTATAAGTTTAACATTTCAACCAAACTAAAAACCTTTTAAAATGTCTCATAATTCAATTACAGTACTGAATTGATAGTCAAAATATTTTGAAAATTTTATAATCTAATTTGTTTTCTTATTACAAATGACTTCACCATAAGCAGCAGCGTCAAAGGAGCTAACAAAACCGCCAAAAGGAGTGCTGATCTTTGTTGATGGCGACAAGGGTAGTTGTTAGTTGCTGCCGGCCACTGCTTCGAGCTATCCCCGACTTGCAATACTTTGTGCTGCGTGGCATCTGTTGATACCCTAATGTGGGACTACGATTCTTAATTTACATCTTTATTATTTTATTTTTCCTCTCTGTCTCTCATCCTCTTTCTTCAATAAGAAATTAATTAGCGTTCACATGAAAAAGTCAACAAATTATTTCTTTTTGGTATAACTGAGGTAACCCTCATCCACAACAATCCCTCTGATTTTATTTGTAAAACAAAAAAAGAAAGATTTTTTTAATTTTATTTATAAATTATGTTATTAAATTTTTATTATAAATTTTTTCTTTTACCCTTCATTAAATATTAAAAAAATATATATTATTGAAGTATGTATATTTAATAGAGGTAAAGTTGATAGCTTATTAAATTTTCAGATAGAATTAATAAATTTTAAATTTTTTTTAATATTGATAAAACATATTAGAAGAAACTTATAAATAAGATCAATAAGTAATAACTAATTTTTTTCAAGAATGAAAAAAGAAATAATAAAGTGATAAATCTCTTGTAATCATACATGCTTCATATAAGGATCCGAATTTAAACCTTTGACCACTCACTTAAAATATGAGCCTTTATTAATGATATCAATTTGAGTTGGTATTGCAATAGAAAGGAAGAATGACAGTTAAGTTTAAAAAAATAAATTAAGGACAGTTAGATTGCAAATATTTTTTTTAAAAAAATAAAGTTGCAAGTACTACTTTAAATAATTATAATTTAAGGATTTTAATTATAAATAAAATATTTAAATTATAAATATATTTCTCAATTTGCAATTGAAGTTCTTCCTGTAAATGTGTAAATCTATTTTTTTAAAAAAATTACATTAAAAATTTAATTGATATTAACTTTCTATTGTAAGATTTTACCGTCATTCCCCACAGAAGAAATCAATTCGGTACCAGCTAAATCAATAATAATTCTTCCCGTCATTTTTGTTTCCCTCTGCCGCGGCACCAAACAACCTGAGCAGGTCCAGGCAAGCGACTTGAAGTTGACTAGGCTAATGCATTGGGATGGACTATGGACCGTTAAGTTGTATCAGCGCAGTAAACAAATCTTAGTTAGTTGAATCACATGACTAAAGGGACAAGTCACACAGGACTACTTATTAGTTTTAGCCAGCACAAGTCCTAGACAAATTGTTTTAAATTTTGATAAGTGACTACTATTTATAATTTATACCGTCCATCCATAATTTATAGATAAAACGATATATTAAAATTTTTATATTATATATAAAATGTCAAATAAAATTTACAACAAATCATACAATTTCCGTATCACATCCAATTCGTTCCATAACCTATAGCTTTTAGCTTTTACTTTACCCTGGCCTAAATATTACATAACATACCCCCCACCCCCCAAAAAAAAACTCTTGCTATCACGAAAACCGAATAAAAATAAAGCTAATACTCTTGTTATTAAAAGCAACGAAGACACTTCCACACAATCTGCCACATACTATTTAGCCTTCTTGTGGCAGCATGACTAGGATTCAGCTTCTTATAACGGTTGTCGTATCTAGAGACAGAACCAGAAAATTTTATTAAGGAAGACTGAGATAACAAAGCATGTATCATAATTAAAAAAAATTAAATATATATATATATATATATCACTAATATAATAAAAATATTTCAATGTACATATTTATATTTAATCATATATATATAACAAAAATAAATAATTTAAATATATTATTGAAATTTAAAATTTTATTCAATATAAAAAACTCCATGTCAGCACAGTAACAATGCTCAATTGTTACAAATTTTTTATGTTGATGAAATCTAAATATATCATAGTAAAAAATATTCATACAATAAATTTTAAAAGCTTGATTATTATAGGAAAAAGTAATTTTGTTTAAAGAACATATGTTAACCATAACCTCTTAATTTTTAAATAAGTGATTTTATAGCAGATATCAAACATATGAAATTCAATATATCTTGAAATTTTTATTGTAATGCTTGACAAAAATTGTTAGTAATAATTCTCATAAGTTCTTCCATCAAAAATAAAATAAAAGCAAAATTAAATGAAATCAATACTTTAAGGACAATTATAACGTTATTTTGTTAAAAATAAGTAAATTTTATGACAATTATATCTTCAAATTACTAAAATAGTTGGATTATACATGTATAAAAGACTACTATATGATTAAAATGAGAATTCTATTTAGTATCTCAAAGCTTACGTAATATGCTCACTTATAGGGACCGAAAATATATAACTCCTATATTCTATTTAAAAAAATAAAAATGTTAGGAGGGCCTGTGGCCCTTGCTGGTCCTCCCTTGTCTCCACCTCAGATTATATCCGTCTCCTAACCTCACGCTGCAAGTAATCTCTGTATATCCTTCTGCAAAGAGGAAATAGCATGGTAAGGATAAACCATTTTCAGAGTTCTTCAGCTTCATACCTGACCACAAACTATGCTCTGTGATGATTGGGCCCATCAATATTTAGTAACAAATTACGAAACACTTTCATTCGAGCTTTCTTTCTAACGATCACTGTCTTTGGCTTTGATATACCGTCATGGATGGCAAGCACTTCTGGAACTGCCTATATGCACTCTCTCTCAAAATTTTCTCATTCAAGAACATTCCATAATTCAGAAGCAGAACCAGGTTTACTCATCTGATGCAATACTCTTGTCTCTTATCCTAGACTCAAAGATTATCCTCTGCTAAAAAACTCACTCATTCCCTCCTGCCTTACAGCTTCAAAGAATCTTTATGCCTGCCAACTTAATCTCAGATATAGTTGATTGATAAACTATAATTGCAGTTTTCCCTCCTATAACATTATTATGTTGTAGCTCCACAACCGCAAGACCCGTTACTTTCGGTTTCAATCTAGCGTAACAGAAAACATAAAGCATAATTGATTGAGAATCTTACCGTGATACAAGTTCAATGTCGTCATGCAAAAAATTGTTGAAATGATAAATTATTAAATTTCATAGTTCTTCTATCCAAGTGTCGTAAAAACAAAACTGAGTCAATCAGGCACTAAGGTTAACGCACCTCAATTTGAAACGGTGAGGTTGTTGGTGGGTATCTGTTAACAACTTTACCGTTTTTATCAGCCAAGAATTTCTCAAAATTCCACTTCACAAGATCACCCAAAAAGCCTCCGGCACTGGATTTCAGGAACTGATATACTGGAGCTGTGTTTGGTCCATTCACATCAACCTGTTACAGAGCTTTGACTTTATTTACTAATATTAACTGAGCTACAGTTACTAACTGAAATAAAAATTGGATAAATTAAACCTTATCAAAGATTGGAAATTCTGCTTTGAACCGAGTACAAGCAAAGTCTTTAATTTGAGGGTTTGATCCAGGCTCTTGCCCACCAAATTGATTGCAGGGGAAAGCTAAGATCTCAAATCCTGGAGGGTGGAAACAAACACACAAGGCACTTGGAATCATTAGGATAATGAAACAAATCACACAGGGCACTTAGAATCATAAGGATAATGAAACAAATCACATCCTTGGCTAAAAGTCTTGGTCCCATGTTTCAAAGAGCAACAATAAACTTCAATAATTCACTAGAATGGACTTACACTCAACCTATCCATCATGAATTTGAATAAAGCTATCACAAGAGGCAATGAGAATATATAGTTAAAACCACAAGCAACCACTAGCTTCCCATGTAAACATATACCCGATGAAGAAAAACATAAAATGAAAATGCTTTTCCCAGCGATTTCATCAACAATATGGTGTCTTGCGAAATTGAAATATAAAACATTAAGGATATAGGTTCCACATGATCAACTAATTCTAGTTGGTATCTACATATAAAAATCCAAAAAAATTCGACCTGAAATTCAACAGCAGAAACATTTAAAACTTCTACAGAAAATCTTACTAAAAAATTCTTCCAAGAAGCACAAACAAATATCATCCATGACACAGCATACCTTGAGCTTTGTATTTTTCGTATATGTGTGACAGTTCTGAGTAGTTTGATGATGTTAAACCACTGCCATTCAGAGAAAATTTATTCAAGTTAATCAAAACTGACAGAAACTTGGACATATATAACTGTACAATTTCATGAGGGACTAGGAAGAAAGCCTAAAAGAGGGCAAATTTGGCTACAATGCAAATTCTTTTAGGTACATAGCATCCTCGTGGATTCAGTACCATCTCGATGCAACGTTGACAATCAAAAGAACGTTCCCCTTGAACTTGCTAAGAGAAACATCCTTCCCATCAATATCCTGCACCATATAATAACCACGATCACATTATCCAAGCTTGAAATTACGGTTCTGGCAAAATCAATTACCAATTCTGTCAACATATATATCCTGTGGCCATAAATGACAGCCTACACCAAGTTAAAATTCCAAGGACATCAAGCTTCAAAAAGCAGAGAAACAGAAACGCGAGACTCACCAAGGAGCAAAATGGAATCATGAACTAAGGACGACGAGAGAAGAACATATACTGTAGCGGAAATTTCTATGATCAAATTAAGAGGAACAAAGAATTGAAATTTGGCCGATACCTTGACAGTGAAATCATGAATGCTTTTCTCTGTGGCCGCTCTGGCATGAACACCAAAAGATCGAGATTTATGAGTGAAACCTGGAAAGCCGGATGAAATCTGAGGAAACCCGTGTGCAAAGAAGGCCGACTTGGAGGAACCAATTGAGGTTTTAATGGATGGAACGGTGAAGGCCATAGAGGGCCATGAAGATGAAGAATTCGGGTTCACTTTAGCTTGACTGAGATTGTGAAGAGGAGTAATGAAGAAAGGGGCTGCAGCGAAAGCCATGGAAGCCGAATAACCGCTTGAATCGCGAAGCCTTGCGAATACGAATCCGAAGTCTATCCGCAGTGCGCGCTGGCGGAGCAAAGGTTGGGACTTTATGGGCCTCTCTGTTTATGAAAATGGCGCTTACACGTAGCCACGTGGGTTTCCGGACCCCCCCCCCCTCTTTCTTTGTTTTTTCTTTTTTTACTCTCTCTCTCTCTCTCGCAATAAACACACGAGGAGTACAGATCCAGACCTGGGCCGAGATTGTTCTCGACTCACGATCAAGATCGATTTCGATTTGTTTGGTCTAATTGTAGTTTGAATAATAACATCATCAAATTATATCCAAAAAAAAAAACAACATCATCAAATGAGTTAACCTTTCTGATGAACTAGTTATTCTTTTATGCGGTTCTTAAAACAATACTCAGAATATCAATCTGCATCGAACCACTGAACATATTTGGGAGAAATGTCGATCGAGTTAAGATTCTCAATTTTTTTTTTTCATTTCGTGTAAATTTTTCAAGAAATAAAAAAACAAAAATCTTGGAGCGTTAATATAGACACGCAACCCGGGGAGACATTTATAGCTTAACATACAGGTTTAAAAACAGAGCGAGCGCTTCATCAGTCGTTTACTGGTTTATGAATAAAAAAAAAAAAACAATACATGGGCTATCATGATTGACAAATTTAGTCTTTTAGCATATAAGCGGGCATCATCAATGATACAGGCTTGGGGCTTCTACATAAGCACAAATCACACTCTGCTTTCTGGGCCCTGGAATGGCTTAGCTGTATCACTTTCATGGACTTCTCGTGTGTGACTTGCAATCTAGATCCTCGATATGTCCACGTGTCTGCAACTAACATACCGACACACAAAAACATGTAAATGCACGTGTATATGCATATATGGAGAGGGAGGGAGGGAGAGAGGAGGGAGGAGTGTATGAGCGGCTGAAAAATGCTAGATCAAAGCAGAGGATCTGAATTGGTTATGAATGAATGATCTGCATTGTTGAGAATGGAAAGCAAGATGGGTGCACTAGAATCAGAATCATTTATAAAGGCTCGAGTAAAAGGAAATTATGAGTCTAATGACATAATGTGTGCTCCATGAATGAGCAGCATTACATTGTTGGGAGACATGTGAACGTGGTTTAGCTACCATATATTCGGCGTACTGGGCATGTGAATTCCCGGATTTGAATCAAGATCTGATCTGCTGCCTTATTCAATGTTATTATTAACCTAAGATTTCATTCTCTGTATCACGATTCTTGGATCTTTCACTGCTCATGCTCCCACAATTAACAAGTACCCACGCAAAATTGTGTGATTGCGTCAATCTCTTCCTAACCTTATCACAATACCAAAACAGCAAAACAAAGTGGGTTGCAATTACAAGGCAGATCTTGCCCTGTATGACTTTTTATTTTTTTGGGTAATATACCATGTATGACTTTAAAACAAGGGAGTTCAATATTTAAAACAATGTGATAATTCAGGGCATTGTATTTTACTTTAAAAACCTGTTTTCTTCCAAAGCCAAGAGCTTCAACTTCCACATCGTGCTGTGTTCTAGCACATGTTACAAGACTCAGGCTCATTAATTTGTTATTAAGCCCCACCAATTGTAGTTTAAAATAACATATAGCTGACAAAACTTGGCGTCTTTCTCTTGTTTAACAGTTGAAAGAGTCTTGCGCTGAGAATGCTCCACATGGAAGATAACCTTGGACCGACGTCATTTTACTACGGTATTTTTGGCTGCAACATCACATTAACTAAAGAAAAAATTACAAAAAAAAATTATTATTGAGAGATCTCATAAATTTTATAATATACTCTCAGATTTCAAATTTTACTCATTAGCAACTTGATAAAGACTCTTTGCAAGTTATAAATAACTATTATTCAATTGTCAATGTCTTTAATTAAGTTATTAATATACAAGACTTAAAATTTAGGAGTGTTTTGTAAAATTTATTAAACTTTTCAGTTAAACTTCTTTTTATAGGATCTGAATGCAATTTTCTCTTAATTAAATATGCTACCATGATGTTGCTGCACCTGTGCATTTCCTACAATAGTTTACAGGCGTCTGGTTGTCTTGGTCCTGCCAAGAAGCATGTTATGCTTTGTATCATCATTTAAAAAATAAATTGTATTTTTTATTTAAGAGCATCAAATTTTTTTCATTTTTTACTCGTAGAAAATGATTTTATTTTATTAAGAATAACAACAAATAATATGGATAACGCTTCTGAGCTCGGAGCCGCTTTTGATATCAAAAATTAACCTGAGCATCTTGACTTTGAGTAATGTTTTTAAATACTTAATTAATCGGTTGGATGACAAGGCACTTTTTTTCTATTTTTTTTATCTGAAATCATACGCTCAGAGCTTGAATAAAATTTAAAAAATACCGGAAAATCAAGAACAGTGAAGAGCCAATCTTTTTTCTTTTTTTAATAAAATAGAGACAGGTAATAATGTCACGAGGCGTTGTCATTGCTCCTCGACGAGTCGCTCAGAAACTCAGAGGCACTGATAAAGGATTGTCCTATGAAAATTCTACTATTTTTCTTATCACTTGCCGCCGTACTACTTCTCCTTCCTATCTCTTCCCTCTCCCTTCTGGTCCAAAGCTGTCGCTTTCCTCGATTCTCTCAACCCCTTTAAACTTTCTCATCCTTCCCTATCCTCCCAGAAAACTATAAAATATCCTTCTAGGTCTTCCTGAGTCGCTGAGAGATACTTTCAAGTCACTCTCATTTGCCGTTGGTTTCATTTTAACTCTGATAGTCTGATCTCCGACTCTGTGCGGGCCTCTGTTGGCTGAGTGAGTATGCTCAGATTACGGATTCTAGTTTTGACCTGTGATTTCTTTTTATTCATTTTTTTTTACTTTATTTTCTACCTCTTTTATCTCCTGGGTCTTCCTTGATTCTGCCATCTGGTTGATCTTCAACCTCTGTTGTTCCAGAATAATTCTCATCAGCCAATAGGGCACTTCCAGATTTTTTTGTCATAATTTAACCTGTAATTTCGCTTGTTGAAACTTATAACTGCAATACAAAATTCTTAAAACTTTATGAATTGATTTGATTCTGATTACATTTGCAAAAAAAAATGTAATTCCATCAATCTGGAGTTCTGCACTTAACAATTGATAGCCGATGTACTTGTTATATATTGCTCGGTTAATTTTGCCCATTCTGGTGCTGTCTGATTCCTTCGTGAGCTTACACTACCCACCTTAAGCATTCTGTTCATTATAGTCATGCTGCAAGTTTATTTATAATATATTTCAAAACAATATCTTTATTATCCCTTAAACACGAGTACTTGTTAAATTGGTGGAAACTTATATGGTTTGATCAGCTGCTTTTATTCCCATTTGCATAACGGCTTTTTTGCTTCATGATGTGCCTGCCTAACCTGGGCTTCTTGCTGAACCTTGTGTTTCCTATGTGTACTTCCCTACCTTCATCAACAATACAGGTGTTGCTTCTCTCAAATTGTATCATGCAACATATTTGTGAGATCCTATTTCCTTTTGCTCTTATTCTGTTGTTCATCTTCCAACACAAATAATGACTTCCCTCCATTATGTGCCGCAGTTTAAGATCATTCTCGATGTCATTTTTACTAAACTGTGTCAGTGAGAGAAAAGAACCTGCAATTTTATTGGTTTGAGCCATCATCCTAGTTTCAAACTTATATTCTCTCTATCTGCATATCTACTCACAAAATCGCTGGATTTCTCTCAATTGTTTACCGTGGTTCTTTCACATGGAAGAGAATTATATGATATGAAACGAGGAATTTTTAGTTTCATTGCTAAAAAAGAATATTTGCTCCTTGAGATCTGATGTGCATTTCTTTATTTCTGCAACATTTGTAATTACAGGACACAGCTTCAAATGAATTTTGAATTTTCTTGTCTGTAACTATTGTTTTGGTCTAAGTTTTGCTTCAGTTGCCTCGGAGATATTAAAGTAGCGCCTCTGTGCCTGAGTTTAGAGAAGAATGGGGGTTTACCTTAGCACTCCTAAAACTGAAAAGTTTTCCGAAGATGGTGAGAATGGCCATCTTAGATATGGTTTATCGTCCATGCAAGGATGGCGTGCAACAATGGAAGATGCTGTGAGTTTTTATTCAAGTATTCGCTAGTTCTATATATGAAATACCTTTTTCACACGAATCTTGAATCCTGTAAAATAAATATGAGTGACCACATATGGGTTATATATCAAGTAATCAAGAGTGCCGAAGAAAAGTATGCCACATCTTATCAGCTAACAGTAATTCTGATCTTATTTTTACACGTTGACTTAGTTTTAGTGCATTACTTTATACTTTTTTTTTTTTGTCTTCATGATATCTTCACATTTCTAACATGAAAGGAACGGTTCTCCTGCCATTTCTTTGGAGTATGAGGGGGTGTTTGGGGCTATATCAACAAAATTTCTGTTGTGGGTAGTAGGGTTCTGCTTTAGTGCTTTTATTTATTCGAATCTTCCACATGGCCAGTTTATAGTGGGCATTTTAAATACCTCTTTTAGTGTTGCTACACTCTGTATTTTTGGTACAAACATATAAAAACTTGATTCAAAATCTGTAGGAAAATTGGAAGTCCCAAAGTTTCCTTGTAATTTTGATGTTAATAGGGGAATAAGATGATATTTTCATCCCTTTTTATTGATATAATAAAGGGCCAATGAGATTACTGGTCAATTGAATTGGCATTTTACAAATAATATGAATTACTCGTCTTCATCATTTTGGAATTTACATCACAATTCAATGAACTTGCTTTTACATATACTATTAATACGTCATTGATTTTTATAATCCTTTTCTCTTTTCTTAGCATGCTGCATATCCTGATCTGGATGCGTCCACTTCATTTTTTGGTGTTTATGATGGGCATGGAGGTAAGATTTAAAAATGTTTGGCTACTTGGGCTGATGAAAGTCTTTATCTCAACTTTAAAGCTGATGGCTTCTAATGTTGCGTTGTTCTTGATTACTTTTTTTTGGTTTCATGTTTGTCATTTAATAAGCAAAATGAGAACAACAACGATAACAAGCCTTATTCTGCTAGTTAGGGTTGGCTAAAGAATCAAATTATGTTGTCTATAACAAATTAATGTGAGGGAGAAGTTCTCAAGGCAAGAAAATGAAAAGAAGAAGAAGAAGAAGAAGAAGAAGAAGCTTTTCCAATCTCTGAATATTTTTTTTCTTGCAATAACCATGCTCTTGACATTAGTGTTGTTTTGTCCTTTTATCAGTTTTTCCAAACAAAAAATTAGTTGAAGTTATTTTTCAGCTGTGATTGATTGTATGTAACTAAGTGTAGAAAGTGTGAGTACGCTAAAATTGTAGGATGTGTGAGTATGATTTTGGTCACCTCTTCTAGGGAGGAAAAGAAAGTAGGAATTACGGGTTGGATGTGGGGTTGGTACTGCAGACTTGCAGAAGAATTACAGGTTGTGTGTAATAAATAGTGTGTTCTTTATGGTTGCTAACTGTGCCCTTGTACTTTTTAGGGAAGGTGGTTGCAAAGTTTTGTGCCAAGTATCTTCACCAGCAGGTGCTTACAAGTGAATCATATCAAGCAGGAGATATAGGAACCTCTCTTCAGAAAGCCTTTTTCAGGTTAGTGAAAGAGCGGAGCTTCTCTTGTTTAGTCACTTAAGGTTGAAAATCACTGCTTGCTTCCAAATATTTTTTTGGTATGCAAGTCCTATAGTTGACATTGGGCTCATTCTATTGTCCTATAGATGCATTCCAATAACTTGAGTAATTGGAAGACTATGATAATCAAGTATCTAGCTTTCCTTGATGGTCATCCATCTTTTCAGTTGCTGCTTATGGTGTAGCACATGTTTCAGTGTTTCTCAATTTATTTCTTTTTTCTTTTAAACTTATATGAAGCTGAGAAAATGAATTATGACATTACCTCCTCTCAACCCTCTTGGAAAAGAAAGAGATGAAAAAGGGAAGTGTTTGCTAGTTCCTCGCATACACTTCACTATCTTCCTACACTTTTTTAAACTGGCCATTTTATTTTTATGCAGAATGGATGAGATGATGCGTGGCCAAAGAGGATGGAGGGAATTAGCAGTCTTGGGGGATAAGATGAACAAATTTACTGGGATGATAGAAGGGTTGTTTTGGTCTCCCAGAAACAGTGATAATAATGTTCACGTTGATGATTGGGCTTTTGAGGAGGTCGGTGTAAATAGTTTAGGAGGGTTATCGTAAACTTTGATCTCAACATTGAAGTGATCATTGCTTTTATTTTATATTTAGATGCCTGAAACAGGTCTTTGAGCAGAGATATGTTTTCCTTTCCACAATAAAATGTCTTCTTTGCGATCCCACCTAGTGGGATAAAGCTTATTGTTAATGTAATAAAATTTCTTCTGTTTTTTTTTTTTTGTACATACAATACTTACAACTTAATTGGTGTAATTAGGGCCCCCATTCTGATTTTGCTGGACCAACTTCAGGAAGCACAGCATGCGTTGCAGTTATTAGAAACAATCAGTTAGTTGTTGCGAATGCTGGTGATTCACGTTGTGTGATATCTAGAAATGGTCAGGTAATTTATGGAACAGGACTTCTTGAGCCTTTTTATCATGCTAAGTGCTTTTATACTTTACTACTACCTTCCTCCCAAATTATAAGGCACTTTTGAATAAGTTTCTCCGTACCAAAATATAAAACACTTTGAGTAGATTAAGATTTCTTTAAATGCATCAATTCCAATATTATTCTTCCTATCCCTATAATTAATTTCCATCTCTTTTCTTTTCAATATATTAAATTATGGGTATTTTTGAAAGTTTATACTTTTTATTTTGGGAAGATAAAGTTGTTAAGTGTATTTAATGAGGTTTATTGGTATGTGAGATTTTGTCTAAAAGTGTTTTATAATTTGGGATGGATATATTCTTAAGGTATGTCAGCATGTCTTGTATGTATACTGGTTGAAGCTACTGAGACAACTTCTTGAATGTCTACAAATATACTCTATATATTTTATCATGTGGATTCTATAATGATTGTTTACAACTGAAGATAATTACAGTTACCGATTTTCTGACTCTGGTTTTTCCTACAGGCATACAACTTGTCAAGAGATCACAAACCTGATCTTGAAGCTGAGAAGGATAGAATTTTAAAAGCGGGTGGTTTTATTCACGCGGGACGAGTTAATGGCAGTTTAAATCTGGCCCGAGCTATAGGTAAACCTTGTGATATTTAATTTAATTCCAAATCCCGCTGCTACCCTCTTTTTTGTTTTTGGCAGGTTAAAGAAATTAGTAGCCATGATAAATAACAGAATTATAAATGGAAGGCAACTTTCTAGAATAAGCTAAGATTTCGAGTTCATTTAAAATTTCACATGCATGACATTCTCTTGTTTGCGCTGGACGCACATTTCCCTTGTAAAAGAATTTCTTTCCCCTCAATAATTTTTATAATTTGTGTTTTATTGCAGGTGACATGGAATTTAAACAGAATAAATTTCTGCCCGCTGAAAAACAAATTGTGACTGCCAATCCTGATATAAACACTGTTAAGTGTTTTATTTTTATTTGAAATTCAGCTAACTTAATTTGTTTGCAACTCGTTGCAAGCATTTTCCTTTTAAATATTGGTTTGTTCTGGCTCTCTCAGTTTTTTGTTCTCAACATTTTATAGGTTGAGCTTTGTGAAGATGATGAGTTTATGGTGCTAGCATGTGACGGCATATGGTATGCACCTAATATATCTGTATTCCAGTTTTAATTCTGATTTTTTCAGACATTTGGAGAGGGAAAAAATGGTGATTGAGATAATTAAAATGTACTGTGCAATTGGGTTCTCGTCTTAGACATTCAATTCAGATGACTTTTTTCAGTTAATTGTGGCGTGAGAGAAGCTCATTTTTTCGTGCATATAAATATTTCTGTTCACACCAACTCAGTAAGTTGCATACTTACTGAGTAGTGACTAGAGAGTGGTGATGTGCTTTTCTTTTTCTTTTTTGTGTGCAGGGATTGCATGTCAAGCCAGCAGTTGGTAGATTTTGTGCATGAACAACTGCGTTCGGTGAGTTTGAACTTGTTTCCTAATAAAATTATTAAAGTAGTATAGATGGTTATTAATGAGGATGATTATAAAGAGATATGTATTAATAAAAGAGTAATTGATCACAAATGCAGGAAACTAAACTCTCTGTGGTGTGTGAAAGAGTTCTTGATCGGTGTTTGGCACCGTCAACTGTGGGCGGCGAGGGATGCGATAACATGACAATGATATTGGTGCAGTTCAAGAAACCCACTCAATTCACAGCAGCAGTAGCAGAAGAGCAATCCTCTGAAGCTGAAGCTAATACGGAGGAGAGAAGCCAGAGTGAATGAGTGGGCTTTGTTTTCCAAATGTAGATTGTATAGTGTGTGTGACTGATCCACTGGTTAGAATAATACACAAACGCAACAATCCTCCGTATTTGATGTATAAAATATCAAATGTTGTACCTTGTCGCCTCCTCCTTCTTGCGTTTGCTTCTGAGCTGCTCATTCTGCTTTGCTGCGTTTGTAACTCTTAATCATCAGTATTTGTAAAAATTTATAATTATAATTGTACCAGTTTTATCCCCTATTTTTCTCAGTTTCAGATCCCTCGTAAGTGCAGGATCTGTAAATTCTGATATGATCATAATCCGTTGGATCAGTGTAAGTCAAATAATAGTGAATGATCTCCTTGAGTATCATGAACGTATCTAAGTGTCTGTTAATCCCTCTCAGGTGACATTATTCCAAGTTTCTAGCAATCTTATGTTATACTTCCTCTATTATTTTTATTTATAAATTACTTTCAGCAAGTTTATCCAGAATTATAAAAAATTTTAAATCTCATTAATTTTATTTTAAATTTTAACAAGTTTTTATCTCTACGTCTGACAAAAATAAAAAGAATTATTTTTAATAATTTTTTTAATATTTAATAAATAAAGGCATAAAGGTGAAGAATATGAAAAATAATAATGTACCTTATAAATAAAATTAAAATTAATTTTTTCTCTCTACCTTAAAAGTAAGTATAAATTTTACTTCAAGAAACCTTATAAACTCCTTGCTTTGAGGGATTTGAATCCAATTTCATGGATCAAAATAGTTTATCCAAGGATAAATTGGCTCACTAGTAAAAAAAAAAATCTTGTATTCAAAAAATATGAACTGAGTTTTTAAAAATTTAAGAGTATAATCAATTCACATTAATGTATAAAGAGTTTATCATTAAAAATTTATAAGTGATTTATTATTGATATATAATGATATATTATTGACAAATATAATAAATCGATTATAATGCAAAATAAAATAAATATTAAGTTGTTTGCTTAATTTAATCTTATAATATAGGTTATATTTACAAAAAGTCTCTTTATCTGATTAATCTATTGAGGAAAGAAACTTAATGCTATTCAAAAGATATGGAAAGTATAATTTATTTCAAACTCTGCATTCTATACAAAGTTTATGGCCTACATTTTTTGTGGTTGTATACCAAAAAAAGGAAATAATTTCGAAATTATATTGAACGAATGCAATAAAAAAAATTAATTTAATTTCTTGAAATGAAATTTATTACCGAAGTAAAATTAAAACAAGCACTTATTGGTGGATTCCTGTGTATGAAATGACATATGGTTTTTCCTTGAGTTTGATTGGTTTACGTCTCCAGACTTTATAATAAAGTAAAATTAAATTCGTTAAAAATAAAAATGAATGGGCAGAAACAGAATAAAGATTCCAGGAGGGTGTATTAGTAATTTGGAGCTATTCACAGTTTGTAAACAACGTGGTTACAAAAGTGCAATCTTGATCTTGAGCCATTTATCTGCAACATGATAACCGTTCCTTTTTTTACTCCACTTCCTCCCTTCAAGTTCCGCTTTATTAAGGCTGAGAATAGGTTAAGTCCCAACAGAAATTTACAACCCGACCTACTTCAAACAACATAACTTATTTATTAAAAAAAATTATATACTTAGTTTTATATATTTAAGGAAGTTGTTTCCAATTAAATTAAAGCATGTATATCTATTATAGATGGTTTATTCTGTAATAAATTCCTATTATTAATATTATGAACATATTAAAATTCACATGTCTTGATTTTATTGGCTGTAAGTATATAAAAGTAAATATATAAGTCTTGCCCTTTACTAAATAAGTTCAGGCCAAATTTAGGCCTTTAATTAGGTTTATTTAATTAAATAGGCCAGACTTATTTTTCAAAGTCTAACCTATGACCCCAATAGATTGGCCTATTTGTGTGTGTGTGTATCACAAACACATCAACTTCATCTTTTGATTCTTAATTAATCTATTTTTTTTTTCTAATTATATTTTCAATCATATTAAATTTATATATTAATTTTAATGTTGTTACTTTATTGTTATATTGTATTGTAGTTGGTAAGTTCTTTCAATTATTATATATTATAATTAATAAATCAGATTATATATTGTATACTATAATAGTTTTAAAGTATATTTAAGACATTTAAAACTAATGCAAGCTTATTTAAAAAGATTATTTTTAAGCAGGTTTTTAAATAAGCTTTCAGGTCAAGCTTTAAGTAAGCTCAAACTTGAATTGTGAAAAAGCCTTATAAAAAAACCTTATATAGGTTTTAGGTCAGGCTCAAACTTATTTGGTTAAAATTTAGCTCAACTTAATCTATTTTCAGCCCTAAATAACTACAAATCCTCATATTACTACAATCCTACTCTGGATAAATTCATAATTTCCTCCTTGATTTGGTTTTTGAGGCAATTATGAATACCTGATAAATTCACAATTTTCTTAAGTCAGAGAGGAGGATGGCTGTCGATGAGGTACTATATTCACGTTGACAGGAATGAGGAAACTGCTTTGTGATTTTCACTTTTCAGATTAAATGTTTTTTGGGGCATAGAACCAACGAATTAATGTATCTACTTTACCAGGAAAAAAATATGATTCCGTTTCCTTTAATGCAGAACGAGAAATGGCAGGAGAAAGGGAAGGAGGATCAAGTGTGTGAAGCGAAGGCAGAGAGAGTGAAGTTACATCTGCAGAAAACAATTCTGTTAAAAATTGATCAAACTAGTGGCACTTTTTTTCGAATTATTACATGCTCGATTTAGCTTTTTCTCAGTGAATTCTGTGGTTCGAGAATTAGATTCTTTAATAATTAAAAGGGGATTTTATATAGCAAAACTCGATTTCGCTAGGAGTATCGTTGGATGAGAAAGTGAAACAGAAAAGCTTTCAAATTTTGATATTGGAAAGACAAACACCACGACAATGTAATATATGCATATAGGTATCATTACCACTAGAGTGTGGAATCAGATAGATACCTAAATTTTTACATATGAAGATAATAATTGGAAAAGAATCATATAATCCCCTCAGAAAGAATAAAACTCTCAATAAAAAATCAGTGATTGCTTGTTACTATTCTAAATCTCCAGCATCAACGAAAATGGAGCCATTTGCATCAGAGAAGCCACAAAGCCAGTACTCCTCCAAGAGCCGCCATTAGGCCAACCTGCAGAGCAGCGGCGCCACTAGTGGGAGCTACGGCAGGACCTTCGAACTCCGCCGGAGAAGGCGCCGGAGAAAAGCCCATGTGCCGGTTTCTCGGAGTGAGAACAACCACAACGAGCTTTTGGCCCTTCTCGCAGTGCCCATTTGCTCCGCTAATGAAATAGAATGGTCCAGGACGGTCAAGCTTCACCTTGGTGTTGCCATCATTATATTCTCCTACGGGGTTGGAGGTATTGCAATTAGCATAACCTTCCTTGCTTACTTGCAACACAGAGTCTCTCCCGCCGTCATACTTCCACACTGATCACAACAAAATCAGGGATATACTATCATCAAATGTTACGCGAAACAGAAATGCGCCGGAGGAGAAAGGAAAAGAAAATTGAATGTACCAAGATGGTCGCCGACTTGGAAGCGAGACCTTTCGGCCCATTGATTGAGAGTGTCAGATTGAGAGGAGGGGATCTTCCATGCATCAGTCTTGCCTCCCACCAAGATTTCCCTAGCTGCAGATAGGCCGAAGAGAAGGAATAGAAAGGCGAGAGAGGAAGCTGTTGAAGAAGCAGCCATTGATTCTGATACCTGAAGGGAAGAGGGAGAGCGTCAGATGATGCAGGCGGAGATGTTTTGTTTTGTATTGCAACAGCTCAAGAGGAGTTTGGAGGTATTTATGGGGGAAGAGGGAAGGAACTAGCCGTTGAAGGGTTGAGACTTGAGAGAGTGTATGGACCATGGAGTTGGGGCCACATGCCTTGCGGGCTGCGTGGGAATCGATGATCGATCGGAACGGCTTTGCCACGAGTTTCGCAACAGTGGGACCCACTTGCGTTTGGGATATCAAAGACGAACGTCGTTTTATATGTTGTAACGGTTACCGGAAGCGGATTTTGCTCAGGTGTATGAAAATGGTTGAAACGGACAAACTGCGCAGTTGTCAGTTGAAACAGAACATTCACGGTTTCTCGGATTGCTTCTCAATCTTCAGTAGTTCAATTCCTTCTTGGACCACCAAAGTCCAAAGCTTCTAGGAATTTCTTTTCGAGACTTGATTAAAACTGCTAGTGCGTTATGGAGATCAAAAATTTGTTATCCTGCCGGTGCCATTTGTTTCCTTAAAATATCGGTGACCCACGAATTTTGGGCTTATCTCAATTCATTGTATCGTTCTCCATGTATGACGCGAATTCTATAATTACATTATTCATGTATCCAATAAAATATACATAGCGCAGCTCATCTCACCTCAAATAAAACATTGCCCTATGATCCAGTTTTACTTTAATTTTTGTTTTAAAATTTGGCGCTTCTGTTATATCATCATGGAATTCCTCGTGACATTAAGCTCTGCAAATTTAAAGAATCAAATCTCCTTTGTCCGTTACGTTATGGTTTTGGTTTTGGTCAATGGAACAGCTACAACAGTTACATGCAGGGCTTATCCTCCTGGCTGTGCAACCTGATATGCGAACGGTGCCGTTTTATCGAATTCAACCCGTGGCATTTCTAGAACACTGTGCACATGATATGGCCGTTTTGGACACCCCAATTTATCCATGATGCGATACTGAGAGTTCTCTCCTGCTTTAACTAATTGTGTCAACCTATATTGATGAGTTAATCTTGTAGGCGCCAAGATCATTATCGCTAACTTGTCCACGAATTACTTTTTTACTTGTGTTTTACTTTTCTCGGTCAAAGATCACGATAAAATTTAAATGGTATAATTGATTTTTCAAAGTCCATGCAATATATAGGTATCGATTTTCTTTTCTCGATCTCCAGCATCCTAAGTTTTTGACCCAGATCAATCCGTTGGAACTTGGAAGCTCTTTGAAGACATACAATCAAGAATTTAGTTGGTGTTGCATATTTTAAGGTTGAATCTCAAGATCTCTAATTAAATAGAACCAATTTCCTAGGCAATTGATCCAAGTGTCCAGTAATTTTTTAAAAAATTTTGAATAGGATATGAGAAATAATGGGTGAGACTAAGCTTGATTATTGTAAAACGCTACAGTAATCAGCTTGGGCTTCATCTCATAGATCTGTTACATTCTTGTGGGGAAAAAAAACCTATCATAATTCACGAGAGGCAGAAGAGGGGCATGCATGGCGACACATGGCAGTAACGTGTCAGGAAGGCATGATGGTGCAGCAAACTTGGCAAACAGAGTGGGTTCTTCTTGTAGCTGGGTGGAAGCGAAGTGGAAAGAGTGGAAGGATGGCGGGTGAAGAAGAATGGAGGAAGAACGCGGACACTCATAAGATGAGTGCGGAGGAAGTGAAGGCCGCCGGAGTGGAAGCCTCTAAGAGACCGCCCGGCAGCGGCCGCCACCCTGGAGGCATTCTTCACCAGAGAAGAGCTCTTCCCTTCAGTTTCACGACTATCACTCTCACTGGCTTATTCCTCTCCGCCACCATCGGATATTTCGTCTTATACGCCCACAAGAAGCCTGACGCCACTGCCTCCGATGTTGCTAAGGTTGCTGTTGGCGTTGCTGACGCTCACGACACTCGCCCCGGCAATTAGCTCCCTTTCATTCTGTCTTCGCAATCTCCTCGGCACAATCTGTGTGTTATGATCTCTTTCTTGGCAATCTCTGTTTTGATTTTGACCGCGTTCACGTGTTTACATGCGTAGTGTTCTCATCTCCTTTCTTTAGAAGCCCATCACAATCATTGTAATTTTACTTCTTTTAACACCACAGTCCTACCAACAAACATTTCTTTCTAAATCCAATTATCCTATATATGCAACATTTATTACTCTTACTATTTCTCCATACAATAGCAATATTGCCTGTAGATCGTATTCGCAATGACAGTTTCTCCTGATATGCACAAGAATTTCATGCCAGGTACTGAAACGAAAGAATCAGTGTCTTGCAATTCAAAATCGTATAGAATACGTTACATCTGAACATGATATAAAACGCTCGAATTTCAAAACCTCGCACAAATTTTCTTCGTACTTCAAGAACTATAGCAGATCAATCAGAACAACTAATTTCTATAACACTTTGCAATAAAAAAGAATTACTATGACGCTTAATCAATTTTCACCGAGGAGTAGATAAGCCTTGTGAACCAGAAGCACGCATAGAATCCAATGGTACCGGTTAGCACAAAAAATGCATACGAAGCTATGAGCATGTACCCAAAGTACAAGATTCCAGACACCATCTTGGTGATTTCAAGCTTGGTGAAGAAGTAGAATGTCGCGTAAAGGAATAGGTAGAGTGCAGAAGAGCCGGATGTGAGGTATGACCGCCACCACCACAAGTAATCCTCACTGCACAGCTGGAAGTAGCACAGCACAATGGTTATCTCCGCACAAGTAATGACCAGGATTACGAAGACCAAAAAGAGGAAACCGAAGATGTAATAAAACTGGTTCAACCAAATTGAGGTGAGGATGAAAAACAGCTCGATGAAAACGGCTCCAAATGGAAGTATTCCCCCAATCAGGACTGAGAAAACCGGGTTCATGTACCAGGCCTGCTCGGGGATCTGCCTCGGGATTTTGTTAGTCTTCACGGGATTCTCAATTGCAGGCTTCTTGGATCCAACATAGCCGCCCACAAAAACCAGCGGAACCGAGATCCCAAACCATAAAAACATCAGTGCAAACATAGTACCAAAAGGCACAGCCCCAGATGATTTTTCGCCCCAGATGAGAGCATTTAGTACAAAGAAAATGGAAGAGACGATTGCAGGAAACATGACTGCAGTCCTGAAGGCGATTTTCTTCCACTCTGTTCCTTTAAACATTTTATATAAGCGGGCAGAGGAGTACCCGGCAAAAAGTCCCATGAAGACCCAAAGCAAAAGCATGGCTGTCATTAGTCCACCTCGGTTTGAAGGAGAAAGGAACCCAAGGATAGCAAATATCATGGTTACTAGTATCATTCCAAAAAACTGGACACCGGTTCCAACATATACACACAGCAACTCCGAGTTGTTAGGGGGCCTAAAGACATCCCCATGGACAAGCTTCCAACCAGTCTCTTCTTGGGCTTCTTCCTGCGTCTCAAGCTCATTGTATTTCGAGATATCACGGTAAAGTGTGCGCAGCATTATCATTGCCACCATACCCGAGAGGAAGAGAACAATCATCAACGAGTTTACAATTGAGAACCAGTGAATTTGGTCATCACTCATCAGCAAATAAGCATCCCACCTTGAAGCCCACTTTACATCACTCGGCTGTAGCCAAAGGTCAAGGCAGCTCTCAAGAATAAGACAAAATACCAACACCATGATAATAACAAATAATAATAGCAGGAGCAGTAAAAATAAAAGTATCAGGAGTCAAATTTATACGAGGAAAAATAGAAAGTATAGCAAAACCACTAAATAGCTCATACTCAATGCAGAGAGATGATAATAATCCTTTAGAATGGCTATGGCACCAGGAAATTTGTCCCGTTACTCCTAAACAAGCATACATGTAACATGATATCATGTCCATAATAATCTCACCTGAAACTCAACATCATACGTGAATATTATCTCACTATTCTCTTCAACCTCTTGAGGAGTGTTGGAATTAACAACTGTGCGTTTAGTATGAGGGTCACACGTCATCAATCGGGTCTTATCCTCCCATTTCCCTTCGTATTCATGTTTAACACTGCACAATAACAATCGAATCAAGAAAAATCAATTCTATATACCATAAATGAACTTATCAACATGAATAAATGCGTAGAAGAGGTAGGAATCAAAATTAATGACCTGAACGGCTTAACCTCAAAACCCACAATTCTAGCCGATTCAGTTACGTCGTCTTTATGAAACTTGACAATAAACGACAAGTGGTTGTGGATAAAATACTTCTCCTCTTTACTCTGAGAAATTAGACAACATCAGCACGACGAAATAAATGACACGCAACAAAAGGCCCATAATAGAAAATAACGAGTATACCCCACTATATTGCCCCTTAAGCCCAACATGGAAACCAAGCTGATAAACAGTAGAATCCTGATCCATCCGCTTTAGAGGAACAACAAGAGGAAGGTTATCAAGGATCCTGCACATAAAAAACAGTACCATTACAATATATATATATATATATATATTATCAAAACAGTAGATGGAATATACTGGCAAAAAAATGTAGGTCAGTCACTGGCATGCATACATGTTCACACGGTACTCATCATCAATCTTCTCTTTAAACTCCTTTGCAGTTTTGGCATCAAGTTTAAGCTTGCAGACAACATTGCACATTTGTGGCTCACGCATTTTGAACTGAAAAATATCTAACTTAGAATCGGACGCAAAACATGATAAGCAACAGGTTCACCATAAGGTGCAAAATTAAACTAACCACATATCGAGAATTTTCAATGCGATCACCACGAAGCACTTCACCAAGATTTTCTGCACTATCCAAAATTTTTCCAGGACTACAATAAGGGAGAGAATAATATGAGTAAGGCAGTTGAGTCTTCGTCGATGTTAATTTGTTCACTTTCACTTGCAATGTATCTCCCTGCACCAAAGCAATATTGAAAATGTCTATTAAGACAGATCTATAAATATATCCTAGAAATTTATTTAATTTGTTTAAGCATATCAGGAGCGCCAGAAATGGAAATATGACATACATCACATTCATCAAATTCAAATCTTTTACAAGTTTACAACAGAAGCATCCTATGCACACGGCCATCAAAATGAAAGCCAACTTTTCGAGCGGTTTCAACGAAAACAAGACACATTTTATTCGATTAATACACTCCATCAGTAGTTATGAAATTAAACGGTTGTAAAGGATAGTCCAACCACGCTCAGACGCGTAATGTAGAAAACTATAAATATAAACACCCTCAGTTGCGATTCCTGACATCCATCATCTTTAACAGCTAGCTAATTCTATAGAAAAATTTTACATCAAAAGCTCCAAAACCCAAATGACTCCTCGGCAAAATCCGAATCTCTTTCCAGTTTCAGAAAATACCAACGACAATATTATAATCCAAAAGACCCTCAACAACTAAACATTCACGGGGAAACAACAGTGCTCAGTTATATATTATAGCGCAATGTTGGGTAAATGAAGGGGGGAAATGAAGAGCGAGTATCGAATAGTAGTGTTTCAATGTTCTCCAATCCTCGGAATCTTAGGAAGCATAAATGAACACAAAGAGAAGAAAGAAAAATAAAAAAGACAATATCAAATTAAGGGCAAACCAGTGGACGTTCTTCAATTAGGGGATCTACTAGAGTTAAATTTCCCACATTCAATACGCTCCCCGCGCCCCATTTTTCAATCGCACAAGGGGTTGAAAAACCTAGAAACTGTTATGTCTGGCAGGTATCCGGATCAAGAAGTTTGTAAGAATCTGAGAACAAATGAATATGTGAGCGAGTAGTGGAGCTGACCTTATGAAAATCCTGCGGAGCGACGCCAGGGAGATAGAAACAGTGAGCACCATGAAGGAGAAGCAGAAGAGTAGCAGCGAACGTCAGAGTTCGGAAGGCGTAAGATCTCCAAAACGCCATGGCGCTAGAGATCGAAAGGCAAAGCGATGCAGATCTTAACAAAGGAGGCACTCCTTCAAATGGTTGCTATGTCCGTCGTGAGTTGCAAGGGAGAAGGACAGGGAAGACAAAAATATTAAAGATCAGCAGCGACTTGATAGAAGAAGACTAGGAGATTTTCTCCGGTAACAGGTTGGGTACGGTTCCACCTTCCATTTACAGATAGTGCCACGTAAGTGCTTCGAGTTGGATCTGACCAAAACGGTTGCCTTGTTTCTGTATCTAATGAAGGTCAATATCGGGATTTCAGCAAAATGTGAAGGAAGGAACCTACCTGTGACGAAGATAGAATTTTCATGAGGTTAAGATATCCTAAAAGTTTTCGGAACGATCCAGGACAATCAAGAAGGCCCCGGAGTCTTTTGAAATACGCCAGTATGACCTCGAAAGACCTAGATATCTCTAGAGTAGTGTAGAAAGCACTTGAAGCATTCAGATCATTCTAGAGATATCTTGCTCTTGTACATTCTAGTAGTCTCCTTGTAATTATCAAGATATTTCTTGTAGATATTTCTATAGAATTATCTAGAGATAGAATGTACACCGTTAGATCGAATCAATCCCAACCGTCCATTAAGGAGGTGGGAATTTTCTAGAGAAAGGGGGAGGCCTGTAAATACCCCCTCATCCCTCATTTGTAACTCACTCAAGCATAGTGTAAAAGATCTTAAAGTTCATTCACTCAAGCTCTCTACTCTCTATTTGCGCATCTAGTTCTCTTAGCCTCTTTGCCTACTTGTGGGATTCGGCTGATTTAGCAAAGATCAAGAGAGGGATCAAGCTAAGGCCGGCACGGTTCAAGGGAAGGGAGTTCTAAGGCCGTGACAACGTGGTATCAGAGCCAAGGTTCGAGGGAGCCGTGGTTTCAATAGTGCTACTGGTAGGCAAGAATGTCAGGTGTGACTGAGGAGACTCTTGCTCACGACGAAAAGAGGGGAAGGGAATCCCAACCTCCACACCAAGGTGGCAAGAGGACACGAGGCTCTAGTAAGGTACGTTCAGAAGACCTTACTATACTCTCTATAAAAATTGATGCTCTAGATAAAGCAATGGAGGAAATGGTGGGTAGAGTAGCGAAAGTTGAAGGTGATATAGGTACGTTGGAAAGCCACACTCTCAAAGAACTTGATGAGGTAAAGAGTAGTGTGGATACCTTGCAAAACTCTGAGGATCAACGGGAGGATGCCGTAAGGTCCTTAGAGACAAAGGTGATGGATGCCATCACCACGATGCAACAACAGCTCAACACTCTCAAGACTTCCTTAGAAGAAAGAGGAAGAAGCCCACTATTGGATGGAAATAGTGGAGTAAGGGAAGTCAAGTTAGATCTTCCCAAACCCAAGGAATTCAAGGGGGTACGAGACGCCAAGGAAGTTGAGAACTTCTTATGGCAAATGGAACGTTATGCTGACACCTTAGGGATGATTGATGATCAAACCAAGGTACGTATCGCAGCCTATTTCCTTACAGACAATGCCATGCTATGGTGGCGAAGGAAGCATGCAGACATGGACAAAGGGCTTTGCACAATCAATACTTGGGAGGACTTTAAGAAAGAGCTGAAGAGGCAATTCTATCTAAAGAATGTGGTCTACGAGGCACGAAAGAAATTGAGGGATCTCAAACATAAGACCACTATCTCTAACTATGTACGAGACTTCACTTCTTTAACACTTCAGATTCCTAATCTGAGTAGTGAAGAAGCTCTCTTCTATTTCATTGATGGTCTCCAGAACTGGGCCAAGCACGAGCTATAGAGGCGTGACGTGAAGACCGTTGATGAGGCAATTACAATAGCCGAAAGTCTCACAGAGTACCATAAGGAAAAAGGTGAGCCCTCTAAACCCAAGTCTTCCAAACCTAATTTTGGAAAAGGTGGGGGAGACAAGGGTAGGGGGACATCCAAAGGGGGTGATAGCAGGTTCCTACAGAAGAAACAACCTGAAGGACAAAAGAAGACCTTCAAGGAACAGACGGGATGCTTTGTGTGCAAAGGCCCTCATCGAATGAGAGAATGTCCGAAGCTAGGTATGTTGGCAGCCATAATGGAGAAGGCTGAAGAAGAAGAGCCTGAAGCGGAGATGGTATCTCTACGACTCCTCAATGCTTTAAAGGTCAAACCCTTGCTAAAGAATCCTAAAGGTAAGGGCTTGATGTATGTAGACGGGAAGTTGAATGGATCACCTGTCACCATAATGTGTGACACTGGAGCTGCCCATAATTTTATCACTCCAGAAGAGGCCAAGAGAATAGGCCTCAAGGTGGTGCAGGAGGGAGGAAGTTTGAAGGCAGTTAACTCACCTCCTAAGCAACTATGTGGCATAGCACAAGGAGTTAAACTATGTTTGGGGAGCTGGAGTGGTAAGATAGACTTCTCCGTAGCTCCTATGGATGACTTCAAGGTCGTGCTGGGACTTAAGTTCTTCAGACAGGTAAACGCTTACCCCATGCCCTATTATAATTTACTTTGTATACTCGAGAAGGAAAACCCTTGCTTTGTGACTACAAGAAGGGTGAGCGGTGGACACCAACTCTCGGCCTTGCAAGTCAAAAAGGGAATAAAGAAGGGAGAGGCTACGTACTTGGCAACACTAAAGGAGATTGACCCTGGGAACAAGATTAAGGAAGAAGTCCCTCCCATAGTTACCCATGTTCTGGTAGAGAACCAAGACATTATGCCTGCTGAGTTGCCCAAGAAGCTTCCACCACGTAGAGAGGTTGATCATGAGATCGAGCTGGAACCAGGAACTCGGCCACCAGCCATGGCGCCATATCATATGGCACCACCTGAGTTGGAGGAATTGAGAAAGCAACTAAAGGAGTTGATCAACGCAGGTTTCATCCGACCATCAAAAGCACCTTTTGGGGCACCGGTCTTATTCCAAAAGAAGCAGGATGGGTCCTTGCGCCTATGCATCGACTACCGGGCTCTCAACAAGGTAACTATTAAAAACAAATATCCTATTCCTTTGATAGCTGACTTGTTTGATCGCCTGGGAAAGGCAAAGTACTTCTCCAAATTGCATCTAAGGTCTGGGTATCATCAAGTTCGAATTGCTGAAGGAGATGAACCCAAGACCACCTGTGTGACACGATATGGGTCCTTCGAGTGGTTAGTCATGCCTTTTGGACTAACCAATGCACCAGCCACATTTTGCACTTTGATGAATAAGATCTTTGATCCTTATCTCGATCGGTTCGTGGTGGTGTACTTAGACGACATTGTTGTCTATAGCAACACACTGGAGGAACATGTTGAACACCTCCAGATTGTGTTCAAGACCCTTCGTGAAAATGAGCTTTATGTGAAGAAGGAAAAGTGCTCTTTTGCTATGGAGGAAGTCTCTTTCTTGGGACATGTCATCTCACATGGCTGCCTCAAGATGGATGAGAAAAAGGTACAAGCTATAAAGGAATGGGAGCCTCCAACATCTGTGGCTGAGCTGCGATCCTTCCTGGTATTAGTAAACTATTATCGACGATTCATCAAATGCTACTCGGCAAGAGCTGCCCCTCTCACAGAGTTGTTGAAGAAGAACAAATGTTGGACTTGGATGGAAGAGTGCCAACGAGCCTTTGAGGACTTGAAGGCGGCAGTCATGGAAGAACCGGTGTTGATACTTCCTGACTTCTCCAAAACCTTTGAGGTACATACTGATGCCTCTAACTTTGCTATAGGAGGTGTCCTAATGCAAGAGAGGCATCCTATTGCCTTTGAAAGTTGCAAGCTAAATGATACCGAGAAGCGGTACATGGTCCAAGAAAAGGAGATGACGGCCATAGTCCATTGCTTACGTACCTGGAGGCATTACTTGCTACGGGCAAAGTTTATCATCAAGACGGATAATGTGGCTACTAGTTACTTCTAGACTCAGAAGAAGTTGACGCCAAAGCAAGCAAGATGGCAAGACTTCTTGGCTGAGTTTGACTATGTGTTAGAGTATAAGACAGGAGCAGCTAATGTTGTTGCTGATGCTCTAAGTAAAAAAGCAGAACTAGCAACCTTAACCCAAGTCAGTGGGGACTTGGTCGAAAAGGTTAAGGAAGGAATGGCTCAGGATCCCATAGCCCTACAGCTAATGGAACTAGCAAAAGAGGGGAAGACTAAGAGATTCTGGGTGGACGATGACATCCTTTACACTCTAGGAAGGCACATGTATGTCCCTAAATGGGCAAACCTAAGGAAGGAGCTGATCAAAGAGTGTCACGACTCTAAATGGGCAGGTCACCCAGGTCAGAGGCGAACTTTGGCTTTGTTAGAAGCAGCCTATTATTGGCCTCACATGAGGGAGGATGTGGAACTTTATATGAAGACTTGTCTTGTATGCCAACAAGACAAGGTAGACAACCAATTGCCTGGAGGACTGCTCGAACCCTTACCTACACCGAGCCAACCATAGGAAAGTATTTCCTTAGACTTCATCTCAGCATTACCTAAGTCAGAAGGATTTGAATCCATCATGGTGGTAGTAGATCGATTCTCCAAATATGCAACTTTCATAGCTACCCCGACAGACTGCACGGCTGAGGAAGAGGCTCGGATGTTTTTCAAAAATGTGGTAAAGTATTGGGGCCTTCCTAGAACTATTGTCAGTGACAGAGATCCAAGGTTCATAGGAAAGCTATGGACAGAACTATTCAAATTATTGGGGACGGAGCTACACTTCTCAACTAGCTTTCATCCTCAAACAGATGGGCAAACTGAGAGGGTGAATGCTTTGCTTGAGTGCTATTTGCGGTACTTTGTTAGCGCCAATCAAAAGGACTGGGCTAAGTTGCTTGATGTGGCTCAGTTCTCTTACAACTTACAAAGGAGTGAGGCGACAGGGAAGAGTCCATTTGAGATTGTGATAGGACAACAACCGATCACCCCACATGCCCTCGCAATCTCCTATAAAGGTAAGAGCCCTGGAGCTTTTAACATGGCTAAGTCTTGGCAGGAACGGGCAGATGAAACAAGATCATTCCTCAAGAAGGCTGCTAAGAAGATGAAGAAATTTGCAAACAAACGGAGGCGTGCAATAGAATTCCAAGTGGGAGACATAGTAATGGTAAAACTTCTCCCACAACAATTCAAAGCCTTCAGATCAGTACACAAGGGCCTCATTCGCAAATATGAAGGTCCTTATAAGGTAATCAAGAAGGTAGGGAAAGTCTCATATAAATTGGATCTCCCTACTAATTTAAAGATTCATCCTGTCTTTCATGTTAGCATGTTGAAACCCTATCATGAAGATCAGGATGACCCGACCCGAGGAACATCATCACGTGCCCCACCGACCATCACTAAAGCATATGATCGAGGACTTGAAGAAATACTTAGCCATCGAGTTATGCGAAAAAGAGGTGTGCCACCAGACACACAATACTTGATCAAGTGGAAGGGATTGCCAGAGAGTGAAGCAACATGGGAATCTCAAAGAGATCTTTGGCAATTTGAAGAACTACTTCGATCTTATAGAGATGATGCTGTGACGAGGACGTCACTCGAATAGGTGGGGGAGAATGTGATGAAAATAGAATTTTCATGAGGTTAAGATATTCTAGATGTTTTCAGAACAATCCAGGACAATCAAGAAGGCCCCAGAGTCTTCTGGAATACGCCGGTATGACCTTGAAAGACCTAGATATCTCTAGAGTAGTGTAGAAAGTACTTGAAGCATCCAGATCATTCTAGAGATATCTTGCTCTTGTACATTCTAATAGTCTCCTTGTAATTATCAAGATATTTCTTGTAAATATTTCTATAGAATTATCTAGAGATAGAATGTACACCGTTAGATCGAATCAATCCCAACCGTCCATTAAGGAGGTGGAAATTTTCTAGAGAAAGGGGGAGGCCTATAAATACCCCCTCATCCTTCATTTGTAACTCACTCAAGCATAGTGTAAAAGCTCTTAAAGTTCATTCACTCAAGCTCTCTACTCTCTACTTGCGCATCTAGTTCTCTTAGTCTCTTTGCCTACTTGTGGGATTCGGCTGACTTAGCAAAGATCAAGAGAGGGATCAAGCTAAGGCCGGCACTGTTCAAGGGAAGGGAGTTCCAAGGCCGTGATATGCCGCTGCTTATTTTCCACGCTAGTACTTAGATCTGCCAGTATGCGACTGCAGGAGAGAAACCATGGAAACATGATTCAAAAATATAAATAATAATGTCATAAAACCCATTTTTTATGCATCGGATCTGGAATTTTCCTGAAGTGGCGTCGATTTTTATTAGACTGCTTGGCACTAGAATTTTTTTTTGGTAGAACGGAAAATATATAAACAATAAAAAAAATTACAAAGTCAGAGATAAATCAGAAACGTTACAAGGATAATTAAGCAAATGAAAAAGTGAATCATCATTTAAAAAAAGTTAGTGAAATTCAAAATAAATAAAATCGATGTTCGGAAAAATGTTGAAATGGCGTTTACTTGCTTACTGTTTTTTTTTTTTTTTTGCCAGAAGTTTACTTGCTTCATTGAACATCTTACCTCTTTCGGTACTTTGAGTTTGTGACTATTTTCATTGTGTCGCAGGAAACATTAATAGACAACAAAAATTGCCACCTTAAAAAAAAAAAAAAATCCACCGACAACGTCAATGTAGTTTCTTCCGGAAAGAAAGTGGCAATGACAGGAATATTGGGCCACTTGGGACGAGGCCGAGGGACTCCCCCTAATAGTAACATTTGAATCTGGACACAACATATTGGGCAAAGTCCAGTCCAGTGTGGATATGGTGGAGGCTCAGCGTTCAGAGCGCAATCCGATGATGCACCCCCCCCCACCCCACTTCCTTATACTCCTTTATATTTTTTGACCTTTTTTATAAAAAATGTGACAATTAGTTTTGTGCCCTCATATTTTTTATGGTTTTAACTTTTACCCTCCCATGCTGGCAAGTCTAGATTCGTCACCATGGCCGTGAAAGCCGCAGGTGAGACAATTGCGCCTTCAAAAAAAAATTTATTAATACCCTTATTATATATATATGTAATTGATATATGTATTATTAATTGATATATATTTAATTGAAGATGAAATAGAATAAAAAGTATTAATTTTTTTCTTCTTAAAAAGTTCTAATCATTCATAAGATATTAATTTATATTACATTAACTTGTGTTAAATTTCTCTTATAATCTCACTTTTTATTTTCTTTTTTTTATTCTAAAGTCTAAAACATCTACAAATATTAGTATCGTGACCTTGTATAGTTTTAGACTATTAACATAATGCCTTTAAGCCTTATTAAAAATCTAGTTTATAATTTATATAATTATTATTAGCTTTTTATATTAATCATTGATATCATTAGTCTTAGTTATATCTTTTTTTTGTTAAAAATGTATTGCTATCTCATATCATTGTTAATATTCTATCACAATATATAAGATGGGGTAGGAGCACTTTGTCAACTTTATTTTTTATTTAACTATTGAATTAATTTAATATTTTATTACAATCGCTATATTATAAAAATTTAATATATAATTTTGTAAAAAAATGGTTAGTGCATTTTTTTAAGAGATAATTATACGTGTTAGGTTTTACTAATAATTTCACCGTAGGCTTCAAAACATCTTCACACGGCCTGTTCGTCATTGCTCCAAACGTGAAAGATGTTAAAGCGGGTTGGCGATTATGATTTATGAGTTAAAAGGAATAGGCAAAGCTGTGTCAATATGACTCTGAAACTTTGTGGTGAGTCGTGGAAGCAATTATTGCATACACTAGTGATGCCGTTATTGGCACTGAATGATATATAATTAATATTAATAATGTAACGGGGCGATCGTTCAATAATGCAGGGAGAATTTTAAATAAGAATTAAAAATGTGATACAATAGTTGATGTATCTTACAATGTTTTAAAATTTCAGTTCAATATAAGAGATAAAAGTAAAAATAATTTAAACCATTAAAATACTTTTCACTTGTTACATGAAATTATTAGTTGTTAATTTTGTTTACTTCACTTACTAACTTATTAATATGAGTTACAAATTATATGAGTTAACAAGTCAATAATTATATCAGATTTGATATCAGTTATTCAGTCACGAGCAATAACATTAATTATTAAATTGCTAACTTTATATGTTAATTTATTAATATTAGTTATAAATTACTGAAAAGTTTTATAATTTATTAATATTGGTTGTAAATTATTAATTGATGTTACTACTTATCTAACAAACAAATATAGTGTACAAGTGATGTTGGCAATTTAGTAAGTGAAGTAAGAAAAATAATGACTAATAATTCTACGTAACAAGTAAAAAACACTTCTGTCTTTTCACAATTAAGGTTTTTTTCATTTTTTTCATCTAGATTAAATTAAAATTTCAGAATTTTTTGAGGCTTACCAATAATTATATCACACCTCTGATAGTTATTTGAAATTCTCCCTGGGCTGCGTCAAGAGAACATCATTGCTAATAATAGAATGATAACAATCTCGTCTTACTTTACTTCTTAATCAATTAAAGGTGTTAATGTTGTAATGATTAATCATAATCGTCATATATCCATAGACTGCAGATCCCATCCCACCATTTTGTTTTTTTTTTTAACAAAAAAGATGCACGTGAATGTGTTTTGAGCAAAGTCAACCTATTTTCCACGTGTATGCGTGGATGGAATATAAAAGGAAAAGGCTCCACTCCAGTACACATGTCAATGGACGCACTTGTTCGTTTCCTGAAAATACATGTACAGCGATGATGATAGTAGTGATAGTTACAAATCCTTGAGATGGGTCAACAGGTTTTTGAGTGGACACCCTCACGAGTAATGATGGTTTGTCGCGGCCATGGTGCAAAATGGAGCACTGAAGAAAACAAAACAAACAAACAACCCAACGTGTTTGAATATCGAAGGCATTTTGTCATCGAATGCGCCCTTGAAAGACTAAAGGGAGGGAAGCAAAAATTTTACAGGTTATATAAAAAATTTTCAACCTAGACCGCAAGGCCAACCCACTTTTTAAACAAGTTTGGCAAGGCAGCCCACTTTTTTAATCCGATATGGTTAACAACCACACCCCACCTTCTAATTACTTGCACGGTCCTCCCCTTTCCGCTCTCCTTGCTGGTTTCCTCTCACTCGCGCTCCCTCAAAAGCCCCCAATATATTTAACAACAACAAACCCAATAATAGAAAGGCGGGCAAGAAGCAGTGTCAGAAATAAAAATCAAGCCTGAAAACCCTATTCAAATAAAAATTTAAGCTTTAAAATTTAATTTTTTTAAAGTAACTGAACTCGAGGGCCTACGTTTAATAAACCCTATAAAAAAAGACTCGAATTCAGGCGGCTCTTCAAGCCTAATTATTTTATATATGCACACACGTATACGTACATATATTTGATTGATAATGACATAATTTAATTAAATTGTAGGTAATGAAGAAAAAGTTACAAAAATAATTGATATTGAATCTCTACATTTATTTTTAATAAGTGAATTTACATTTGAGAGATCTAATATTTTATTTTTTAAATGATGAAGAGGAGGATTTAGAAATTTTCATCTTAAACTTAAAATTTTAAATTTTTATTAAATTTTATGTGAGATTTTAACTTATTTCATGTTAAATTTTAAAATATTTTGATTAAATTAAAATTTTATTTAAAAAAAGATTTAAAAACTTGATCTTGAACTCTTTAAATAAGAGCAGGATTTTAAAATTAAGTTAAATTTTAAATAATTAAATTGTAGGGTTTTAGTTTTCTAGTATTGGATTAGTTCTAATTTCCACCCCTAATTTGAAGGATGGCCTAGCGTTCCCCTATACCCTCATCATTAGAAGATTTTGTGGAGCCCAGCACACACCACACATTCCACCACAGCCTTGTCCCACTTCATCCTTTTTTAAATATAAATAGTGAATAAATTCGACTACGTGTGTGTTTGGATAACAACCTAACTTAGGTTAGGATGATTCAAACTTAAGTTGGAATGTAAAAACCCCATCAAATCTTATTTGAAAAAAAATAAAACTGAACGGGCGTTGGGTGTATAACAAGCGTTTTCTCTAAAGCTACACGAGAGAGCTTCTCTACCGAGCGTTGAGTCTGGCGGTGGACATTGGGTTCATTTAAATGCTTTTTTATTTTTTTATCCATATTCTCTCTCTTCGATTTTCTTTGCCTTCGCCTGTCTTCAAGGTCTTCAATTCATCTCCTTCTACTTGCCGCAAACCTGACTTGACTAGCAATTGTGCTCGTCGTCGCCATCTGTCAGTTGTGTGTTGCTCGTGTATTGGGTTTCATGCTACTCACCGTAGTCCCTTCTTCTTCTTGTATTAAGATAGAGTTGCATCCCTACTTCGCCTACCGAAACAGCACCAAAGTACCTTCCGTGGTTGCCGTTTGCTTTAAAATTTGCTGAATCTACTCCCTATGGCCTCTGTTTTTCTTGTTGCATTGATCATGTAATGCTATCACGAGGAGAATGATGAATGGTGAAACCAATAAGATCAATAATGATACTGTGGGTCATGAATAATTTCCCATAAGGGATGTTTAGGATTGCCATCATGAAATATGAGATTAAGAGCTTTCCGAGTTAAGTTGGTCTGAGGTTTCAAAATTCACCCAATAAGGCGATCGAGTTTATGGGCTATTGTTGAGAACCATACCATGAACATTTTACTTCTTTGTGTGCCATTGAAGTTTTAATTTGATGATATATGTATAGTATTAGGATTGTCTGTTTCTTTATTTCTCGAACAATATTCATGTGCTTGTTGTCTTGGAAAAATGAATTTATTTTAGTTTTTATAATTGAATATTTTAAATTTTATCATTTAATTATACCTTATTAAACATTAATGTTTTTTTATTTATCAATGTAATTTATATTTTCAATTTACTTTTTTTAAAAAATTATATTTTTAAGTTTAGTATTTTTTAAAAAAATATCAAATTAATCACAAATATATATATATATATATATATAAATTTATGTCTTTTATTATTATTATACTTCTAAACTGACTTTTAAATCAAACCATCCAAACAAATTTCAGTTTATCTAACTGACTTTTGAAAAAAAAGTATCCAAATAAAAATCACGTTAAAGTCACAGACATTTTTTCTAACCTCAATTTATTAACCTCAATTGAATCTTAATCTTAATTGTAAATTTTTTAATTCAAACATACCCTACATTGTCCCTTCCGTGTTGTGAGTTGGCTTGGCGCACTACATATACGTGTATGTTTGAGCCTGTTTGTAAGGTTTATAGAGGTACTGTATCAATCTTGCTGCTGGGACGGTTTTCAAGGCTAGAAGCACGGTGAGAGATTATTATCTGCTTGAGTGATTTTTATAGCAAAATTAAGAGAGTGCGTGAGCAGTGACAAGTTTACGGGCCAGCAGGACTGTGGCCCCCCCTTACTCCAATTTAAAAAAAAAATTTGCTGGTAAAAAATATAAAAATTATTGTTAGTACTCCATATTTGAATAAAATTTTAATTATAGCTTCTCATAATTAGATAAAATTTTAATTTTGACCCCCATGTGATGTGATGAATTTTGAAATCATCCCTGTGTATGTGCCTGTGATACAATTAGTAGAGCTAATAATTAGAATCAATCTTTGAGGGACCAAGCCAAAAAGTGCCCCAAATTGTTTTAGAGCTTATAATTTTAAAGTTTAACCTTGGCCTTTAGAGCTGCAAGGCTAGCCTTATGAGCCTTGGCCTTAATATTTTTAAACTTTAAAACCTAATAAATACACTTATAATTTCAAAAAATAGATGTTGCACATAAAATTAAATTTTAAAAATAAATGTAAGTAAATCCTTGACAAATCTATCAGTTTAAACATTTAAATTTAATATTATAGCAATGTTATCAAATTTGTGCAACCAATTACAAATATAAATAATAGATTTAACATTATCTAGAAAAAGAAAATTTTAATATTTTGTCAAAACATGTGAATCAATATTAAAAATTAATTTAGTAGCCATAATAGTGATTGAAATATTAAAAATATCAACAGTCATCATTAAAAAAATTAAAAATTAATATTAATTGTTCTTTTACTAGTTCAATATTTAGTTCTTTTTTCAAGTTACGAGACTCAGTATTAATTTATCTAAATAATTCTTTAATTCAAGCTTGTCCATAAAAAATCATGCATACTCACAAAATTATCTTGACAATCCTACATTATAATTGTAAAATATTAAAGAAATATTACTTAAATACTAATAAAATAAAATAAAATTAGAAAATAATAAATTTAATTGATGAAATATTTAAAATATACGTAAAATATATCATCAAAAGTTATTGTTATTGTTGATAAAATATTTAAAATATGATAAACACTTAATATTTTTTATTTAAATTTTTTGACAAAATAACTGTCTTTGAAAGGTTTGGCCCCTTTATTTCTAAGCTTGTTAAAGCCAGCTTTTTTAAATTTAAAATTTTTAACAGTCAAATCTTAATTATTTTAAGGTTAAAATGAGTTGATAACTTGACCTGTTTTGGTGGCCCTAGTGGTTGGTGGGTCAATTTAGTCAAAGGTCTGGATGGTGGATATATATATATATTTTTTTTTAGACAAGTGGATTGTGGATATGGGGTGAAGGGTGACAAGTTTTTGTTTGGCAGAGAATTTGTTGGGCGTGATGAAGTGCGGTTGTTGGGAGCATTTATGCAGGGTTGCTGGATTACGTTAGTGCGGAGTTGAAGGAGTCAAAAGAACAGAAGAGTGGTCAAAAGTAGATTTGAGGGGTGGGAAATGACCAATCCACCCTCCCACCCTGATAGCGCTGCCTATAATTATTTCCCCCTCAATTCCCTCTGTCTCTGTTTCTGTTTTTGTTTCCATTTTCACTTGAAATATTAAAAAAGCCTCATACTTAAGTATTAAAAAAAATATTTAATCAAATGACTCTAATTATTTTTAATAAAATATATTATTTTTAAGCATATATAATATAAAAACTTTAATAGTATTTGCTGGATTCCACTCTTTCGGTGTTCCCAGTGTGTGTATACCTTTGCGAGGGAGAGACAACACGACAAAAGAAAATAAGCAAATGAAGACACGTAACATTGCAGCCAAAGGTAATTAGAGTCAAGAATAAGGACCGGGCTTGACGGGCCGTCCGTTTAAGTCTGTTTTAATAAAAGTTCGAGTTTAAAAATTTGAGATTTTTTAGGATAACCGGGCTTCGAAGCTCGGCCCTTTTAAGCCCTAGAAAAACGGACTCGGGCCCGGGTGGCCCGTGAAGCCCGTTTTATTATTCATAAAGTATTGCTTTCACCTCTTTTCAGATAATGTGCAAACATTGATTTGTATTTTGTACCAACAATTGGTTGAATTGTTTTGTACCATTTTATAGTAATTTTTATATTTTATCTTGTGATATATGTATAGATATATATTTGATAATAAAACAATTTAATTAATAATTATTGTAGGTGATGATGAAGAAGCTACAGAAGTAATTAATATTGAGCCTCCGCCTTTGTCTTTTACAAGTGGACCTACATCCGAGGATTTTAATATTTTATTTATGGATGATAATGAGGAAATCTTGATTAGGATTGATGATGATGTTTGCCTTCATCTTATTTGAACTTTTAAATTTTTCGTTTATTTTTTAGATTATGTGAGACTTTAGTTTGATATATCTTAAATTTTAAAATATTATAAATAAATTTTAATGTTGAATTTTATTTTATTCTTATCCGAGCTTACGGGCCCGACCTTGAGCCCTATGAATAAGGGCCGGGCTTTAATTTTAGGATAAAATTAAGATAATCAAATTTTAGAGCCTAGACCCATAAGGACCGAGCTCATATGGACTAAGCCCGTCCGTTTACCAACTCTAAGGGTAATGGGTGGTCTTAGGAAAGGACTACGTCAACGACAATAAAGGGCCTGTGGTGTGAGCTGAATCAACTGCCTCCATAATTCCCAACGGGTCCCCCCTGCCATTTATTCACCTCTAAGCCTCATCGCTATGATGTATCCTCAATTCGGTTCTAAATATGACATGGTATTACTTAATTTACGAATTACGAATACAAGACGTGATCTCTTTTATATATGCAACCTACATCTCAGCATTCAGTAACATGGTTGACGTGGCTGTTGAGGCAGCAATCTGATCATCGTTCGCGCTATTTTTGTATTGACCACAATTTGCCAGAGATTCAGAAAACTAATCAAGGAACACCATTCTGGCTAAAGCTTGTTGGTCAAGTTGTGTGGCCCTGCTTCTATTTGGTGTTTGATCGATTGAAATGGTCAGGGTGGTTTGCCCCCCAAACGCGTGGCACTTGGAATTTAACTGTGTGCTCGGATGTATATTATCCCGACCACGCCAATGCCTTTCTGTCTTTCCATAAACATAAACACACTGTACATTCTCTGATTTTATATACAAGGCGCGTTATGAGCAGAACACTTCTCTGATGTTATTTATAAAATTTAAAAAAGATTACTTTTGATTTTATTTATAAAATATTTTTTATTTTTTATTTTCATCTTTACTTTTCTACTCTTATTATATGTTAAAAAAATTATTAAAATAGCTGATTTTTTCCTTATTTTTTTTGCCCTGAAGATTTTGTTTTCGTTAGGAATGGAGGTGAAAATTTATTAAATTTGAAGATAAAAATAATAATATTTTAATGTTTTTTCTGTTAAAATTAATGTATAAACTGAACAATAGGTATTATATATTTCTGATTGTTTTTATAAATAGCTCTCTCTATTGTTAAAAGACAATTTACTAAATATTTTACTTCAATTTTACCCATTTACAAGTTTCAATGAACAGACAGCGTAAAATCACATGAAAGAGAAAATATTTTTAAAGATGATATATTTAATAATGATAAATTAATTTTTTATTTGTTTAAAAGAAAATAATCTAACAGCAACTCTTTAATTTTTAGTGAGGTGCTCCTATTGTCATTGTATATGGTGTTTTCTAAATATTTATTTTGTTCCTATAGATATAAATGATATCAATAATTTTAAATAGTTGAACAATTTTGCCTTGTAAAGATGTGTCTTGGAAGAGGGAAGAGATGTTAATTGTGTGTTTTACCTACCATTATAATATCAACTATGACATTGGATAAAGATGAAAATTTATTATGATTGTATGTGCTTCTAATTAGATATTTCCTCCATTCAAAAATATAAAGTATTTTTTAAGGAGTTAGATGTTAAAAAATATAAGATATTTTTAATCTTTTGAGATATAATTATTACCATTTTTCAAAAGCACTCCTATTGATTATGACTCATATTTATTATCTGGTAATTAATAGAGATAAATATGAAAAGATAGGGTTAGTTTGAAAGTAGGTAAGAACTTTATTGAGAGTGAGATTTAATTAAAAGTATCTTATATTTTTTAACATAATGAGTAATAAATTTTTATTGACATGTAAAATTTAATTAAAAAAATTTATATATAGGAAAGAAAAAGGGAATAATTGTAGGTCATTCATAAATAAAATACGAGTGAGTATTGACAGGTAATGTGTTGTAGTGCCTCTTCTCTTCTCCTCTCTGCCATGTATGTCATTTATTAGATACTCATTTCTAGATACAAGAATTTGTAACCAATTCACACACATTGAAAAGATTAGCCAAGCCAAGTATCTGTCAATAATGTGTGCTATTTTTTAAAACACACGCTAAGTGAACCCTGTATCGAAAACCAATCACGACTGTTATGTACATATTTCTTCCCTTCTCCCTTCTTCATTTTAAATCTCAGCTATGTACAAAGTCTGTTTTTAAAAATGTTTACAATCAATATATTATTTTAAAAATAAATAATAAACTGCATTTAAGATCAGAATAAATCCCTTGACTAACTTCTATATTCAATATCGAAATCAATATATAAGAGTTAAAAAGATAGGCATATTTTTAACTCTGTTTCTTGTCACTCATTGCTTTTCCTTTGCATTGAGCATATTTTTATTTTTTTGGCCTTAGAGCATATTTTTATCTAGAATTGTATATCTTACATGTTTATTATATATTTTATGGATTGTTTTTATAAAAATTAATGACCAATGATTTGTAAATAAATACATCAAGAGCACTGCTATAGATATAAATCCTTTTTTAAGCGGCGACAATAGACCGCCGGGGACGAAGAAGCAATGAAATGAAAAGTGAACGGATAAGACAAAAAATTAAGGGTGGGGGCCTGTGATCACGCAAAGTCGAAAAGAGCACGGGATGCGAGCACCTGCGCTGGAATATATACATTTCTTTCATTTAAAAATATAAAATATTTTTAATTAAATTTTATTTTTTAATAAAATAATTACTTACTTTTAAATTATTTTTATTTTTTAATATTTATCTCTATCATACACCTTATAATAAATATAAAATTATTATTAATAAAAATATTTTTTTAAAAAAAGATAATAATTATACTTCAAATAACTAAAAATATTTTATATTTTTAAATATTTAATTTTTTAAAAAATATTTTATGTTTTTAAATAAAAAAAGTGTGTGTATATATCAAAGAAGAATTTCATTCAAGGGCCGTAGCCGTGACATAATGTTAAACCAAGCTCAAGACAATATGAATTTTTATTGGATGATGTTGGGTTTGATCTGAAATAAAATTATGCAACAAAGTTGCCAAAATATCCTCATTCAATGTGTTGTAGCGAGATAAAAGAAGTAACAAGTGAAGTGAAACATTTAATTAGTTCACCTCTCAATTTAAATCTATAACTTGTTTAGACTATTATCATTATTTTTAAAATTGAACACATTATTTACTATTTTTTTACGTTACTTATCACCTTTACGTTGCAATGAACATGAATACTAATTCTTTAAAAAACTTGTTAATATTTTAACTTTATTTATTAATTCCCTTACATAAATCACTGGCCCTGTAACTTTGTTTGTGAAGTCCACATAGTGAGTTAAAATATATTACTTGTTAAGTTATCATCATACATTGTAAAATTAACTGTATTGCTTATTAAATGTTTTGTCTTGTTAATTTTTTAGAAAAACATAATTTTAAATCTCTGCACTTTATTATAGGTTTTTACTCCTTTTTTAATATTATAAGTTCTCACAATTTTATTTTTTTGATGCTTTGGGTCATTCTAAGGTCTTACATTTTATTTATGGAGGGACTTAAAATATGAAAAATAAAAATGTAGACACCTAAAATATAAAAAAAAAGTGCAGGAACTTATAACAAATAACAAGCAAAGTGTAGAAATTTAAAATTATATTTTTTTAAATTTTTTTATATTACTCAATTCATTGTAAGATATTGTAATTAGGATACTTTGGTATTTTGATTTTTCAGACATAATATTCTACAGTAAAATTTTATATTATGGTAGGTTTGAAATTCTCTCATAAATAAATAAATAAATAAAGTGAGGAGAAAGGTGTGAGAAAGCCAGAAATTTTCATGAAGTTAATATATTCTAAAAGCTTCTTGAATGATTTGAAGTAGACAGAAAGATCTAAAACAATAAAAAAGATACCAAAAGCTCGTGGAATACACTAGCATATTTCAAATGATCCAAACATCTTTAGAATAGTATGGAGAGTATCCGGGGCATTTAAATATTTTAGGAATATCTTTTTTTTATATATCTAGAAAAATTTTCTTGTAAATATTATGATATTTTTTGCAAATATTTTTATAAAATATTATAGAGATCGAATGTATAGTGTTGGATTAGATTAATCCCAATTGTTTATTAAAAAAGTGATAATTTTCTGAAATAAGAGGGAGTTTTATAAATACCTTTTCACCTCTCATTTGCAATTATCAAGTCCACTAACAAAGCTTTTAAATTTATTTACTTAAACTCTCTACTCTCTACTTGAATATTAAGCTCTTCAAGTTTTTTTGTCTATATTATGAGAGTTTGGCCGACTTAACTAAAATTAAAAGATTAATCAAGTTAAAATTGACAAAGTTAAAAAAAAATATAAAGTTTCGGGGCCATGACAAAAAGAGACCTCGAGAGAAATTTTTTTTAAGTAAATTAAATACATCACATCATTTATAATTTGTTTAATAAAAATATAATATTTTTAATATTAAATATATCTTAATTTTGATATTAATGATAATAGAAATAAAAAAGATAAAAAATAAAATATATATTTTTATAAAAATAAAATTAATTAAAAAAATATTATATAAAATTTTATTTAAATTATTTAAAATATTTTAATTGAACAAGATATAGATACCGTGATACGTCCTATTTACTTAAACATTCTCCATGATCCGAAGCGGCTAATCACTTCCGCGGTCGGTGGCGGCGGGAAAACTGACGCATGGCATTTTGGAGAATAAGGAGAGCTACGAGGGACAAAATAGTAAAAAAAAGGAGCCTGGCGTGCTTTATCGCCATGAAGCCTCATCAAAAGTCACCCTGTAACACAATCCCCTGCTCCCTATACACACGTCTGCACATTTCGCTGCCGGCATCTGGCTTCGGCACTATATCACGGATTTTTTATATGTTTAATAGATAGATTCTTATTTTAATAGGTCTAACAGTATAAATAAAAATAATTTCTTAACTATAAATATAAACCATTTATGGAATTGAACATTTCAAATCTAACCGCAACACTGGTACCGATGCTTGGGATGAGAACTGGACCTACCATCACTATCCTCCCATTACATGACTCAGTCCTCTCTCTCCCTCTCCTTCGTTCTCTTCGGAGGCTGGAGAGACAACTGTGTCAGACCCCGAAACCATCACCATCAACCCTGCCCCCAGCGGCCAGAGTACGAGAGAATAGAGTGAGGATCCTGACCCAACGAGAGAGCCTGGACAGCGCCTTTGATATTTGCGCCTAACACTGCCGAGAAGATTTTCAGTGGATCAGGATGATTTAAAGCAAAGGCGGCGAATATTTATTATGCTTTCGCAGTGAGACAGCCCCACTCGTTCTCTTCTCTTGCTCCAATTCATTTTTCATCATAATTATACTATTTTGACGCATTTTTTCCCGATTAATTCCATGACGCGATTTTTGTCTTTGCGGAAACAGCTTCATAACTTCAAAGATAAAGACAGGCAGCGTCTGAGCTACCTATATTCATAAACAACCCCTTCTTAGTTTCTAAACCACACCTTTTCCCAACGAGCACTTTTTGATTCGCAGTACATCTTCTTGCTTTTCCTTCCTTTGGAACCTGCCTTCCAACTATTCCCTCCTTTTAGCGTCATCAATGTCATCACAAGCATGTTGGAAACCGACGAGAAAAACTACGCGAAAAACGAGTCATTAGCGTGAGGCAGTGATGATTTCGGTGCCATGTCTATTGCAGGGCCGACTAGCGTGTTTGAGAGTGCATTCTTCAGCGGAACGCCTTCTCTGGCCAGTAGTTTGGTAAACTGATCCGGGTTTGTCTCTGTTCAATGACTTGGTAGCAGAGGTTAGCAGGCATCACGACGCGCCGAATAGAAAGAGCCATTGTTTTGTTCCTATGGGCGGCTTCGTCGGCAACGGAGAAGTAACTGTTTTTGGTCTAGTCTGAAGGTGTTCCCGTTTTGTTTGAGAGAAAATGAAGTTTATGAAGTTGGGTTCGAAGCCTGGTGCCTTTCTAGCTGATGGAAAGTCTATCAGGTGAGACTTGAGAAACCTTCTTTTCTTTCTTTCCTTAAGCTGCCTTCGAACATGAAGTTATTAGGAGAATGTTCTTTTCGTTTTTCTGGCTTTCGGCGCGGTAGTGCCTGCAGATTCTGGGTCTTGATTTTTCTTTCAATTCGTGTTGTTAAGTGGTTCGAGAATTTTCTGCATTCTTGGATCGTTATAGTCGGAGTATTTGTGAGAGCCATATTAATTCATGTTAGTACAGTTTGTGGTTTTGCATTGAATTCGAACTGAGATTATAAGCGGAGTGAGGCTCTACCACCGGGGGGGTATATTCCTGATTGCGTTGAGAACCGAGAGGAATATGGTCTGTGTGGATAATCATTCCGTTCTATTTCATAATTTTACAAGCACCGTGAAAACACAGCATGGAAAAGAGAATAAAAGATAGACTTCATTGACAGAGATGTCAATATTTAATTTCCGGTGACACAGAAAAAGGAGGAACAGCCTGAAAAAGTAGGAGGTGGTCCACCCTTAACCCTTCGAACTTTGATACATGTATTTTGAGTATGTGGTCCAACCATCGATCATGGCAAAGTTAGCCCCTTTAAACTATACTGTCAATTTTATTACTAACCGGGTTACTTGACTCTGTTTCTCTACCCGCATATATTTCTTCCCTGACTCATAAATGACTATCTTGGCTTGTTAGTGCAGCCGATTAATTACGTATTGAGAATAGATGTTAATTGATAGTTGTTGTTGATAGGTTATTTTTTGAATACGTTGAATTTGAAAATTATGTTTGACAGTGAAATATCACCTGTGCCTTGAGAGTGAGGTTTCATTCATCAGTGACGCAAAAACGAATTCTGCAAAAATTGAAAAGAAAGAAAGGGAAAAGGCCGTGGTGGGTACTGAATTTATTGGGTAGAGTCGTGCCTGGGGTCTGGCCTTAAAGCCGTGTTTCCTAGTAAAAAGAGTTGGCTGAAATATCCTGGCGTAATGTTAACCTTTTATTCTAACATAATTTTTGAATGCAATCTGAATCCTGTACGCACTGCATGAGATCAGTGAGGTGGGTTTTTCCTTTTTCTTGTTTTTCCCCAACAACAACCATTTATATATATATATATATATATATATTTTGGGTCTTTCCTAAAAAACCGTTACCAGCTTGGTGTTCCCATTTCAATGTGTCCAGGTATTCGTCATCTGAATTGACTACAGATATTGTCGTAAATGTTGGCGAAGTCAAGTTTTTCCTGCACAAGGTACAGACAATTTCTGAATCTTTGATTTGTCCTGTTTTGCAAAAATGATCTAGGTAGCCATAGTATGATTGCCAAGTGATAGTTGGAACTGTTTCGTCCTTTGATTTTGTCATGAGATGCAGTTCCCTCTTCTGTCCAAGAGCAATCGATTACAAAAGCTGGTATCGAAAGCTAATGAAGATGATTCTGACGAAATTTTCTTGAATGAATTCCCTGGAGGGGCCAAGGCATTTGAATTATGTGCAAAGTTCTGCTATGGAATGACAGTTACTCTTAATGCCTACAACGTTGTGGCTGCTCGCTGTGCAGCTGAGCATCTTGAAATGACTGAGGATGTTGATAGGGGAAACTTAATTTTTAAAATTGAGGTATTTCTTAACTCAAGCATCTTTCGGAGCTGGAAAGATTCCATAATTGTTCTACAAACTACAAAATCTCTTCTCCCTTGGTCTGAGGATCTGAAGATCATTGGCAGATGTATAGATTCTATAGCTTCTAAAACTTCGGTGGACCCAACTAACATCAGATGGTCCTACACACACAACCGAAAACTAACTGAGCCTGATAGAATTACTGAACACAGGATGACATATAAAGAGAAAGTTGAGTCTGTTCCTAAGGATTGGTGGGTTGAAGATATTTGTGAGCTGGACATTGATCTTTACAAACGAGTAATGATTAATGTGAAGTCAAAGGGAAGAATGGATGGTCCTTTAATTGGGGAGGCACTGAAAACATATGCGATCAGGTGGTTGCCTGATTCTATTGAGGCATTGGTTTCTGAAGCTCATGCACAAAGAAACAAATTTCTGGTGGAAACAATTGTCTGTCTATTACCATCTGACGGTGCTGCGGGTTGTTCTTGTAGTTTCCTTTTGAAGCTATTGAAAGTGGCCATACTAGTAGGTGCAGATGAGTCGTCAAAAGAAGAATTAGTGAAAAGCACCTGCCTTAAATTGCATGAGGCTTCTGTCAAAGATCTACTGATCCCTGCAAGGCCTCCTCAGACTACCATATATGATGTTCAGTTGGTACAATGTCTTTTGAATCGATGCATGAATGAAAAGGGCAGCAGCTGCAATGTGGAAGTTGCAGGGAAGAAAGATAAAGGAAATGACAAAGCAATATTTGCACATATGTTCTTTGTGAAGATCGGTCAGTTGGTGGACAATTTTCTTGTCGAAATTGCACATGATCCGAATCTCAGCCTTTCTAGGTTTGTTGACTTGTCGCAAACAGTACCGGTATTTGCCAGACCAAATCATGATGGTCTGTACAGAGCTATTGACATATACTTGAAGGTATGCTTAATGTGCTCCTTTGATGTTGTTTACAACTTTTCAATGTTACTTGCGGAGCTTTTAATTTTGAGCAATGCTTGTTTATGGTATGAGTAATTGGGCACTATACAGGGCTAGTGACATATACTACTTGGGAACTGTTTGGAATACGTTAGCAGTTCTCTAATAGCATGAATAGTACAAATTCCTTGTGTATTTATCTGATATTAAATTTTGCTATCCGTAACCGAGAATAGAACCTTAATTTGTGCCAGTTTGTTCACTGCTGCTTCCAATAAGCAGCCCTCAATAGGGAAACAGCCTAATTGGTGACAGGTTTTTGTGTTCAGGAGCACCCAAATGTGACAAAAGCTGAAAGGAAGAAGCTATGTGGACTGATGGACGTGAAGAAATTGTCAGTGGATGCATCTATGCATGCCGCACAGAATGAGCAGCTTCCACTTCGGGTTGTAGTGCAGGTTCTCTTTTTTGAGCAGCTCAGAACTTCTGCCAGCGCTCGCGCTCTTGGTGATAAGAATTCATGTAAGCCTTTGACGTACGCAGTGAGCACAGATGAAGAATGTGAGACAATAGTCGGTGAGAAGCACCAATCGCTTGAGAACCAGATGTGTAATTTGAAGATGAAGGAAGAAGAATTCCCCAAGAATGGGAGACTGAGCAAGACAAATAGCAAAAGCAGCAGACGTGGAATGCAATTACTTCCTTCACGTTCAAGGAGAATCTTTGACAAGTTATGGATTGGTGGCAAAGGACAAGGAGAGTACAGGGGATCAGAGACATCAGGAAGTTCAAATAGTCCGACATCTATTGTCCCGGGATACACCAAGTCATCAGGTTCATCATCTAGGCACAGGAGGTACTCTATTTCTTGAGGAGATTATCTTCAGTGAAGCGTAGAGTGCTGGTGTTTGTGGTTACTGTTATTATCTCCTGTGCATGTAAACAGGAAAAAAGTGGCACGAATACTACAGAAAATTTAGTGATTTTTTGGTCTGTCTAATTTGGACATCATTTCGTCGTTTTGTTGTATAGAATCATGATCCTTTATTATTTTTAATGACCCATGTCAGGGAAAATGGTAATGATCCTTCATTGAACTTCTGAAGGATTTAATAACAGGGTCATCCAAAGAAGGGTTATCTGTCACTTGAAAAATGATTAGAGGGTTGAATAAACAAATAAATAAATAAAATCAAACGGTAAGATTTGAGGAGATCAATATATCTTTGTAGTGATATATATTTATTCTACCTTGAATTTTTGGAATTGGAGCTGAGATAAATAAAAAATAAAAACTGAGTGACTTCTCTTGAATTTTGTTTGTTGAAGTTGTAAATTGCATTTCACAAGCTGAAGGGTTGAAGGATTCCAGTTTCCTGCCGAGCACCTTTGGAAACTCGGACAAATATTTCCGGCTCGTGTTGTACTACTATGATGTTGTAGACGCCTGTTTTTTGGACTTTTGTTGTCTGGAGACACTGGGGGGCGTAAGTTCGCTCCGGCTTATGAAGTCATTCAAGCCATTAGTTCTGAATTCTGATATGAATGTTTGATTTGTTCTTAGTCAATCAAGACGGAACGGAACATAGCGCGTTAGGATCGTCACCTTTCATATAATGATTAATGATCCACGGGATGGAAAACATTAGTAATAAATATTTATCTGAATTTTTCATTAGAGTTTGAGTTTTTTTTTTCCTTTCAAAATTTTATCCCTATCTAACCTTTTTCCATGAGAAAGGCAGACTCACACACAATCACTTTAATGTTAAGTTTGAATTTATAGTCTCTTTTAAGAGAGGAAGGTGGTATTGTCATTAGGGCATTAACTGTTGACAAATTTTAAAGTTTTTTTTTACTACTACTTTTACTAATAATAATATTAATGTACCTGCCTTGGCATTGCTGCAAAATTGAATATGCCCTGAAGATTCTTACGAGTATCTGGTTCCTGCCACAGATATTGCTAAAATGAAACATTTTTCATTATATTAATGCTAATATCATTTATAAAAAACTGATTATAATTATATGTTATTTTATTTTTAGTGTTAAGCATTACTGCATAGGCATTAAAAATATGTGCATATTAAGTGATTGCTCGGCAACACATTGTGATATCATTGTTAGCTAGCCGCAACCCCGTGTATTGCACGGGTTGACCTATTAAGGATATGCAAATTTAAAGAATGATAATATTATTTTAGTAACTATAAATATAACACGTGGCACATAATTAAAAGGGAAATGAAATACTGCTTGACAAACGTGAAACGTCATTCTTATTTATGATTACTTAGCTGTAGCTTATGCCAACTAAGCTTATGTCTTGACTAACTTTAGCCTATTCTAGCCAGCGTGCTATATTTCATGAATAACTTGATTCTTGTTCTGGGAAAGCAAAAAAAGACTTGATTCTTGGACGTGACGGAGAGTTCGTCCAAATGCCGGGGGTGGGGGGGGGGGGGGGGAAGAAAGCTCTCAGTTATTATGAAATGTAGTCAGTGTCTTCAGCCGGAAAATCACGCTGATCTCGCACAAGCACAATATCCTCTAATAAAAACGCCAATATCTATCTAGCACAATATTCTCAATAATACAACGTCGAAGTGGCTCTTAAGAGAGTGTGTGTATTTTTTGGGATGAAAAAGTGGCTTTTAAGTTTTAGCAGTGAGTAACGCTATTGCCTTTTAGTTACGAGAACCATTATAGATAATTATATTCGAGTGGCTGAAACAAAATCTTGAATGTAAAAAATATATCACCGAAAAAAAAAAACTAAACTAAAACAAAACCCCCTTTAAATGTAATTACTTTACTGGCTAGTATTTTAGGCATTCAGTTATTGAAAATCTGAAATGGTGGAGTTGGTTTTGTCCTACGAAGAAGTCAACGGGGAGCATCTCAATCTAGCAAGCTAGTGCTTAACAATCCCTAAACATCGTCAGCGATCATCATCTTCTCATAATTACTCCACCCGTCTTGAATTCAAATCACAGTGCACTGTCTGTTCCCCATTAACAGAAGAAGAACAGACACTGTTTATGGCTGCCGCTTGTGGAAGTGTATAGCGCCGTGGCAGGACCCGTATCAAAATGAGACTTCTTCCCAAACAAACAATCCTATTACTAGCTTTCTTTATCTTTTTCACCCCTCTTTCCCACTCACGTGCCCCAGAAGTCTCCCGCCGGCACTGCAAAGCATGGCTCGTGCAATCCATTCCCACCGATATGTCCTACCTCTCCCGCGTTCCCGGCGTTCTCTCTACTGGTTTAATGCCTATTTATACATGCCACCTCCGTTGTTTTTTTTTTCTTTCACTTCTATGTTTTTTGGATTTGGATTTTCTGGAACGAAGTGTGATGTAATTTAGGGGATGTGCTCCGGTGGCTCGCGGCGAACTCTACTCGGCGACTTGACATTATTGCTCAATACTGGCAGCTGGTGGCTTCTCCCCATAATCCTCGCTCAGGAGATTACGGCTACTCCGAAAGTGATATGCACAAATTTGGTGCCCATGAAGGTGCTGCCGTTTATAAAGCCATAGATAATGCTGCTGATCGTAATATTAGGATCAGGTATGATTTAACATGTGTGACCAAGTAGTGACTTTGATACTAAGGCATGTTTGAGAATCACAAATCAACAAACTTTAATTAAGTTGTTTTAGAGAAGGTAATCTGTTGGGATTTCAAATTGAAATCACTGTAGGTTGCTGTCTCATTCAGGAGTATATCCAGACTTCACGAAAGAACCATCTAAACTCGCTTCAGGAAGGTCAAATGTTAAGAATGTGACCTTGTTGCTGGGAGATTGGTGGGGTTCGGGAATTGTTCATGCCAAAGTCTGGATATCAGATAACCGGGACGTATATATTGGATCTGCAAACAATGACTGGAAATCACTTACTCAGGTGATTATGGTTATATTCATGTAAATAGCCAGGTACATTCTTAAGGTTCCTAAGAATGTAGATCAATGAAGCATCAACTCTCCTAATGACACGTCCCATTGGTTTTTCGCCTTTCTTCATGGATCTTAAATATTTGTCTAAAGTTGAAGTTTTTCTTAAAGGCTAATCAATTTAAGATATAAAGATATTTTTTTAGTGTCGGGTAGCCATTGGTTATCTGTTGGATCTATGATGCTTGTTCTGATCACTAGTACTGACTGCTTCAGGTTAAGGAAGTTGGAATCTATCTTACTGGTTGCCCAAGAATAGCTAAAAGAGTTGAAGTCTACTTCAACAATTTATGGACACTCGCATCTCTTAATTCTTCAGCTTACACAAAAACAGTATTTGATCAACAGTGGCAAGTTGAAAGAAAGGTTCCTTGCTGGTCACATTTCGTTGAGCCAACAAGGAGATGCGAGTAAGTCAGGTTCTTGTTATAGAACAAAAGTGTAATTAGAGTTTTTGCCGAAGTTTTTCTAATGTGTCTCTTCAGATACTGGTTAATTGTCATGGTTATCTGCCTCGATGCATTTTTGATATCATCAGGCTTTGTGGTTTTGATATAGTGTTGTGCAGGTTTATGCTCTATGAAAATTTTCTTCCCTATTTGGAGTTTCATGTTTATGGGAGCATTAGAATTTGAAATTAGTTTTAGAGATAAGTGTTAAAAGGTTGATGAAGGATTCAATATTATTCACATTAAAAGTAGTGTCTAGCATGGTTGCAGACATGAGAGAGGTAAGAATACTCTTCATAAATGAGGTTTAAATTGCATATAAAAACAGTTGAAGATGGATGGAAATCAATGTAGAGTGAGGTAAGACTACTCTTCATGTTTTTGACATATTTACAATATCTAATCATGTTATCACAGGTCTCCTCTTCCTCGGTATGTAGAGACTCCCCATGTTGCAGGGTATCCTGTTCTCTCTGATCCCTACATGTTTAGAGTTTCAATTGAGACTCCTGGAAGCAACTGTTCAACAAAGCTTCCCCGAGCTAGCTATCTCTCCTTTGCCCCTCCTGAGGTAAGGAGCTTGACTTTTAACAATCTGATAGGTGATATGCATCCCTCAACTGTAGTCATCAGAATTGGTTTTTATCGTTTGTTTTGTCTTGTTTTTTAATGTCATTGTTGAGAGACCAGCTTAGTGTTTAAGATGAGACCATACTAAGCGCAAATGAGGTAGAAGTGACATCCTTGCGTGTGATTCTACTATCATACAGAATTTCACTCTGGCATATAATTTTTCTTGCTCCTTTTTCTTTATTTTTTTTTAATTGTTGTTTGGGTTACAAGTCAGGGTAAAGGAGATGTGATGGCCAGAGAGCTAGGACTACCATTTTTTAATTATTGATAAAACCGTCCAATGACTGGCATAGATAAAGGGGCCCTTAGATACTTAGCACTTGCAATATTTGTTGTTCGATTTAACCAAACAATAGGCTGGCTTGAGAAGCACTTCTCTTCAAGCCATGATTGATAATAATCAATACCTCGCCGCCTCTTTTGATAGCTTTACCTCAAATTGGGGAATTATTTCTCATGATCACTCTTTTAGATTGCTGCAGAACCTTAGATTTAGTTTGGGATAAAGGACTTAGGCTATGTTGGTTCTGATTCTCTTCTCGGATTGTAAAGTTTGTCCATTTTCTTTAACGTATATGTAATTTACTTGAAATAGACTATTCTTGGGATGCCCATTATATTAATCTCTGAAATTTCGTTCTGCATATCCATGGGTAAGTGAATTGCTTTTCTTATTCAATTTATTTTAATTCATAAATGGTGAATGATAAATGACTCAGTTAAGCCGGTTTATTGTTTTGCTGTAACTTTCTTTGCCTGTACCCCAAAATATGATATCTGAAGCTACATATATGCAATAGAGTGGCAATGTTACTGTATTGAGATTATTGATTGTAATATGATTGCAAGCATTGCCGGATACTTTTTAGCACTGTTTATCAGCAATTCAGAAATGTCTTTATAGCATTTCCGTTGAAGATTTTTGTAATGTTATGGACTTATGGTACACGGTAAACCCCAAATAACGTGTAAACACCAAAGTACTTTTTCATTCCACACCATTACATGTATCCTTCGTCTATTTATACTAACATAGGTTGGATGGGTTCCCGCCAAATTAATTGACTGCCCCTCACTTCCAAACAATTCTTTAACTATCCCCTAATTCCCATGGATCATATTAAATCCGTTTGGAAAGAAAGTACACATTTCCGGAAGCTCATATTCGACTTTTAATGTTACCTTGACCGTCTTAATTTTTTTTTTTACCATGATTATATGGTTGCAGCTGTCATTTGGCAAGTATCAGGCTGATGAACAGGCTTGGGTCGATACAATTAAATCTGTGGGAATGAAGGAGACAGTTAGGATCAACACCATGGACTGGCTGGGTCAGTCACAGTATGCTGACCAAACTGTTTACTGGTCATCCCTATCCTCTGCGATATCAGAGGTAAATTTATTTCTTTAAGTGGTCTTGTTCTTGATTCACCAAATTCTCTAACTTCTGTCTCACAAAATTAGTTTGGGAATTTTTTCTCCGGAAAAGAAATAAATTAACGCATTCATATCTTTGTGCCTTGGCAATATTCTTTCCCGTTGCAGCACTATGAACTCAACCTGTAGAACTAACAATTTTTTTTTTTTCAAGTTTGAACGAATTTTTTGGTTTCAAGAGCTATTTAGTAACCACATACTTTATATATTCTTTCTACCAGGTTGTGTTTTCCAAGAATGCAACAGTAAAAATATTGGTGGCTTATTGGAGTCACTTCATCAGTAGCACGGATGTGTACCTGAAGTATCTCCTATACTCCAACAATCTCTGCTCATCTTCAAAGTACCATAAATGCTCTGGAAAAGTTGAGATCAAGTACTATGTGGTTCCAGGTTTCAATTCGACAGGGCCTGCCATTAAGAACGGAGCCAGTACAGGAAATACATACCCTGGTTTTACGAGGGTCAATCATGGAAAATACGCAGTTAGTGACGTACGGGCTCACATTGGAACTAGCAACCTCATATGGGACTACTTTTATACCACATCAGGAGTCAGCTTTGGAACACACAACCCTGCCATTGTTTCCCAACTTCAGGAGATTTTTGATGCTGACTGGAATTCACCCTATTGTGTCCCGGTTGAAAAACTGGAACAACGCCTTTCTTCTTCATTCTAGGAGTGCTTGTTTTCATTTATGTTTTGATGCTGACGGGAATTTCAAATTGGTGATTTGATTTGTGGGCAATATAATATTTATCTTCATGAATCGCAACGTCATCTGATGAGTCAGTTTATTGGAACAATGGTCAGGATTAAAACGACTTTCACGAGTAACGGTCACACTGTCTGATCGTCCATTTGGTGACCCATGAAAAAGTTGTTGCTGAATGAAGCCAATATATGCACTACACCTTGCCTGAGCTTCTCTCTCCATCTTTTTCTGTACTTCTCTGGTCTTTTTTTGTAATAAAAAATCACTTACAAAATTGTTTGAGCATAAGATTTTAAATTTTTACCGACACATGTTGGGTGCAATAAAAGAGACTAATCTTTAACTTGTTTGAATTTTTGTTAAGAGTGTAAGGTGCTCAGATTTAATGCTCAAATTATGAATTCCTCCAATTTAACTTTGTATGACTGTTTGTTTCATCATATAAACATCAAACATCTGTTCTTAAAGAAAAACGGCAGATATTAGCAAGTGCAAGGTGGATCGTGGAGAAATGTGAAACAATCATCCCTGTTTCTTATCCTTTTTACATCGATGTCTTCCATGTCCGGTTCCCGTTTGGGTTCCTTAACCTCGATAAACTGGGTGCTCACTGGAGAAGTAGTTTTGGATAACTAATGTTTATATCCGTCCGTAACAAGAATCAGATAAATAATTCTGCGTTACATGACTTTTTATTCTCGTGGTCTAAAGCTACAAAGCTGACTTTCTCTCGCTCCCCTCCCCCCTGTAATTAATTATATAGAGCTGACTTTTGCAGGTAAAGCACAAGGAAGTTGACAGTGCACGATCATGCAAGATTTTGCATGATCCTATGAACAAGGACATTACTTTTCAACAACTCGGGATTCTATAACGGCTTCAATCAAGACGGCGTACAAGGTACTCGACCTCAACATCCTTTGTAAGAGGGATAATCCATTTCTCGTAAAGGCGAGAAACTAGGGTAGGCTTGACCTTGTAACTCGGCACGTCGCCGTCGTCGTCACGCTCAAGGCTCACTTCTTGGCCAAACACCATTGCCTTCTTTTCAACCCTCTTCCTCACCATCTCTTCTACGCTCTCCACTGTCAACAGTTTCATCAATCCTTCTCTGTCCTGCATTAGTCATAACCCAATCCTTTAAATGGAGCTCAACCAATAGATTTTGTATATTCCCTACACATGAAACATTATTAAATAAATATACCTGAGCTCGAATTAAAGGCTCGTAGTCCCGAGGGGATTCCTTGAATTTAACCTCTGCTACGAATTTTCCGTAGTGGATCCTTCTGGAGATGGCCTGCATAAATTTCAATTTCATATCGTGTACACTGTCAACAGACACTGATGAGATAGCTAGGCTAGCTCTCAAGGAGCTGGTAATTAAAGATGCCTCTCCATAACTCCAAGACCACATACCTGCAATAAGGAAAGATCACTAGCTGCAGTTTGTGCGTAGTTACCATCATCACCGGAAGCAACAATCAGTGGAAGCACCTCATGAAAATAAACTTTCCAGATGGACTTGTTTATGTTGACTGAAGAGGCTCCAGGGTGCAAAATCTAAACAAGTCAAGTTTAAAAGGAATCCTAATTTAATTTTTTTCTTTGCATAATGAACTGAGGAAAAACACACCAGAGTCATGGTGAATCACCTTAGAGAAGGGGTAATCAGGCACAAGTGACGGTGATAAATTTTCTGGGAAGAAGGGGTTCTCTTCGGGGCTTTTGAATCTACCTGCCTGTAGAATACCACAATATGTAATGTACGCCCATGCACTTTCTAAAGTAATATCTATTATAATAAGTTTGTATTTATGTTTTCTATGTATGGCTGTCACTTATAATGTTAATTCATGAATTCATCACATTACCCATTGCCTCATTCGACAGACGTGACAAACACAATAACGACAAAATTGAGATGTCAAAATAGGCAAGTCAAGAAACAATAGAAAGGGAGAAACAAGGTGATACATAGATAGTACCTTTGCTTGAATGTGCTCGGTGTTCTTGACGAGGAAGTCGAGAAGCGAGCCACGGAAATGGGGAATGGTCAGGTAAGGTTGATCGTAGGTGTGTGAATTGAGAGGGAACTTAGCCCTCTCGATGAGATTAAGAATGATGGTATCCTCTTGTCTCTCCAAAGCCTCCCTTATTGAATCCAGCGTGTACTCATTCCCGGACTCAGAGTTCGATGATTCTGCTGCTGCTTCCATTCTGCGCGTCTCAGCAGAAACCACCACCAGCAGAAGAAGCGGTAGCATTCCCAATCGAAACATCATACGGTTAGTTCAAAATGTTTGGAATGATGAATAAATGAAAGATGAATCTAAGGCAGTGTTGAATGAGCGACGAGAAAGTTGATTACAAAACAGGAAAGAAGGGAAATGGGGACAATTGATGGAACATGGAGATATGAATATTATATAGAAATGAAAGGGTCAACTGTACTAAACGCTATTCATGACATAATACATGAAGATGCTGGCCAATAATGTTCGAAATGATGATATAGCTAGAGAGGAAATTTAATTAGAAGAGGAAATAAGGGTTTACTTTTCCTAGGTGGAACTCCAAAACGGGGTTTTGAACTTTTGACGATGAGATTATGGAAGAGAGGCGGCAGCTTCCGGCGGTGTATGTACAAGAGAGAAAACTTAGTGAGAAAGCATCGTGGCACATATATATATATATATATATATGTTGAGGCGCGCAGAAGAAGTTGGTTGGAGAGTCCAGATGGACAAAGACAACAATGGTGCGTGCGTGGTTAAGGAATGGACGAGGGAACCGTTATTGTGGGACCCCGTTCCCGCGGTTGTCTTCCTTCTGAAACAACCCTAACATTGTCTCCACGCGACACGCCGACACCCATCTGTTTCCCGCTCTCCAGCCGCTTTCTTCACCGCTAACTTCAAGCAATATGCAATGGGTTTCCACGGCAGAGTTCGCGTATGTATAGTACTATTTTCTTTTAGCTTATTTTATAGTATAACCTTTTTCTGCTTTGAATTCTAACAACATATGTATAATTAGGTCTAACATTTATACCTCTTCAGTTTTACCAATTCATTACGTCTCACTAGAACAACGCGATTCGTGGAAGTTTTCAGTTGTTGGTATTCATATTCGATTAAAAACGTGAAACAACGAGGTTGTGAGAATGCTGTGAATTCTTAAACGTAGAAAATATAATAAAAGTTTATCCATGGAAAGATAATCGACCATAACCCTAAAACAACGAATTCATTACATTACAACAGAAAAATTCGCTGTAGACAAGTTGTCTGTTCTCTGTGCGTGTTTTTTTCCTTTGAAATTTTAATTAAATCCAAGTAATTAGAGGAAGGATTCTCTACTGTTTTAATCTCTTCTTTCTCCTTTGAAATTGATGGGAAATGGAGATTATCCTTTCTCAACAATTGCTATTCATCACTAACTGGATATATTGGTTATCTGACTATTTACTAGTAGAAAATTGTTGAGTAGTTTTAGGATAATTGAGATGCACATAAATTTATAAATTACTTCCTCCGAGTTACGATATAATTAAGTCATTTTAACTAATTTAATTTTCTAAAAAAAGGTTGGTTAAAATTTTAATGTTTTAAAAATTTTCATATTTTTTCAACCGTGACATGCTTGAATATAATAAATATAACATTTGACTTATTCAAAATATCCTTATTAATATTACTCAATAAAATAAGAGTATAATTGAAAAAATAATATATAACACCTACCTAATGCCCGATGCTTTGATCTAGAGGGAATATATATTACACATTAATTTTAGAGGATTTAAATTCAGCTGGATGATTAGGAGTGCGGAGGCCACTCCCTCTTAAATTTTTTAAATGCAGCGCGGCTGTCCATAGTAAGACTTGAATTAAAATTTACTGAACGTGTGTGTGTGTGTGTGTGTGTGTGAAACGTATTTTAAAAAAATTATCATGAAATATATACACAATTATTTAAAAGATAACCACTTAGGTAATTCAGACGATAAAGAATTGAGGACATGGTGGACAGATGGTTTAGAATTCAACCCCTCCAGAGGAATTGCTTAAAATATTTTATATTAAAAAAATTAAAAATATATAACATTGTTAGTGATGATTGACCAAAAAAATTGTGAGTGATGAAGAGAGCGAGGGAAATTTGTAAATGGAATTCGTGGGATTTAGTCAGCCAATTATGGGAGTGGGAGTTAGTTGAAGGTTGAAATCATCATTAAGTAGTACTCATGATGCCATGCCGAAGCGCTATATTTAATATCAATCTCTTTCTGAAAATTGATGGTCAGACCCCTCAGAGGTCTTGGGGACGTTGCCAATTTCACTAGTCAATATAAGCAGCTGGGACGAGTGGCCATTTTTATTGTTTGTTATATTGTCACTGTCCCTTCCATGTTTGACTATGCCTAAAGTAAACTACTCTTTTGACATCTGAGAGTGACATTAAATTGAGTCACAACTATAATCTTTTTCTATGACCCAAACCAAGCAGTCTCTCTAATCTTATTGGTATAACCAAAAAAAACCCATGCATCTATAACCATATATCCTTTATGCTGCCAAACTAGCTAGAGTAACCGAACACTAACACTCACTTGTTTTGCTGTCGTGTTAAGTTTTTTTTGCTCTTTTAATTAGTTGTTGAAGATACGTGAGAGAGCTTTTAATTAGTGGTAAATTTATGAAGAACGAATGACTTGAACGGAAACGTTGTGCAGCGTGATGTCATCCGGAATGACATAAGCTGATAATCCTTCGTGTACAAATTAACAAAGATTGAATTCACTTTCCTTTTTCACCATATGCACTGCAAGAATCCAACGTGTTTCAGGCTGTAGAGAAGATTTATTAAGTTTCGAGTCCTCTGGTGAGAAATTACGGATCCGGCATGCATGGTTGTATTTCAATATTCAAATAGGAAAATTCCAAGACCTTGCGCATGTCCTTAACCTAGACTCTAACCTCCATTTCGATCTTATATATGGACCAGTTAAATTGTTTTTACTGTGGCTGTTCAGTTCCTGTTTATTTCCTCTCCATTCAGTTAGTCTTTCCCAGGCTGGCAATCTCAATTCAGAGGCCTCGAAATTCTTTTTTTTTCCCCCCGGGTTACATTATATTGCATGTCCAGTTTGTCTGTTTGTGTTTCTGCATAGTCTTTGTGTTCCTATAGTCTCTGCAATTCTTTGCTTAATCATGTGTTTCATGCACGTTCTTTCTTTGTTTTAATACAACTGATTTTCCAATCGAGAAAAAATGGCCTGTCCGGTTCTAATCTGCATGCGAGGCCGCACGTCATTAAACATTAATTCAACTTCAATATTAATATGCCCTTTCAATCTCACTGATGGTAGAGTATTTTGGTTTTTTAGCTGAGCTTTGGGCGTGTGTCATGGGTCTGAAATGTGCATGGGATAAAGGTATTCGAGAAGGGGAGTTGTCATGCGATTGTCGGGAGGTGCTGGACATTTTACAGGGGGGTGATATTGAGCTTCATGAGCACTCTGCAGCAATCCAAGAAGCACGTTCTTGCAGCAAAGGGATTGGAGAATTTCGGTTAAGCACATTCATTCCCAGAGATTGCAACGTGGAAGCGGACATTTGTGCCAAGAAAGCTTTAGATGCTGCATTTCCTTCGTACTGAAGACCTTCATAGCTTTCCCTGTTTTGAGCCTCCCTAGGCTTTGTCTTTTGTTTTGTTTTTGATTAGGCTTTGCGTTTTTTTCAGTTTCCCTTGTTATAAAAAAAGAGTATGTTGGTTTTACTGAGGTTATAAATCACTGGGTCAACGTTGACTATGTGTATGAAAGCGTACATGATTCGATTCTTCAAAGAAGATGACGAATCATTAACCATTCCGGATTGGTCAAATATGTACGGCGCATTTGATTCTGCCTGTAACTGTGTCGGCTCCATCTCTTTTCATGAATCTTCCCAGCTTGTATCACTTAACCTAGCCCTTATTTGAGCTTTTTCTATATATGTGATCACTATTTAATGGCCACCTAATTATAGCACTTGTAAGAAAAAATGGCACAGATTAAGGAGGAATACTTAGCACAAGAATGTGCCAATTAATAATTTATACATCACTGCTATCCGCAGTCTCTGAAACAGTGGGCGACATGAATACACATGATAATCAATTAATATTAATTAGAAGCAAGGTTTAAAATTCTTCCGGAAATGGCGGTGGCAAGCGCTGCTGTAAAGTTGGGATCTCTAGTCAAAGAAGTAGCCATTTGTTGAACCAAACACTGCTGCATTGACTTTGCACCATTTTCAGCCATTGCTCCTGAATCAAGGGCTCCATCGCTTTCTCTCTGGGTTGACGCTAGTAATGGTATTTCAGATCCATCTCGTCCATGGTTGTGCTCTCCCTCGTAGGTTGCCACCAACACTGTCGGGTCTTCTGCACTCCTTTGCACCTATCATTAATCGTCGTGGAGATCATCATTTTTGGGGAATAAAACAAGAGGGTTAATTTTAGTATCAATCAAATACCTTCTTCTTCACCGGGCAGCTTGGTGCAAAGGAGCACCTGAAGTAAGCTCTGGGAGAAGGGTTATCTCGAGTCACCTTCTGACCATATTTCCTCCACTGATAGCCATCCCTCACATACTGTGCAATACAATCATACCAATAACCACGCTTATTTAGTTACTGCAAGCTACCAAATTCACTGACAGGCTATGACAAAACTGATTGACAGGCGAAAGCAAGGCACTTCTTTGATTAAACTTTAGACCATCAAACTAAAAGAAAAATCAAGGCTATAAGAACTGGTTTAGCTTGTTATACATAGCTACCTAGTACTCTCAGTATAAAAGCTGATGCATATGAGAAGAATTTTTCGAACCATTCATAGTAGCAGACAGTAGCCGGCCGGTAAGATTTTAAAAGTCAAAGCAAAGATTGATGGGAATAATTAGCTCTACAGACTAAAATTGATGATTAATTGCATACATTTTCTTTCGGTGTACCGTCATTGATACAATTATACAAAGACAGGACATTAGAGAACTTACTAAGCCGGTATCTGATGCTTGGGTGCGCAGAAGGACTCTGGAAACCTTAGCGGCTGGCCTTCTGAATGATGAATCTTCGTCAGTGATGTTCCTGCACTCGGTATTGCCGCTAACACTAATATTACCGATACAGGCATCCGTCTCGGCCTTTCTTTTCCTTGGTTGATTAGTTTGATCCTTTTCATCAGGATTATTGGTGTTCACGATCATCACTTGGCTCAGTTGCTTCTTCAAGAGATTGTAGTTCTGACACATGTGTGTCAATCTCTCGGTTAGCTTCTTGTTCTCACTGCTTAAACGGTGCAACTCTTGCACCAAATCCTCAGCCTGCAACGATCACGAAACTCTCTCGGTCCATTACCAGGCAAGACAGAACTAGTTTGAAATTAACGAAGAACAAGGATTAATGAGTTTGTAAGTTAGTTCATTTTTACGAACCGCGTTAACTTTTGTGTCCCGAGGAACCACGTTGAGGTTGAGAGAAGTATCCACGCATGCTGAGTCCATATCAGAATTTGCTTCGCAGCGAAGGAAAGTCAGGAAGAGTACAGAGAAAAAGAGACCGATAGTTTAAAACTAAAATGAAACAGTTCATGAAACCAAACCAACAAGATGACAATAAATAGAAGAGGAGAGAAGACTTGAATTGATTTTGATTATTATTCGAGAGGCAATAAGGAAAGTTGCTGGAAATGACGAAGGCGATAAGGCACTTGTTTTACAGTTTCTTCGACCGTCAAAAGTTGCCATGTGTATATAAAACAATGCATCTAATGACGCGCTCTAATATGTCGGCTTGCATGGAAGAGGGTGTAAATTAGAAGGATGTGACGGTTGAAATAAATTGATTTTCGCGATTTTGATGTTCTTCATTGACCCACACCTTACCATTATCTCATTGACTTTAAGGTGCCTCTTCCGGAGGGTCAGTCTCATCTTGCCGGGTCTCTACGTTTTTCAATATTTAAAAGTGTTTCTGTGTTCCTTCTTGGTAAGTGCACCTAAATAATTGTTAGTTAATTTTGGCCAAAAAGGAAAAGAACTAAAATAGCAGTTGATCTAACAAGGAGAAAAAGCCAAAAGCTTGAGATAGAATAAACACGCTATAGATCTAACATATATAGGAGGATAATGGGAAAAGTGTATATAGATGCCGGATTAATTCCGAGTCGAATGAGAAAGACCGTGTAGAAGACGAACGGCACGGAAGAGGACGAAAATACAGGGAGATGAATAAGAATCAAAATTCAAAAGAATTCGAGAAGGGGGGGGGGGCAGGTAACGCGTAAATGGAAAAGAGGATTCAAAGAGACCTTGACTAACGTGTAAATGCAGTCGTGTGATATATGACCCCTACACTTATCCAACTCTCTCACTCTAATCCCACTATCACAGTGATGGCCAAGCATTTCGCAATTAGTTGATGTATGGGATTCGACGATATACAACCAAGTCGTGTTTGAAACGATAAAATGGGACCGTAGCAGTTTACACCAAATCATACAGTCCAGTCATGCATCCTTCTAGGCGCATTTCATCCTCAAGTCACCAACTAATATTCTCTCAAGGACACGCGCATATCCTTCATTCAATCGACTTCATCGATTCCCCAATGTTTGACACTAGCTAGATTTATTTTAGCAACAAATAAAAAATTTAACAATTAATTATGGTACTTTTCATTTAAATTAAGTGAACAAGTCTAATAAAATATTCTCAACTTAACAAGTCACAAATTAACAAACAAAGTTATAAAATTAATAAATAATGTTTTTAAAATTATGGAATCACAAAATTAACTAACTTATTATTAAGACATTAATAAATATAAGTATGTAATTAATAAATAAAATTATAAGGGTATTTTAATCTTTTTAACTATTTAATTTATTTCATGTGAGTCCAAAAATCTTACAGAGAATTTTTATTTATTTATTTTAACCCAAGGATAAATATTTTTTTATGGTTTTTAATTGAAATTCTTAAAAAAAAAAATCTCATTGTCTCGATCGTCAGCACTGACCGTCAAGCTCCATATCTCGAGCAACTAACAAGGCTGTCATGTAATGTGAAAACCAATTTTACCCCTTCAATTAAAATGCTTTACATATGTGCGCGCGCGCTACGTCAAGTCATCGAAACTACCGCTTCATTTGTTTTTTGACCATTCGACCGCTTAATTTGTCATACAATACCGGGTACGTGAAGATATATTATATATATCGGTGAGGTCACCAAGCGAACGCACGTTTTATATCCTTGATATTTGCTGCATATTTTCCAGCCAAACTTCGTTACTTTTATAGGGTGATGATAATAATGGTGATATGCAACTCGATTGTTCCCTGATCTCAACGCCTTCTACTATTGTGTCCTCTGCAAGGATAACATCAAGTCACATCTATTCTGGTCAATATAGTATATTGAGAGGAAATTAGGGAATCAACAAATATATTTTCCGAACATGATCGTTGCGTTACAACAGACCTATTATTTCCGTGCCTGTGGATGATCGATCCCTAATATAAATCTATGATTCATTGAGAAATTCTTGAATAGATTAAACGCATCACGTCATCTATAATATATTCAGTTAAAATACTCCATACCATCTAAATAAAATTTTATATAACATGATTTTATTTTATTTTAATTTTATAATAGAATATATATTTAATTTATTGCCTTTCCCTTAACACCATTATCAATGTTAGAACTAATCCATATTTAAAGCTATTTAAATATCATATTTTTATGAATAAATTATGAATAATGTGATGCATCCAATCTATTTAATATTTTTTTTTAATTCATTTCCTCTCATCTTAATTTTTTGCGTTGACTAGGGCATCGTGGTCTTTATATATTGGGATAATCACTCAAAATATTTATTCACAAATAAAAATTAATAACAAATTTTATTTTAAAAAAAATAAATTATATTTTTATTTTAATACCAACTCATTCTATATTGATTTTTATCTAAGTTTTTTAAATAATCCATGATGTGATTCTATTATATATATATATATTCATGGCTATGGGTTTAGAGCGATCATTTTTTTGGATCAAAAGAAAATACATGCGTCATTGTTACGTATGTGGCGAGAGGGTGCACATGGATGTATGGTAGCTCTGAAACGAGGCAACTAGCATGTAAGGAATCGTATATGAACAGCAGTGCCGGGTTTAACCAAGTCTTTATAGGCAATTACCGCTTAATTAATAGCCATGGTCTATAATGACGTCACCAAGATGGCATCACACATACGTCCCTCTTTTTTTTGTAAATTTACAAAACAACTTTTTAAAAGTTAGTCTCCTTATATATAATATATAATGGCGTAAAGTAAAGCTGAAAATTTAGATGGATCAAGCGTAATTGAATCGAACTCAATTCAGATTTATTTAACTTGAACTTAGAGTATTTTATTATTTTTAAAAATTTTATATAATTAAACTCAGTTTTAATATTTTCAGGTCTATTTGGACTTGTCTGAATATCTAAAACTTTTTTAAAATATTTATCTTTATTTTTTCAATCAATTTTAATTTTTAAATAATTTTGTTAAATATAAAATATTATTTTAGTTTTAAAAAATAATAACTTATTAACTTTGTATTTAAGTATGCTAGGATAGGCTAGCACCTAAGACGAGGTGAATTGGGTGACACTTAAAAAATTTTAAAAACTTGAAAAGAGTGAAGAACTAAAATGTGAAGGACAAAAATGAGACACACAAAATTTATATTGATTCAGCCTCAAACTTGACCTAAGTCCAGTCTTCAAGATTACACTTGAAATTTTTCAATTAAGTCCATAAGTTTCAATGGGTGCTTGCCACCACAGTACAACTCTTAAGACAAAACTTGTCTTGATTCACTTAACAAACCTTGCTATAATCTAAGAAGTTATTACAAACACTTGAAAAATTTATTTTTAAGATTTCTAAGAAAAAATGAGACAAGCTTTTGCAAAAAAATCTCTTAAAGAGTAAATGAGATTACAATTGAAAACTTATAAATTTTTGAGAGCTTTTCATAATTCTTTTCGAGAATAATAAATGAACGCAAGATATAAAAGCATAATTTAAAAACTCTTTAAATGCATAAGTGATAATTCTTTTCATAATTCTTTAAATGCACAGCTCAATCAAGCACAATTTCAAGGTTAGTTTTTGTTCTGATTCAAAATGAATCAGTTATATAGTTTTAAAAGTTGACAAACCATTGGAACAGTGATTCTATCTGTTGGTACATTTTCTTGTGAGTGACTGATATAGTCATGCATGAATTTGCACTGAAATTGTTTTAGAAAACTGTATGTGATAAATCACGCGTAAACACCTTAACCTCTCACGCATAGTTTTTCACTTATAAATATACATTCAGTTCTGTGTGCTAAAACTCACATGGTACCTCTTTGCTCTCTCGCGTGGTTTGCACTTATGAATATACTCACATATTGTAGTGCTAAAACTTGCGAGTACACCATTAGATCTCATGCAAAATTTAGCACATAAGAAATTAACATCAGTTCTGTGTCACAAATCAAGCATGGAATCTCCTCTCTCTCTCTCTCTCTCTCGCGCGAAATGGTTTGCAGAATGTCAAAGCCAATCTATGTTATCAAAACTCACTCGCGTGGAACCAGAAAGCTATCACGCGTGGAATTACAAGCATTAATACACAAACTTGCCTGGTGTGTTTTCACACGTGGAACTACACATAACCTGAGCAAATTTTTGCATGATTAAAAGATATAGATTTGTGAATCAACAATCATACGTGTGAACAATGTTAACTTGGCTTGAGAAGACTTAAAACTTAGCAAAGTAAAATGTGATTGTGTAACAAGTGACAAATCACATGTGGCTACCATCAGTCTCACGCATGATTTTACACTTTAACACAATATAATGAAGCATAGTTGCTAAAATTGTATGGACAACGAAGCCTCTCATGCATGGTTTTGCATGTAGAAATAGAGTTTAAGGCATCATGACATTACTATCAAATAGTATCAAAATTAATAAAAACTAAATTTTACAATAAATCGTAACTTAAGTTTCTCCCTCAGAGTCAAGGAATTAACTATTTAAATTATAATTATAAAGAGCTAAAAAAGTGGGGGGGATTTTTTTATGATGAAATTAATTTTAAAAAAATAAATTAAAATTAAAAAAATAAAAAGAATTCAATTGAGAACAATTACTAAATACAAGCAGCGCAATCAATGACAACCCAATCACTTAACTTTAATCTTCCTTGTCCATAAAATAAATTAATTTTAATTAACTCTATTATTCTAGTTTCATTATATATTTTTTTAAATTATCATTCAAGAATTAAACAAAAAATTAAGTTATAAATTAATTAAAATTTTATTTAACCCACAACTTATCAACTATTCTATGTTAGTCATACCAGAAATAAAGCATGAGTAATTACTCAAGCCAAGCCAAAATGCTTTTTTGTTACTATATCAATTAATTATAGCAAGTAAAATTTTAAATAAAATTTATAACCCAAAAATCATGTAATAAAACTACTCCAATCAACAATAACAATTAAGGCATTAAATTCAGAGGTAAAGAGAAGAGTAAATTAAAATAAAGCTAAAATAAAACATTTCTTGAATATCAAAAATTCTAAATTCAAGTGTATGATTATAATTTATGATTAATCATACCAAAAAATATTATCTCTCTATAAAACTAAAAACTGAACAATAACAAGCAAAAATTAAGAACAGAAGAAGCATTGCCTGGAGAAATTGAAGACCAGACAAAAACAAAAGGCTATCGCTCCCATGTGTGCCTCTGTGGTTCGCTCCCTATTTATATTCTCGTATAAGTCATGTTTTTTGCGTCGCCTCCTGTTGCTTCCTTTGTAAATAAAATGGATGATGCATTCCTGTGCGTAAGCAAAACTAATAATAAAATAATAAAATTATCTTAAATAATCCTAATTAAAAACTACACTAAATAATTTAAAATAAATTTAAATAAAATTTTAAAAATTTGATTCTTGAATTAATCTTCAAATATGTCCATATTCTTCATATTCAAAATAATCTTTCTCAATATCTTTCAAATTAAATTTAAAAAATCTGAACAGATAAGATAAAATTAAATAAAAACTGTACAAAAAATATTAAAGATATTATTTATATTTTAAAACCACAGATTTAGATGGTTAAAATTTAAAAGTTAAAGATTAGTTAGTAAAATCAAATAATATTCAATTAAACTCAATTACCCTCAAATAAATATTTAAAAGTCTAACTTAAAAATATAAAAATATATAAAATTATCATTTATCGCATCACATAATACAAGTGCTAAATCACGCATAAACCACTTCTTCACACTTACACGATCTAGCAGTTAATGAGCATGACATGCAAAAACTTGTAAGTAACCTGCAGAATCACGCATGATTCTAACTCTCACAATGCAAACAGCTTCAATGAAATGTAACACGCAAGAAAGACATTATTTGCAAGCTTTAACACACTTAAATAAGTATTAATATATATAAATAAGATATATGATGCATTCATTTAATGATTATAAAAAATAATTAAGCTCTCTAAGTTTTTGCATTGAATCTAAGATAATTTAAATGGCTTATCCTAAACTTCTTCATCTTCTCTTGATTCTTCATGCTCTTGAGATTTTATCTTCATCCATAATTTTTTATATCTGCACACATAACAAATACCTCTTCTCTTGATTTTATAATCATTAAAACACATGATCTAACAAAGTAGCTCTATTATTATTTTGTTATGTTATATGTAATTTATTCATGAATGTTTCCTTTACTTGTAAATTAATGTCTTAGTTGTTTAAATATTACTCTTATCATGATCATATATAAATATTTTATATATTTTAGTTAAATTATATTATTTTAATTATGATCAAATTGATTTTAATTCAATCACAGTTAGACCACTCATTTAAAATCATTACTCTAATTAGTTCAAAGTTTTTAATAACTTTTAGGTAGACTATATTTTTTATTTTTAAGAATATGAGAAAAATAGCCATCATTATATTGTATAAAATAAAATCATTTAATCATTTAATTGTTTTCTTTAACTTTTTATACTGTTTAACTCCTATATACAAGGGGTTTACTTTAGTTTATTTTTAATTTTTAATTAAGTCTGGCACAGATGATAACCAAATTATTATCAAAGAATATTTTTTTATTTATCATGTTTATCTAGCAGTAGAGTCGGGAATTCATACATGCTTAAATTTTATTTTTAAAATTATTTTTAATTGTATTTTTACTTTAAAATTAATTATTTTATTTTATAATATATATTTTTAGGATATGCAAATGATGTATAGAACTCAAATTAAAAAAAGGGCCTTAAAATATAAAAATTAATATTAAAATATATTTTAAATATTATTTTGAAATATTTTATTTATTAAAAATAATAAAAATATGAAAATATAAATATTTTTAATTTTTTTAAAAAAATTAACTATAGTAATGCACTTAAATATATGGTATTTTAGTATAAAATGACACAAACTTAAATTATTAATTAATATTTATTATATTTTATATATTTTTAATAATTTTATTTTTTTTATTTGAGTATTTGTTCTTAGGCCTCTTCAAGTCAACCCGAACATTAAAAAAAAATTTTGCTTGACCTTAAATTTTTTAAACAGGTTTGAGCTGGCCTATCGCATTTTGCCAAACTTATCTAGTATGACCCCCATTTTTTCTCATGTTAAGATATAAATTTATTTTTAAAATTTTCACATAGGTATATATGATATTCACAAGTTTTTTTTTTTACATAATTTCATCCTAACTTTTTTTAATAAGTACAATGTTGCCTTACCGTCATAATTGACTATTATCTACCTTATTCACGTGCCACATTGACACCACACTTGCTCTTCTCTATCCCACTCACTTCATTTGAAACCCATCCCTTTCTTTCCCAAGCTTCCTTTCTCTCTCTTCTCTCTCCAGTAGCTTCTTACTTAAATCAGAAAAATGAAAATCATGGGATGCTAGATTTTAGTTGCTCAATTGCTCAGCAGAAGAATCATTAAAATCAAACAATAAAATCAATAAATCCATACTCTATAAATCTAAGAGCAAAACAAAATCAAAAATGAAAAACAAAAACAAGAATTAATAAGCCATGAGTTCGATAAGCAAGAAAATTCTTACATCTGCAACTGTGCATGAACTCAAAAATCAAAATCAAACATCAATTAATTTATATTTATTTATCTATAGTTGAAACAATTGCAAGAAGAACTTCAACAAAGGGATATAGAAAACCCAAACTAGGAAGAGACGTTGAGGCATAAGAGCAGTAACTACATGGCCTTACAAATGCATCTTGTTGAATTCATCCAACGGAGACAACACAACCAACAAGCCTAAAAACCAAACTAAATGAAATGGATTCAAATAGATTAACCTAAGGAATTGAGTCATGAGTGTTGAAGTCAATGAGTTCAAGAGGCTTGTCGATGGCAAGATTTGGCAGCATGATTAATGGCGTGTCAAGTTGAAGGTTTCATGCATCATTTTTTAATATATCTAATCTTTTTATGACAATTCAATGAGCTAGGAATAAGGGAACACGACGTGAAGCAAATGAAAAGGCATTCAACAGAAGAGGAATGTCTTCCATTCTTAAATCATTAACAATGATGAGGCAAATAATGGACGGTGGATTAAGTAAGGGGTAGAATGGGCTAGCCCATCTATTTTGGCCAAAATAGGCTAGGCTAGCTCATGCCTGCATATCACTTGTTTTATCTCGTTTGAAAATAGGTTGGTGTAGGTCTAGGCAGGCTAGCCAACCCATTTTGACAAAACAACCCCACTTTTCTTTAAAAAGAAGACAATAATGTTGCCTTACACTTTCAAGTTCTTCTAATTCAACCTGATAAAAATTAAGCATCATCATCATTAAAAGAAACAAGCTCAAATTAGTAATTACATGTTACAATCGCCTAAGAATCTTCAATCTTTAAATCTATCACTTCATCATTAATCAAAACAACTACATAAATTGAAAAATAGTCTTGCCACAAAGTACAAGTAATGTAGAAAGCCAACAAGGCAAGAGCTAACTAACTAACACAACTAGCTAAATAAGCAAGAAGAGTATTTAAAATAATCAATCATATATTTAATCATGCATTTGATCTTCATTATCTTCTTCTACATCAAAATCACTTGAGATGGTTGAATGTTGAGCTCTTGAGTATTCCTCTACAAAGCAAATTGAGAAAAATGTGAAATAATATAAATTAAGAATGTTAATGAAATTACCAATAACAAGATTGTTAGACTTGTCTTTCTAAATTCTAAACAAAGAAACCAAATCATAACACCAATATAAACAAAATTATGAAGACAATTGTTTTGAGTTAGGTGAGGCTGTGATTTATGATTTACATTACTCATTTAGACAAAACATGATTAAATAATCAACTCATTTAAATCAAAACAAAACATGCATAAATCAAAAAATATTCAAAGAAATCAATGAGGCAGGATTGGACATTACATAACCAACTAACTAAGAGGCTAAATGAGAAAAGGAACAACATTGAGTAACAGAATTATTGACAACCCAACTAAGCATGCACGAATCTTTTACAGAGTCCCCATCTTTCATGTAACAAAACTAAGTTTTGAAACCAAATCATCATGCAAAGCAAGATAATGCATCCACTAGCGTTGCAATACAGCAATATCGTCCAAGTTTTGAAACAAGAAGCATTGAAGTAGGTCTCAAGTTTTATCATATAGTCAGATCAACATCATAGCATATCGTAGTGGCAGAGAGAGTGATGAGTATGCTTAAATGGAGAGTTAAGAGTTAACTTACCTAGTGAAGGCACTTGGTAGGTGAGATAAGAATAGATCGAGATCGAGACTAATAGGAAGATGCATACTCAAGCTGTTGACTGTTAAGGCCAATGAACCAAAATACCAAATTGAGACTGAGATGAGATGAAATTAACGGGGTTTAATAGCAAAGGAAGATGAGACCTTTAAGGCTAATGAGTGTTAATCATTAAGCTCCAATGTAAAAAGACAAAGAATGACCAACATCTAAGTGAGCACTAAGGCTCTTGCGCCTGTAGTCTACTAGATTAAGATGAGAATGAGAGACAAAGCAAGTGCAAGCATGGAGATTTGAGAAGAAAGAAAGGATGGACCAGTCTTGTGAGGGTTTTGTTTCCTAGAGCATTGAGTTTAAAATGCAGCGTGCAACATCCAACATGCTTGATTTTTTTTTATTTTTATTGTAAATAAGCTAGAATGAGTAACCTTGAGAGGTAACTAGTAGCCCATCCCGCTCGTTTATAATAAACATGGGTTAACTTGTAATTTTAACCAGCCTATTTTTTCTTCATTGGACGAGTTTTAGCTTGCCTATTTTCACTGAGTACAAGCTCGATGGGCTACGAGTTTTTTGTTCACCCTTAGGATTGATGATGAAGAAGAACCAAAGGAGGGGGAGGATTGAGGATCATGATAGATAGAGGTAGATGACTAAGAGATTAGGGTTTTTTTTTAGACCAAGTATTACTTAGTCTTTGAGATGGATGATAACTTATCAAGCCAATGAGATAGATAACAAACAAATTTTTAAAGTTAGCAATCAAAGTGGTCAAAAGCTAATAGTGGGGCAACATTGTACTAAATTAAAAAATGCTAGGGGCAAAATTGAGCAAAAATAAATTATAATATCAAGTGTGCCTACGTGAAAATTTTAAGGATACATATGTATTTTTAACCTTTTTTATTTAATATTGCAAGTGACTTTTGTGATATGATACAATGCATTTTGTTGGGCTAATATGTTTCTACTTATCAATGAAAGAGAAATATTTAAATAGACTAGGTACACTACATCATTTATAATCTGTTCAACTAAAATGCTCTAAATAATTTAAATAAAATATTATATAATATTTTTTAATTAATTTTATTTTTATAATAAAATGTATATTTTTAAAGTTTAAGTCTCAAACAATAGAGGTAAGCTAAAAAAATTCAGTGCATACTGGGGATAAAGGTGGTTGTTGTCCTTCTTTTACTGAAGATGACACCTTGAGGTGGAGGCCAGCAACAGATGAAAAATTTCCTGTTCGCAATGTCTATAATTTCCTAACTCACAGTGAAGAGATTAGGAACCAGTCGTTATGGGAGAAATTATGGAAGTGGAATATTCTTGAAAAGGTCAAACTCTTCATGTGGCAAGTTTCCCACCAAAGATTAGTTGCAAACTTACTTAGAGCAAAAAGAGGAATTACAAACACTTTGAGTTGCCCTTTTGAGTGTAATAGTAAGGAAACTGTTATACATGTCCTAAGAGGCTGTGAGCATGCCAAATTAGTATGGTCACTTGTTTTAAAACTAACAACCTTTCTAGTTTTTCAATGGGAATTTATAGGTTTGGCTAAGCTGGAACTTGAAAAATACACTAAGAAAAGGAAGATTTAGTTCGTGGCCATAGATAAGAGTCTTCGCACTGGTGTGTTGGTCCTTATGGATTTTGAGATGCAGATTTATTTTTGAGGGCCAAATTACATGTTCAAATGAGATATATCATCAATGCCTTCATCTTCTCATGGAAAGCACTGTTAGGAATGAACTTCAACATAAGGTTTTTCATGGTTTGCAAAAGCAAGAACCAAACTGGACAACTCCCGTATCAGATGCCATTCGCATAGATGTTGATGGATCTGTTAGTAGGGAGTATCAAGCATCATGTGGAGGGTTGTTGCAAAATTTAGTAGGGGACTAGATCATGGGTTGTCAACAAGCTCTAGAATTATTCACTATGATTGAAGTAGAACTTGATGCAATTAAGACATGATTACTGATATCCAAACAGCTCAGCCTTACAAAGATCTAGGTATACTCCGATTCACTTGAAGTGCTAAACCTGCTAAAGAGGGATAGTCCAGTTGATCATCCATTGCGAAGTGAGCTCAATGACATTCGTGATTTACTTTACACAGATTGGGAAGCTAAACTTCATTATACTAGAAGGAAAAACATAGCCTATGCTAATTTTTTAGCAAGAACTAGTCATGTTGATTCTAATGGGCTCTTGATGATTCCCACAGTACCTACTGGTTGCTTGGATTAGTACCTTAGGGCAAATCTCAAACTAAATTGTAAGCTTTTTTATTAGGTTTTGTAATTAGGAGCTTTTCTTCTAGTCTTCTTTCAAGCTTTTGCTTGCCTCTGTTTTTCCCAAAAAAAAAAAAGATGATTGTTGTGCATAAATGTTACAAAAAGCCACGGTAGCATAGCGTGCGCTTTCACTTGCTTTGTAATAATTGGGTGTACTATTTCCTTGATTAGACTTCAAGGATGTGCTCTTTTTCTTGTTTTTTTTCCCTAAAAAAATTCTCCATCCAGCAGCCATCATTCCCCACTCCCACCTTTTAATATAAAATAGTTTGAAAGTTTTTTTTATTCTAAATATCAAATAAAATTAAAGTAATTAATACCTTTTTACTATTTTACTTATTTTTTATTTTCATTATTTAATTTTCTAAGCAACAATTTATTAAGGTAATTAATTATAAAAAAAGCTAAAAATTTAAAAGTTACATTTTTTATAATTTTAATTTTATAACTAACATTTTTAATAAGCGAAATTTATTAATCTCATCTTATATTAAGAACTGAAATAATATGCGTGCGTGTGAAAATGGAGTTGTCACTTCTTCACACGTTTTTTCATAATTAATTTAGTTTAACAAATTTTTGATATTTCTAGCAATTTTTTATTAGAACAATGCGTGGTGTGGTGGCGCGTGGACAAGCGTGGAGGGGATTGTATGAACAGTTTCTCTCAACCAACATGTTAGATTGTTAGCCCTGTTATGCATACACAGACGCACAAGACAGGAACAGCGTGTCTTCATTTTTTTTTTTTTTGGTTGTTGTTACTCCCCCTGTTGCTAGATATAAAAGAAACTACCTTTTATTATTTTATTTTTATTTATAAGCAAAATTACATATCTTAATAGTCATTTATTACAATTTTTTTAAATCATCTCTTGTAAACTCATAATTTTCATTCACAAAAAACAATTAATGCATCCTTATTTTGATAAAATACAATAGTATTTTAATTTAATTTTTTATTTTCAGATAGTTAACTAATTTTTTTAAATTGTATAATATAACTATTATATATATATAGCAACAGATGGAGTATGTTATACTAATTTATATCCATGCGTGTCTATTTATAAAGAAGCATCGAGGTGTTAGTGTTAATGACACTTACAAAGGTATGGATTGAAAGCATTGAAATTCATGGACACGCCAAGTTTTGATGAAATTTATATTTGCATTTAACTTATTAGACAATCACGCGCCCTGTCGTGAATAAAGCTAACCTTACTTCGACTTCGATGTTGACGATGGGGCCCGGATTTCAAGTGTTGTTTAGAGAGGGATTCGGTTTGAAATGGAATATGGACTGTTTGGGCCTCTAGCCCATTTAAGGTGGGAGGCAGTGGGCGGAATTTTGAAAGCGCGCAATGGATGAGATTAAACGCTGATGCGAACAATGATTGTTAAATGGGTCTTTGAAGCCCAGAACTGATTTGGGACCAAGCTTTTTTTGGATAAGGTAACCCTTTTTTGGGGGCCCTGAAATTTAAAGTTTCTGGAGTCAGCCAGTGAGAAATGTGAAATGATAGGCATATTGAAGGATGGTTACTTGATTGTAAAGAAATTAGTGACGCGAAAAGGGAGAGAGACGGAAAGTGATGGAGGACGGTGCAAAAATGATGATAAGTTGGAATGAAGCCAAGTGAAAAGCCAAAAAGCACAAATGTCGTGGCAGGCTATGAAGGGAAGCCACTGGGCGTTGGGCTGTACGTGGACAATGTGATATACAATTTGAGTCAGCCTAATGCTCCAGTATTTGTGCTTGGGTTATCCCCAAACTTGTTTATAAAAATTATTTTGAAAAATATAAAACAAATTCTCACAAAATATAAATATTATCATTTAAAATATATTATTATGGTTATACGGGGAGGAATAGCACGCATGAAAGTCAGTGGTGGTGGGGTTGGCCGAATAGTATCGCCTCTGTTTAAATTCCAGTGCCCGACCACGGACTTTTATGCACACTGTTCCTCCCCGTGTAACCATAACATTTACTCCCTTCGTTTAAAATATAAAATATTTTTTAAGAGTTAAATATTAAAAAAATATAATTTTTTTTATTTTTTTAAAATATAATTTTTATTTTTTTAAAAGTATTTTATTTAATAAATTACTTTATATTTATTTTAAAATAAAAAATCTTATAAAATAAGAGCGAATATGAAAATATATGATTAATTTGAAGACAAGTAATGACTTTATTGAGAATGAATTTGATTAAAAATATTTTATATTTTTTTAATAAAGAAAGTAAGTAATTTTTTTAATAGCTCTGCTTAATTCAGAATATAAGACATTGATTAGATTTTATACTTATTAATTATACATTTATTTTGTTATATTCCACACAAGTAAGTAATTAATGAAATTGCTTTAAATAAATCATATATTATATTTATTCTATTTAAGGTCATGTTTGGTAGGGTGAAATCATAACCTTGAGAAAAGAATTGGAGCTGGAATGAATCACAAAACAATGATGTTTGATACATGCAAAATTAAATTTTCAAGAATTCTGATTCAAAAAAAAAAGTTGACTTAAATTTTTTGGTGGGAGCTATGAAATCTAAAGCAATTCTGTAGAATTATATTTTTAAAGATAATTTTATCCTCATAAAAAAAATTGAGAACACAATTGTGCCTTTATTTATTTATGGTTAATACTGGAAGAATCAAGCATGCCGACGATCGCGACGGGGACAACTCAAAATGCCCGCTTTCATTCCTTGTTCTCTGAAATATATATAAGTTATAATACATGTATATGTATGTGTTTGTATACTCCTTTCATCTAAAAATATAAAATATTTTTAATTAAATCTCACCTCCAGTAAAAAAATTATTTATTTTTAAATTAATCTTATTTTTACATATTCACCCATATTAAACACCCTATAATACATATAAAGTTATTATTAATAGGAATACTTTTAAAAAAAGCAATGATTACACCTCAAAAGATTAAAAATGCCTTACATTTTTAAACATTAAATTCTTTAAAAAATGCCTTATATTTTTAAATAAAGAGAATATAATTTATATATTTACAATATTTATTTTATAAAATATTTTACTTATTTTTAATATCTATCATCTATATAATATTTCATTTATATATGAGAAAAGGCAATAATAGTATGTGAAAAATTAAATCACAGTTCAGTTTTTAATACATTTTGATTTTGATTTTAATTTTTAGGAGTATTTTTGTCTTTTAAGTGTAATGTTATTTTCATGTCTTACATATCAAATAAAAGTAATAAAAGGATTTTATCTATTTTTTTTCAACATACTAAATGTATTTTTAAAATTTTATTTTATTTTAATTTTGATTTTAATTTTATAAAAAATCATTCAATCATACCAGACGAGATGTAAGAGTGTTAAGTAGATGTTGATTTTTTTAAAGCAAATTGAGATTTTAACTAATTTTTTAAAAACATATATCAATTAACAATAATCTTTTTTTCTTTTATAAAATATATTTTTTGTTACTGTTTGTTATACAGTAAAAACAACAGTAACATTTAAAAAAAAATACTTCCGTAATAACGACGTTGGCCCTGTGCATTGCGGAGGGGCATAATCTAGTTTATATTATGATATAGAATTGTATTAGGCAAATAACGATGACTTTTCTGAAAATAATTCCTATAGGAATATCCCGCGTTTTTTAGTTTTTTACTTAAGTTTTAATTAGAAAATGCCCCGTGCGCGAAACAAAGGATTGAATGAAAAATATTACAAAAAAATGATAAAGAAGTAATTGAATTAAAAAAAAACATTTATAAATTTATGTGGTTGAACTGAATATGAAACGTTGTTTGTCAAAGCATTTGGCAAGTTATGAAGCCATATGGGTTAGATGATTGAATAGTCAGACCCAATCAACAATTTGAATAAAGGGATCGGCCTTGAACTCAATGAAAAGTCATAGCTAAATAAGCATACCGAAATTCTGCCAGTTGCAAACCTACTCTATAGATCGTTGGTATATAAAGACACGATCTCAAACAATCCTGAATCTTATAGGAACAAAATCATCTTGCCTAAGTATCTTGGCAAGACAGGCTAGTTACCAAAAATGGAAGACAGTGAGTAAAGATCATGTCATGAGTTTTGTAAGATCCCTTATTCTTCTAAAAAACATTTTAGGTCCTAAAGGGGAGACCACCATCATTCTGTCACTATAAATAAAGTACCAAAGCACAGAAGAAGACAACAATCAACACTCAAAAGACTTGCATTTTGCACCCATAATTCTTAGATTTATCTATTAGTTTTATCTTTAATTTAATCTTGTAATTATTTTACATTTTAATAATAATAAAAAATACTTATTTTATTAAGTTTTGCGTATCTTTTACATTTAAGTAAATTGTAGTGAAGAAATTTGAGAATTTTTTTATTATCAATTGAGACTCAATATCTTTACATGACTGATAACAACATGACATGACACTGTTAAAATCACTATTTCATGAACACTGAATTTTTTAACATTTTACTGTAGATAAGATAAGATTCCTCCCAATTTTTCTTGAGTTTACATTAAACTATGATTTAAAGCCGTAGGTGTAGGCTAATCAACATGAATAACTTCACATATTTACATTTATATACAACCTCACCAATACCGCCATTTTTCTCTCTTTTCACGAAATCAAGGATAATAAATAAAAGCGCAAAATCAAGTCGGAGACCGGAGACGCAAATGTCAAACATTGAGGAAAGGAAAAATTGTCAGCATTTGACTACTCTGTTTCTATGCTGCGTTGCTGATTACGTGTTCCTGAGATTCTCCTCCGTAACCACCACCGATGTTCTCGCCCTGCCACGTCCAAACTATGTCTTTCAGCGACGGCCTAACATCCTCCTCACAAAACTTAGCATATTCCAGAGTATCGCCGGAGTTCTTTGACAACTCCACCACCGAGACCTCCGCTGCCACCTCGAACACCTCCGCCGTCACGGTCAGCCTCCCTTTCCTGCCCTCCGACGGGCCTTGCAGCCTGATTTTGAAACCCTTCTCATTCCCCACCTTGAAATTCAGACCTCTCGCCACCGTCTCGATCTTCGATACGATTGCCGTGGCAGAGCATTTGGATGTGAACATCGATCCTGTTTTCCTCTTGCTCTCGAACAGCCCGGACAGATCAAACCCCGAAGACATGGACGTGATGAACTCGAACGCGTTGAAAAACTTGGGCGATGAAGATTTCGTTGTTGGGCTTGCAAGTTCTGGTTTCTGCAGCTCTTTATCGCCGGCTTTCTCCGGAACGGGTTGCTCTAGTTGAAAAGCGAATGGCCTCGAGAAACCTTTCTGAAACCATGGGACCCGCATGATTGCTGGGATGGTGGCCCGTCTGTCCGGGTCAGCCACGAGGATTTTCGAAATCAATCTCCTCGGTTCCGCAGAAAACCACGGAGGAAATTGGAATTCGGCTCTCAAAACTTTGGTGTACATGCTCATGAGGTTCTCGTTCCGGAAAGGAAGAAACCCGGCGAGCAATGCATACAGAATGACGCCGCACGACCATATATCAGCCCTGGACCCATCGTACCCTTTCTTTCTCAACACTTCGGGGGCGACATAGGCCGGAGTCCCACACTGGGTGTGGAGGAGTCCGTCGTGCCGGAGCTGTTCAGGCAACGCCGAGAGGCCGAAGTCGGAGATTTTGAGATTCTCGTTCTCGTCCAGCAACAGATTTTCGGGCTTGAGATCCCGGTGCGATACTCCTCTGCTGTGACAGAAATCGACGGCGCTGATTAGCTGCTGGAAGTACTTGCGAGCGACGTCTTCCTTGAGTTTGCCTCGGGAGACCTTGGCGAAGAGCTCGCCGCCGCCGACGTACTCCATGACGAAGAAAATTTTGGTCTTGGTGGCCATCACTTCCTTGAGCTCAACCACGTTGGGGTGACGAACCAATCGCATGACGGAAATCTCTCGCTTGATCTGCTCCATCATGCCCTCCTTCCTGACCTGCTCCTTCTTCAGGATTTTGATGGCGACGCTTTCCCCTGTAGCAATATGTCTGGCGTAATACACCTTGGCGAAAGTGCCTTTGCCCAGAAGCCGACCTATTTCGTACTTACCAAACACCGTCCTAGTCTCCTCCTCCATGGATTCTGATCAATCTCTCAGGCGGGGGGGGTTTATTGTGAAACTTGGATGGGGTGAGTGAGATATAGCGTGTAAATTAGGAAGAGGTGGAAACAGAGAAGGAAGGGATTAATGTCGGTAGGATTGAGTAGGATGGGGTGCATTGCATGGTGGGAGGTGAATAAGGTAGGGATTGAAGGGGGAGGTGGGTTGAGAGATGAGACTTGAGACTTGAGAGTGATGTGATGAAGAAAGCGGGACGAAGGAGACGAGGGGGTGGCTGATTACCATTGGAGCTAGTGGTTTTGCCTATTCTTTGAGCTCGAAAGCCCACTGAATGAAAAAGTCATCCATCCATCAGGAGGGGGACACATTGTGTGGTGGGGCTCCCGTTTCAATCATGCTCCTGGTTCCGCTCATTCAGCATCATTAATATGCTCATTATTATTTTTATTTTCTTGTTAGTAACTCTTTGTTTGTAAAGTTTATATATGAGTTGTTCCCTGACTCATTATATCATCATGTAGTCTCGGATTTAAATTTTAAACAACGTTTGTGGATGTGTTTATATATTTATATATATCAGTAAAATTTAAATCCATGATCTTGCCTTCAGGTCAAAAAAAAAAATATCCAAGATCTTGCGGTAGTTGACTAAATCAATTTTTATTTCCCAGGTAACTCTTTCTCAAATATGAAACCGGATGGTACTTTGTCGTCTTGACTCTACTTCACTGGCGGGAGATCCGAGCCCTGAAGGATGAGCATATACCCTGGTGGTTCGCGGGTTCCGTCAAGAATCGCCATCGCCTTGTCAACGCCCATTTTTCACTCTGTCTTCTTCATTTTTTTGATAGAATTTCAGTCCGCTTTCTTGCTTGATTTATTGGTCTTCCCTCGCTTTATTTTTTCTTTTGGAAAACAGTGACAATTTTTAAAATTTTATAATATAAGTCATAATTAATTAATTAATAATTTATCAATAATATTAGTTAAAATCTTAAATTTTTTAAAAATATTTGCATTTTTTTATTTATACTTGCATTAAATATTCTATATAACAGCCTTGATAATAATAATTAAAATTTTAATTCATATTTTTTTCAAAAAGAGTAATAAATAAAATATGAATATAGTTGGAAAAAAATATAAAAGTTAGGATAAAATTTATGTATTTAGTCTTATATATTTAATATTCTTGTTTCAAATTAAATCAAGACATGTGGATCTTGTATGAATCATTTATTCTATAACAAATTATTGTTATTAATTTTATTAACATATTAAGATTCACTTATCATGATTTGATTGGATATAAGTATATTAAGTATATAAGTGTTTGGGTTAAATATAAAACATCGCTTAAATAGGTTATAAGGATAATTGGGTTGAGTAATTGAAACGTCAAATCCAATATAAATAAAAGAGGCCGGCCTTAAAGCTCAATAAAGTCCACAACACACAAACATGCCGAAATCCTGTCAGTTTCAAATATTAGACCGTTAGCACAAAGGCATGATCCTAAATAATGCTGAAATTTATGCCCAAGTAGTTCAGTGAAACGGGCTGTTGATTAAAATGGAGAGACCATGCCATAAGTTTTACGATATTCCTAAATATCAAACATTATAAAGAGGAAGAAGAAAAACAGAGAAGACAGTCAACACTCGATCAAGACTTGCATGATTTACATTTACTTGCTCTTTTCAGTTCTTAGTTTTTAGTTTGTAATTTTTAAACACTTCAATAAAATTAAATACTTATTCTGTCAAAGCCTACTATCTTTTTACATCCAAGTGAATTGTGGTATGGGAATCTAGGACCCTTTCGTTATCTATTGAGACCCAACATCTTTAGCACGCTTGGCATTTGTTGTTCAACCACAAACAATAAGATTAGGTGTATAAGTTTTGCCCCAAAAATTATTCAATATCCTATATTTTGAATCAGATAAGTTTTTTAAAAGATGCCTTATATCACTGTTTGGAAGGAGTATATGCTTTAAATAAATGCAAAATCTAATATCTAGTACATACGTTACAGACACAAAGAATGGCCTGATTTGATGGAGATGATTCTTCTAATATGATAATCCAATCGATCCATTCAGAGTTGTAAAATAAAATGGCATTTTCCCCAAAGTCCACATTTCTCACTGACCTTGTAACGGGTGTTATGTAACTGAATTTTCTTCTTTCTATTTTTATCTCTGGACCCTATATGTATGTGATGACCAGATTCTTCTGGTCTCATGTAAATCAGTTTCTCTGGGCCAGAATAGAACATGCTTGTTTGACAAAGAGTATATTCGAGGATGATTTTTGCTTAAGCATGTAAATAACGAATAATATAACTTAGATACATTTACTTAAATCTATTAGATCCAATTCTCTAATGAAACCTTGTCACATGTGAGTTTTATCATTAATAACTGTCTAGTAGACTTTTGAGGGATTTTCGTGGGAATTTTTATTGTTTAAAACATTCACGCATTAGGATTCGATTGAAAATTTGGATCTAATATATATATATATGTGTGTGTGTGTGTGTAATCTTTTATGTATATATAATAAACCTGCTTTAATTTTTGAAAATATAATTGCCACAATTTACTTATTCTCAACGAGGTGATAGTACACATGTTTGTAAAAAATTGATATCATTTGATTTCACTTTTATTTTACATTTTGATTAAAAATTTATGAGAATTATTAACAAATTTTATCAAATTTGTAACAAAAATCTCAAAATATCTTAAATGTAATGTATTTGATATTTATCATAAAATTACCTATTTAAAAGTCAAAAGATTATTGTTAGAAAGGTTTCTTTAAAAAAAATTACTTATTTTTGTAATGGTGAATTTATTGAAATCCTTGACATAAATGTCTTTGCTTTGTTATCTCAATTATCTAATTAAAATTTCTAGCTCTACCTCAGCCTTTAATACATTTTGTTATAATTTTAACACTTTAAAACTCATCAACTTAAGTTAAGAAATCAATAAAATTTATGCTCTGTGCTCATATATATATATATATATATATGTATGTATATGTATGTATGTATACACTAATAACATATTTCCCTTGCCAAATATTTAACGGAGGTAAACGTTTCCAAAGCAAAGGCGGACGGAGAAGAGGAGGAGGAGGGAGACACGTGTCAGTTGTTGAATGCTCCGTTGGTGGAATCAGTTAAAAAGGTTTGAAACAAACAAAGTTGAGTTAACGCTGCGCTCCCCACACAAACGTCGCTGTCCAAACTCCAATCCTTTTTGAAGATTCCTCCGCTGCCCATGCTTTTGGTGTACAGTTCTCCTCGTGAATGGAATTCGTTTTCACTTAAAAAAAGGGGGGGCACCTTTTCAAAAATTACCCCTAATATTTAACGATTAACAGTTTTTGCCCAGAAAAATGTTCCAGTAAATATATTATAGGCAAGAGAAATTCAAAAGCAAAATTGAGTGGTTTAATTATTTTATTTGTTTAAAAATAGCATAATTGTTTTGTGACTTACCTTATCTGAATGCAAATTTGGTCCAGCGGAAACATGACACGGATCGTCCCACGCTCGCAGCCATGTGCGATGAGAAATGAAGATAAGCCCTGCTTTCCCAGCTGAACCACGTCACACGTTAATACCAATCAATTAATGTTTGGAATCCGACTCCTGATATGACCGTTTGGATAGGCCACATAATCAATTCTACAAGCCTAAAACTTTGGGTTTTTTTTTTTTTTTTGGTTGGGGGGTGGTGGGGAGGGCACTTTATTTTTCTCGCAAGTCAATTTTACCCTTGCAACTCCATTTCACATGAAGCTACTCCCACATGCTTTTAATGATCAATTATATATTTTGGTAATTTTAATTTTTTTTACTTGATCTAGATGTGTTTGAAAATTCAATGAAAATTGTCGCATTTTATTTTTATTCTATCCTCTATTTTTTTGGTCAACATTTATTGTCTGTTTTTCATTAAGATATTAAATGGATCCCTATTATATACTCTCTTTTAGTTTTATTTATAGGAATAAATTTAAAACTTATTAAATAGTTTAAATAATATAATTTGAATTTTTTTAATTAATTACATATATAAGTCAAATAATATATTATACTTGTTAAATGAAGTTGAACAAATTTAATAATATTATATATAACTTTATCAATATTTTAATTTTTAAAAGTAACATCTATTATGATAATTTGCACATCTAAAATTAATTTTGATTAAAACATTCAAACATCTTCTATTTTGTCAAAATAAATTTTAGAAAAATAATATCTAAATATGATCAAGTTATAATATAATCAATTATAATCAAAATTAATCATATTATTAATTTTTATAATCAATTATACCCAATTAAAATTCAAACAGGTCCAAGACATATTTATTTTTGCGTTCAGCCTCTCCATGATAATTTAAAAAAAAACATATATATTTTTTTATTTAAAAATATAAGGTATTTTTTGAGGAGTTGAATATTTAAAAATGTAAGACATTTTTAATATTTTGAGGTATAATTATTGTCTTTTTTTAAGTGCTTTTATTGATAGTGAATTTATATTTATTGTAGGGTATTTAATAAGGGTAAATATAAAAGGATATGATTAGTTAAAAAGTAAGTAACTACTTTATTGAGGGGTGAAATTAAATTAAAAATACTTTATATTTTTAGATAAATGGAGTACTATATTTCATTTTCGGATCAGTCTCCAGTAAATATTCTTGTTGTTCAATCTACAATGGAATCGGGAATTCATCAGGCGAGCCCGTGACCAACTCAGGCAATGCCAAATACGTTATCAATAAAATAACGAATAATCCTTCAGAAGGTGAATTTTGAGAAAGTTCACTCAGATAATGGATATCATTTGACGTTGATAGGAAATTAGCATATATTTTACTCTTGTGACGGAAAAATAGGTGGCAGTACACGTGGCCCCAAATAATTGACATAAGCATGCTCATCAACGACTGACTCAACAATGCATGTGCCGACCATGTTCACGAATCATGAGCGACATTTTCACATTGCTTCACCGTGGATCCATCCAAGGGACATGCTAGGCAACTGATTTTTGTCATTATTTTCAAAAGGGAAAAAGTACGAGGGGGTAAAAGTTAGACTACAATTAAGAGGATATTGCGTCTCTCTTCCCTTTTGGCCTTTTCTGTTTAAACTTTAAACCGAACAAATATGAATTATTGTGCCAAATATTTGCATGCGTGGCATATTTTAAGCAGCCGGTAATAAAAATAAGAGAAAACTTTATACACTTAATATTTTATATATAATATATTTATCTCTAATTAGTTCAAAACAAATAGATTTTAAAGTATTAATAATACATTAAAAAGAGTATTATATCATACAAAATTTAAAAAAAAATCAGTATGACTTGAATTGATTGGAAGCAAGTAGATTTAGATTCCATGAATGCCAAAAATTCTACCATTCAACAAATATCCATATTACAATCCTAGGATTTCATCTTTGTTTGAAAACTCATATTTAATTAAATAGTAAGTTAAATAACGATTGTATGAAGATCCATTTCAACAATTTCTCCCAAGTCATGTGAGTGCACAAGGTACATCAAAATGTGGGGTTGAGATTTAACGATCCTTTATACCTTGTATACTTAAATTTTTTGTGACCGTTTGATTGAGTCAATCATTTCTGGTCTACAGTGTCATGTAAAATACTCATGGAATCGCAAGATCCAAGACACTCATCTAATTTGAATTTGAAACACGTACATTAAAATACATAAAATCAAATACATGAGTTTCTCTTGTTGGGTAAAAAATGCTGAACTTAACTCCAACAATGTTCCTATTCTCCAAAGAATTTTCCTCACTCTGCAAACTCTTTAGGATTCTAGAAACCTATTAAAACATCAATCAAAAGAAATTCATCCTTTTCAGGTAATTCAAAAGGTAAAATGGTGTACATCTTTTTTGTCTCTAGCTGGCTTCAGATGAAATGCCAAGATCTCCAAAACAAATGAACCCATGCAAAAGGTCAAAAATAGTTGAAGCTAAAGCATGACCTGGTTGGTTTCTCATCATTGATTTGGTGAATAAAGTCGATGCTTCATCAAGAACTAAATCTAAAGGACTTGACATCATTATATTCAGGGATAGTTTTCATTTTATCAGTGCAAGAAGAAGATCTTGGACTGCAGATGGTAGTCTTATTATTTTCATTCTTAAAGAATTGAGATCTATTATCAAATGGATCATAGGTTTGGAGGACTTTGGCCAGCCAGGCTTTTCTGATATTACTCTAGTTTTCAAGGATCCCAAACTGTTAAGAAATTTCCAGAATAGAGCTGCAGAGTGTCTGGAGAGCAAAATGCTTTGGATTGATGTCAATGGCTTCTTGTCTCTCTTTCACTTTTGCTGGGTTGAAGGTTTTCCTCAGCGCTGGTCCCAGTGCTGGAAATCTTTAGATTTTAAGGTTTTTCATAATTTCTATTGTATTGTATTAACTTATAAAGAACTGCTGTTTACCTTCACAGTCTTATTTGTAGTTGATCTTTAATTTATTTATTTTTTTTAAAGTAGGTGCTGCCTTAGGGAGTGGAATCCCTCCAACTCCAATTATTAGCGATCACATATGCCTCTTGCTCTTCTAAAGAAACGGCCATCAATGTTAATTAATACGACAAGTGCAAATGTTGCCTGATTCAGTGGGGGAGATTTATTGATATTGCAATATTTTAAGAAGATATGTATCTAAATTCTTCAAACTGTGGGCGCAGAATCATTTATGAGAACAAAACAGACAGTGGACGATGTAGTTGATGAATCGACAAATTCAAATAATGCAATGCTTTTGAGCACCACCATGACAGGGGACCCAATTTACTCATATTTCTTCTCCACGTACCGATCAATAATTACTCAATCCTTTATCAAAAAATTAATTAATTAATTAATTAATCAGGCCAAATAAGATGTTGTTATTGGACCCTAATTAGGTTTTGGCCAATTCCCGCTGACAGATGGCATCGCGTTAATTTATATATGTTTTTGATAATTACATTCCTTTTAAGAAAGAAAGGTACACAATTCACAAAATTCCAGCATGCTGGCGGTCTCAGGTGGACATGTCTCCAGCAGCTGCCAAAGGAACTCTATCAACGATAGTTTATCATCTTTTCTATAGATTAAAAAATACTTAACAAATATAAATCAGAGATATTTTATAATAATGTGTGTGTTTCCTCCGCTTTTTCTTTTTTTTTTTTTATTTTTGTTTTGTCAAAGTAATCGAACTCCATTCATCCACGAAACAAATTTGGACGCACGTAAAGCCTGAAAGCCCTATTTAAATAAGGATTCAGGTTTTGAAAATAAATTCTTTTTAAAATAATCAGGCTTGAGGGCTTGGCCCTGATAAGCCCTGTAAAATAGGGCTCTAGCCCGGGCTGCCCTTCAAGCCCTATTATATTATTTTTATTATTATTTTTTTTAGTAAAACATGTGTTTGAAATCAATAACCTGCTCACCTGATCCTATATACATTATATTATTATTAATTTTAATTTATTCTAAAATTAATTTAATATAATTTAATAAATATCAGTGTATAGTATAAAATTTATGATATTTTTTATTTTTCTATAATTATTATGTTTGTGTATTTATAAAAAAAATGAACTATTTTTTAAATGAAGATTTAAATTTTATTACTAGACTTCTAATGTATGTTATTTAATTTCTAAAAAATTATGATGATTTTAATTTTTTTAATTTTAAAATATTTTAATTTATTTATAATGTTTAATTTTATTTTAATTTTTTTATTTTTTAAAAAAGGGTTTACGGGCCTGGCCCTGAACCCTGAGTATAAGGGCCGGGCTTGAAAAATGAGGGTCAAAATGAAAAACCGGGCTTTAGGGCCTAGGCCCTAAAGGGCTGGGCCCTTAAGGGTCGGACTCGTCCGTATTCCCAACTCTACGTAACCGGCATTTCGCACTGCACGCAATGACGTAATGAAAATTAAAAATGTCTGTAAAAATTCTAGATTTCATTTAAGAAAATAAATATTACAGATAAATATATTACAACTAGATTTAACCCTCCCATATGATGCACATGAATGTTTCAATATATAAAAAAATAAAAAATAACTATAAGAATATAAAAATGATTTTAAAGTAAAATGTGTCATCCTTCCTCTTCTTTATCTTAGTTGTATGTATGCATCTTTTTTATTTTTAAAATTTATATAAACTTCTCTAAAAATCAATAGATACAAATACAAACGTTCCTTCTACATTTAAATTTTTATTCCCATCTACTCAACAATCAATCGATTATTAAATCACATATGTTGGGTCAAAATAACTTTATTTAAATACAAATACTATCTAAAAATTATTCATATGACTCCCAAAACATTTAAATGACGTACTCTTTTAAATTTTTATTCATTTTTTAAATTTAGTAGTTATAAAACTTATTTATTTATCATCTAAAAAATTTAAATATATAAGTTATCAATATTATTCGTAAATTACATTTGTTTGTCAAACAAGCAGTAACATTTAAAAGATATATTATTTAAAAATCAGAGGGAGTAAGTGTTCTTAAAAAATCATTCAATTTATCCTCAAAACATTTAAATTTAAAATTAAAGGATATTCCTACATTTTATTTTGAAAGAATGAAAGTTAGGTCCTAAAATACTAAATTAATGACAATTAGGTTTCCAATAAAATTTTCTATAAAATGAGTTGTAAATATCAATTCAAACAAACAGTTATAAATAAAATTTTTTGTTATAATTTAAGAGTTATATTTAGTACTTAAATACTCATTTGAAATTAAAACTCCTAAATTTGTAATTATTTAGACTGATTTTTTCCAACTACTTTTTCAAAAAAAAATTCATCGAGAACTTAACTATTATTAATTTAACATTTTAAGACCTAACTGTCATTTTTTTTATTGTCATCTACACATAAAATTAATTTTTTGCTTAATTTTATATTTTATTTTACATTTATTATCTTATGCACATAAAATTAAATGTAACAAATTATTTTATTTGGAATATGTTATTTTGAGTAATTTAATTTAATTTTGAATTTTTTTAAGTAAATTAAATTTTGAAGTAACTCATCTGACTACCTACTTACTTTTTATACTCTGCCTAAATAAAATTTGCATTTTCATTATATATCTAATACCTATTATTTTTATTATTCACTATTAATTTTTACTATGAATCTCATGTGTTCTTTGGAAATGTAAAAAAATCTTATTCTTTTTTATATCTTATTCACCATTATTCACCATTTTCTCTCTGGCAAAAAAAAAAATCTCATTTTCTGAAAAAATTTACTTCTATCAAATCATTCCCTTAAATGTAATAAATATAACATATAACTTATTTAAAACATTCCCATTAGTTACTCAGTAAAATAATGATGTAATTAAAATATATATATATATATATATAAAATACATATATAATGCCTGTATTTTGGATTAAGCAAAATTTTTAAAAAATAACTTATACTATGATCAGAAGAGAGTACAAATCACATGCTTCTTTCCATCCTAAATATGAGATATTCTCAAATAATTCGTAGAAGTCTAAAAAAATGGATAGATTGAGTTCATTTATTTGTAATTAAGACATAGAAAAATTGTAATTCTTTTTCAAAAATACTATTATGTCTGCCATTTAATGGTTAAAATTTAATGTACGAAGATAATAATATCTTAATAAATAATGATATTTAGGTGTCTAATACAAGAGATGAGAAAAAATATGTTATACTCTCTCCATTAAAAAATATAAGATATTTTTTTAAAGAATGTGATGATTAAAAATGTAAGACATTTTTAGTCTTTTGAGGTGCAATAATTGCTTTTTTTTTTAAAAGTGCCCCTATTGATAGTAACTTTATATTTATTGTAGGATGTTTAATAGGGAATAAATATAAAAAAATATGGTTAGTTAAAAAGTAGTTAACTATTTATTGAGGGTGAGATTCGGTTAAAAATGCCTTATATTTTTTAATAGAGATAGTATCAATTTGGGGCCAAATAAAAACCTTGAAATAAATTGAGGACATGAGAGAGCTTAGTTATTCATTGTTTTTATTGACGAGACAAGAGAATTGGTAGGAAATGAATGCATAGTTTGTTAAACTTATACCTGACATGGAGTGTTTGATTGGTGGATGTGAGACAATTGCTGATTATGTTAGCCAAAGTGGAGGGTGGTCAAAATGGGATAGTGATTCCATATACACACAGTTACTCAATTGACCAATGCTCACCCGTCGTGTAAGGAGAGAGGAGAGGACAAGCACTTTTGAAAACTTTCTATTACTAGTTCTTTTATTGCGAAATCTACTTATAATTTTTCAACTATAAGTACTCGAAGGAATGTTGATAGTATATGAAAGATCTTTTAATGCTGGCCCATTGCAAAGAAAATCAAATCTTTGGTGTGGTTATTTTTGCACGGAAGAGCACATATTAGAGCGCTGCGCAGAAGAAGGGAACTAGGAGTGGAAAATTATTGTCTATTCAATTGTAACACGATTGAAGATGACATATACTAGATAAAGGGCTGCCCTAACATGGTTGAATGATGGAAGGCAATTGTTGCGAGTGAACACTGGAACACTTTTATCAACTTCCATGGTGTTGGTTAGGTAAAATGGAATTTTGCTACATGATATTGGTAAAGATTTAATTAGTAAACTACCTTGGAATATTTTGTTGGGATATTTAAGTTGCTAGGTGTAGGAAACTTTTTTTATGAGGATGCCCACAAGCACGACCTTGATGTTCTTTCTTTCTTTGTTTTTTGTTTCTGTATTACTATTGATTCTAATTTAATTAGGAATGCTTCTATTTTGTTCTGTGCATGATATTAGTAAGGAGAGAGTGCTTGGGAAAGAGGAGTATGTTACGTTATAAGTGGACGGTACTGTCAGCACAAATGGTAATTCTAGTTGTGGTGGCATAACTTTGAATGAAAATGGAAGGTGGAAAAAGGTCTTTATTTGCGAACTCTTAGTTGTTCCTTCAGCAAGGGCTTAATTTGTGTTAGAGCCATTGTTACAGGAATGCCACGATTGTTTCTAATTGTGTTGAGGCCATTAATATGATAAACAAAAAATGTAACGAGAATCACTTGTTTAAAGATAAAATTACTAACACAAGAATGTTTTTTTTCATAAGATTAGAAGTTAGAGTTCTCCCATGACAAGAGTTGAAGAATGACGGGGGATCATCCCTTGTTTAATGTATGTTTGTAGTATTATTTAAACAAAGAAGTTAAAGGATCCTTTCTTCATGTTTGAATTAATTAAATTATATTTTGGTTGGCCCAAGTCCCTGAAGGTTGTTCTGAGTTTGGATGGGAGGGAGAAGAAAGACAGCTGTCATCAATACCATAGACCCACCAAGTTACCAACCAAGATACTTGGGCCGTAATTCCTGCCGTTCTCACTCTTCAACAGCTCCATGTAAACAAAGAAACTAGTCCTCTATACTGGGCCAGCAACAATGAAAAGTCTCATCTGTTCATTTTAGGCTTCGGTCCAACAGGATAGGCTTGTCTCAGGTTTTCTTTTGGCGGGCCTTGGCCCAGGTCAAGAGGTTACAGGTTTTATTTCAACGTCGCTTCACGCAACAAGCCCAGAACAAGAGGATATTCTTCTGACAATCTGGATTTTCGGGTTACACAGTGAAATTAATCGCGAGATGCTCATAGGCTCATTATTTGGTTACAGTTTTGCAGTTTTGCCTGAAGAATCCAGTAATACCAAGGTCCTGGTTTACTCGGACTCACTGGAGGCGCTGAATCTGCCAAACAGGGATTGCCTGGTTGATCATCCCTTGCGAACATACTCTATGTGGATTGGGAAGCTCAACTTACTGGTGATGATTTCTTGGCAAGAACGGGTCATGATATTCACAATGGGTTCGTGTTAATTCCCACAGTTCCCCCCTGGTTGCTTGGATAAATTCATCAGGGATAAATCTCCAGCTAGGTCTTAATTTTGTTTGGTTTGGTGACGAGGATTATTTTCTAGTTTTCTTTATTCAAGCTCATGCTTGCCTTTGTATTCTGAAAAATAACATTGCGACTTGTAGACTCACTTTATTTGCATTACAACATCATCTTGACTTCTCACGATGGTCTTGCTTACATAAAAAGCGAGTTCCACTTTCAACTTCTTCAAAATCAAGTCGCCATTTCTATCCGAGAATATATGTATAAATAAGTAATAAAATCCAAGAAACTCACGTTTGTTGGATTTTAAAAATCAATAACGTCTTCGTCAAATTTAGTAGATTAACGAACATTGAATTATTTAAATTGAAAAAAAGTATCAGTTATTTATCTCATACAATGTGATTTCTTTTTTTGGGGTATTCTCATTTAATCTTAAAAAAAAAACAAAAATCACTCATAAAAGCATTCTATAAATGATCCATGCATGAAGTGCCACAAAAGAGGCTACTAGTAAATTTGTGGTAAAAAATATCCTTCCAGCCAATCGTTAGATAGAGATAAGGCAGTGTAGTAGATATGAAAATTTGGGCAGACCTATCTTTTAAGGGCTCAGGCTCTGAAGTCTGGTTACCTAAAATTTAACTTAATTCTAAAGTTTAACCCTCATTCAAAGGGTTCAAAGCCAGCCTGTAAGCCCTTTTTCCAAAAAAAAAAATATTAATATTTTAATTTAAATAGAATATTTTAAAATCTAATATAAAATAAATTAAAGTTTCACATAAAATTTAATAAAGATTTAAAAGTATAAATTTAAAATAAAGATTAAAATCTTCATCAATGTAAATCTAAATCCTTCTTCTCATCATTTAAAAATAGAATATTAGATCACTTAGATATAAATTTATTTGTTAAAGATGGAGGTGAAGGTTCAATGACAATTATCTCCACAACTTCTCCTTCATCACCCATAATAAATATTAATTAAATTATGTCATTATCAATTAAATATATGTATTAGATCCTCATGTGTAGACCATAAGACGTGAGGTAGAGATAAGGAATAAGAGGTGTGAGGTTGACTGGTTGAGGGCATGAGGGCGAGACGAGCAAGAAAAAGCAAAAGGCGATCACTTAATTTGAGTTCTTCAATGTTTAGAAAGTTAAGTGAGCCTAGAGTTCAATAAAATCCCTTCTTCAAATGTAGCATTCCACAATTTTGTGTGAGGTTGACTGGTTGATTGGTTGAGGGCGAGATGAGCAAAGAAAAGCAAAAGGCGATCGCTTAATTTGAGTTCTTCAATGTTCAGAAAGTCAAGTGAGTCTAGAGTTCAATAGGATCCCTTCTTTAAATGTAGCGTTCCACAATTTTTTTAAAAAAATTAATAATAATAGAACAAGACTTGAAAGGTTGCCAAAGCCCGATTAAGATCAGGCTCCCAAACCTGATTATTTAAAAAATATAATTTTTAAAGTTTGAACTTTTATTTAAATAGAGTCTCTAAGCTTAATTATTTAAACCCGACGCTTATTTGCAATTCTATGTAGGGGCAAAATAAAAAGAAGAATAACACTTGAAATTCCAAATCAATACATTTATGGTGGTTGACTTCAATTTTTTTTTTCAAAAATTAATTGTAAATATTAATTCAATATAAAACATTTAAATTTTAAATACAACCCACAATTTACAATTGAGATTCTTATTTATAATTATTTGAATTAATACTTGCAACTTATTTTTTTAAAAAAAGACTCGTTAAGACTTAGCTTAATTGTTGTGAACTTTCTGTTTTGACACTTTATTGTCATTCTCACAAAATAAAACTCTGATGATTTATTTAATATAGGTTTTAATTTTTTCTTTCTCTAATTATTTTCTAATACCAGCTTAGGTAGGGACTATCGGCGGTACAATTGATCCGCGATGCACCAGCCACTTTGTCTTCGTTTCATGTTTGCTACCTCTTCGATCTCCCTCTATCCAATAACTTGAAAAAGAGTGCTTCTCTGGAATCCACTTAAAATATCCTGTTATACAGTATTAATCCTTGAAATATTGATTATAGCCTGGAAAATGTAATTATCCCACAAGAGGCATGCCCTTTATCTGAAGGGGCTTGTCAACATTCAACAACTGTGTGTCGTCAGAAGCACAGTGTAAGAGCAACCCTAGAAACTGTTCTGCAATTTGTATAACAAGGACCAACCAGTAACCCATTACAGTAGCTTAAGAAGTAAAGAAAGACCTTTGCAAGATCAATTATTCGAGCCTTCTAATTAAGAAGTACTTGTGAAGGGGGGCAGCCACAGATCTCCAACCTGATTAGTTCAGTTCCGAACGACAGCATCTTGAAATCATTCATCACCTTCGATTGGGTCTAACTTGCTAAAAGGCGCGGGCGCGAACACTTCTCGTACCAGAGTGTTCAATTCGTTATTCGAGTCAGTGATAACTTACAAATGATGATAACAGGCACCTCTAGTTTAACTAGCTCATAGGAGAAATTAATAATAATAATAAAACAACTATACACAAACCAAGTTTTGGGATTGGCACAATTTTCGGTTTCCCCATTCTAAATCTCAGCGTACATGAAGGGACTGAGACCCCTTCCTTGGATCACTCCCGGACCTCCTTATTAATTAAACGCCAAGTGTGCTCTCGAGAGACGCGTTCTAAGAACTCGAACTTGGCTTATGATTAGACATAGCCGTTCATCGTTCACAAATTAACTGTATGGATAAATACCAACCAAATTTAACGAACATGGTACCAACTCCTCGGTCCAGGTGTGCTGACTGAAACTCTCCTCATACTCCGTCAAACAACTTCCCACATCATCAACTTCGTGGGTGCAAACCCGAACCAGACTCTCTTTTGCATTATTTTTATCCATTACGACTCTATGCCTGTGTCAATAAAAAACAATCATTCTAGTCAATATAATCAAATCATCACAAACCTTTGCCAATCTGCGTTTTCTTAAGTTGGACACGTACATCAACAAAGGCCTATTGTTAAATCTTTGGGCAATTGCAATTGCAGTCCGCACCGCAAAAGGCCCACACCACTTGTGAGAGAATACCATTTTGCTCCCGGAAATGGCATGACTAAATTCTTCCGTCGTGATGGCCCTACATCAAAATATTGTTGCCTTTCATCGCTATAACAATAACAGAAGCTTCTGTTCCATTAACGGACCCAACTCTTTGGATATAAATCAGCAACTACTGACATATAATATCAACGCTATTGAACCATCAACATTTGTGCGCACTCGAACGCTCATTATATTCACCAAAATATGTTGTCTTTCACAGACAAAATTAAAGACAGTAGTTCCTTCAAATTAGTTCCAAAAAACGGGTAAAATGCATACCCCAAGGAAAGGATTAATCACTAAGAACACTATATGCAAGGGAATATAATCTTTCTTTCTTTCCCCATACCTAGGTGTAATGTTACCACGAACTTGCAAGCAAGGTTATCGATCCTTTATTTCTATCTGTCTTCTCTTCATTTTCCAAATTCCATTCCAATTATCCAGATATTATGCAGTGGTATGCACCGGCCGTCACCTCTTCAGTTCTCTGCAATCATATGGTAAAAGAAAGAAAGGAAAACAATTAGTGACTGAATAATAGACAAGTTTATTTCCAACTAGTGACAGTGATAAGAAAGGTGATAATGATGCAGAGAATTATTTGTGAAATAAAAAAGTGACATTAAAGCTGCGGTTAATGATGGTGATAACTTGATAATAACATCGTCTACATGTGTAACTACTGTTTCCAATTACTGCGTCAATTCTCCAACTTTATTAGGGCTGGAAAGTTAAAATCTAGCACACAAACACAAAGGAACGTGACAGGGTTCCTATAACTCGTCCAAATAGGGGATGTAAATGCTCAGCGTTGTTATCAGTTATAACCATTTACAGTATCACCATTGAAGCATCGCAAGGCATGCATATAGATCCATCCTATTGCTAGCCGGATAAATCTTGTGAGTAACTTACATATTCTTTGCTGAATTGAAGATTGGAATTAAGAAACCAAAATATGAAGCAAGACATAGTTAACATACATGCTTCAGTTATAATGCTACGGCACATCGTAATAATTTGAATGTTTTCAATCTTGTTCTTATATTCTACTTCCGTAGAGAAGTTATTATAAACATGCCGATTGTTGAATTTGACTATTTCTACTTGCCTGTACTGTTAATTGACTCAATAAATACACTTACAGCTCTGTCCATGAAGTTAGGGTTGGGAAATTGGATTGTAGAATTCAAGGTATAGAACTTTAGAATTATCGACATTAGTTTCTTATCTGTCTGCACTGACTTCGTCAATGTATTAACTACGAAAGTGTACTGTGCAAGCATTTCTTTTAGTTTTATGGTAATTTATGTAGGCAAAACATGACAAACAAATATAGCAATGAATGAAGGATAAGATAATGTTAAGAAAGCATTTATAATGACTAAATTAGAATTAAAGCTGTACTAAAATGTAAAAAAAAAATCTGCAATTTTCATTGGTGCAGCAATTTTAAAGACCAGAAAATATTATAATTAAAAACCAATTGACATTTCGAAAAATGAAACACGCAATCCAAGACAAAAATTACCCATTCTTTCAAATAATAGGAAAGGCATCGTTGCCAGGATAGAAAGAGAAATATACATAGAGCTAGTATTTAACCAGCACCATTTTTTTTTTTAACTTTTGTTTTATTTGTTGGCATCAGCATTTGACCTCGGAAACACAAGTTAAGTCTTCATGGTAATGAAAGAGAAATCACCATGTCTCGAAAAGAGCTGTGTGTGTGTGTTTTGAATTTAAAAATATGCAGGGTGTATATTCCATGTGGGGTTTAATAGAAGCCAGGCCAGCTCCATCTAATCTTGCTTCAATTTATGCAAGTGTAAAACATTGCAACTAATTAGAGCAAGCATCTAAGAAATCGGAAGTAAAATCATCACTGAGAGAAAAGAGGATTCAAACAACATGGAATAGTGAAATAGATTTTCATAAAAATACGCTGATAATTAACTGGCCACCTTATCCATATCTAATCCACACAATTACCTATGGTACGGTATGTTTACATAAACTTCATCCACGCTAAAATATGAAAAACTTCAGAGATTAAGTGTGTGCCTGTGCGTGTGTGTGTTGTTTCGAGGGGAGCTATAATCAAGAGCACTGACTTGTATAGTATTATATCACATCAAAAAGATATATCCCACAAACAAAACTTCACAGACTTGTAAGGTAATTTAAAACGAAATGAATCAATGTCAACGGGTTGAATAAACCGTGAACCCTACTCCCATGTGAAATATAGTCTATGATCTATGACATAATTGCTTACATAAAAAGAAATTCGTTGATGATAAATTGATAAGAGAGGAAAACGATAATAGATCCGAATTCACAACTACCTATAATGATGACTAAATACAATTGATAACCGCAAAATAGTATTTATCCACTCACCGTAAACAAGCATGCAAGAAACTGATAATTGTCAACGTCATGGAAACAACACTAGATGACCTTCGTAAAATAACGTGATATGAATTATATGAAGATTTACACGACTTGAAAGTTATTATTCTTAATCCAAATTAAAAGTGTGTAGAATCTCTCTATTAGACTTCACAGGATATCTATAGATTATTTAAAAGAAGCATATACCTGTACACAAGGCACTTGCGAAACTTGTCATGAAGCATAGCCTTTTCCGTTAAAGAATAATGGGTGGGGTAGGGCTACATAAAAGATGAGACAAGACTAGACTTTAAATTAGACAATATGGAGTTTGATTTGGTCCAATTGTAATTTAAAAATTAACGAGACAAGGAAGTTTGTCCTGTTAGTTCAATACTCCCTTAACTTTTTTTCCTTCCTTTTTTTCTATATAAGAGGTAACAATTCATGTCATCTTAATAAATTCAATTAAAATAACAAAATTACTCATAATAATAATAAAAAATCAATAACAATATACAACAACAACAACAAAACAAATATTTCAACTACAATCCAAATGATTCAAATTCAAATTTCAACAATAGCAAGAACAACATTCTACAAACTTTGAAAACATGTCTAATATACATTATAACAACAATTTAGCAACAAACTAAATTAAGATTATATAAAAAGAAATGTTGCTTTCAAATTTTAAACTATTCAAATATATTAAAAATAATTAAAATTATATTAAAATAATTTTATTGGACCAGATTAGACCAAGTAGTCTAAGAACTTGGTCTCTTGTCTGGTCCAACCTAAAAAATTAATCTAGTCTTTTTTTATCTCTTTAGTCTTTTGAATTAATTTTTCTTTTGCTAAATCAAACGTGTTCGGGTTGGACATAATAATTGGATTTTTGCACAACCCTAAGGTAGGGTCCTAAATCACTCTGCTACAATCACAATTATTGGCTTGGAAATCTGGAGATCTTTATTCTACAAGGGTGCGTGTAAGTATAATAACACTATCAAATAAACCAATATAGATTGATCTAGCTGATATAATCAATAAGATTGTGGGATCAAATTTTGCAATTGATGTGAGGATATTATTTTGGTAGACAATTTGCTCATAAAAGTTCTTGAGTTATGAGACATGTTCCAGCCCTAATAAATTCCCGGGACCCAACTCAAAACTTTCTCCGACCAAGAAAAAAAAAAGCTATCAAATGACAAGTTTGTGAAAATGACTGTTTTGATGGTTTGAAGGCAAAGTTCTCAGATTCCTTTTAGACAAAAAGAATTATCTTTGCAAGCATGTACTGTAGTTATAAATAAGATAGAATAAACTATATGCGTAATTAGTTAATGCAGATTATTATTATTATTGAGAAAAAAAAATGAGTGCAAAATGTCATCATAAATAAATATTAAAAAAAACTACAACGGGGCTAACCTATACAAACCAGAAACCACATTAATCACATTAAAAATTAGAGCGTGCAGCATATATGCATCTCCATCTCATTATATTCTAAAGGTGCTTTGACAACAGAAAACGAGCATCCAAAATTCAGTCAACATATAATCACGGGGAAAGAAATTTATATTAAATTATTAAATAATCCTTTGTGAATGTTGAAATTTGTAGGAAAGGTATTGCCAAAACCCAAAAGCAAACTAAGTACCGGTGAGAGATAGGGAAATTGTTGATATTTTAAGGCATCAATCATCCGAACCAGTGCATAAGCCAGAGGAACTCCAGATTGCCATTTAAGTTAACAAGAGTAGGCACCCCGGGCTTTGGAACGAGAGAGAAACTGAAAAGGGGGTTAAAAAAAAAAACACAAGTTACAGATTGGTAACCTATCAATGACACGTTGATGCATGATCCATATAAACGTGTCAATTCCATCGCATCCTGAAAATTTAAAATCAAACATTATTTTGCAAAAGGAACTGAAAAATCAAGAGCAATTGTAATTGTTAGAAAAGAGGAAATGCCATAGTGATAATTGTCCTTAGAAGGAGTATATTTGACCATTAAATTCTATGTTCCAATGACTAGAGATGAGAAGGGGAATACAAAGAACTGTTATAACGTAAACAGAAAAAAATTCATGTTAAGTTACCGACAGTCCTTAATCAAACCACAAGCTTTCAGGGCGTATGAAAGCACGCAAAATGTCTTCCGAGAACGATCCATTCTACGTTTATCTGCATTTATAAATCAGGAAAAAAAAAAGGGGAGGGAGGCTCGGTATCATCAGTTCATGAACATGCCAGATCCAGTCAATTTTCCGACTATTTATTTACAGATTAGATCTCGCATCATAAGGAAAAACTGATGTGGTTTTCTAGTAAATCTCTGAAATATTACGTTCTATATTTTGGAAAACCAGTTCCAAGTGACGGCAATTGCACACTATTAGGGAGGCGGAAAAATAAAACTCAACTCATACTAGCGCAGTCACAGACGACTTTCATGAATTTGCAATCCGAGCAAAAGGAATCTACAGTCTAATGATAAGGGTTACTGACTAACATTGAAAGAGTCCATTCTAAATAAAAGTCCTCAAGGAGTCGGAATCTAGACGAGTGAACACATCCGCAGGCGCAGGAATTATACGGAAAGGAATGAAATCAGGATGATGATTATATAGAGGGAGGAACGAAAGAAATGCGAAGAAAATTTGTGAAGAGTGAGGACCATACTGTGTAACGTGAATGGTCCCATGCTAGTATCTTTGCCGCTTAACCTGCACAGTACTTAGGGTAGCTACTGCGGCAACCATCAAAAGTCACGCTTTCAGGTTTCCACCGATAATATATAATAATAAATTACTATTGCTGCTATTAAATATTGAATAATAATAGTAGAATCCACCCGAGAAAAACAGAATAAAATCCAACAGTTCCGGGAGAAAAAGGTGGAAAGGCAAATAAACACCGAAGATAATGCCTTTCACTGTCAGATACTGGATGCTATAAACTTCTTCAGCGGTATTCCAGCTCCGTTGCACACCGAGAGAGTGGGAGGGATAAGAATGGTGAGGTTTGGAAATGGGAACAAAGCAGAGCCAGGTAGCGATGAAACAAATTTCCGGCACTGGAAGCTGACAGAAAGAGAAGTGAGCACGCAAAAGCAATAGTATACGGCTATACCAAGTGCCTCTGTGTGCTCACTCTCTTCTGTCAATTTCTATGTCCCAAGAAAGAAGCAACAGGAGAGGACTAAATACAAAAGGCATGCCCAAATTAGGAAACCTCGAGAAAATAAAGCGCTGTTGATAAACCAACGGAACAAATGCCTCCACAATTGGCCCAGATCTGATGAAAATAGAGATGCCCATTCCAGGAAAAACAACGAAATGTGCAAAGAGTTGAAAATCCGAAGGATCCTTAATTTTCTTCCCAAGGGCTTTAAGACGGCGTATATTTGGAAATTTTAGGGTTTGCTACCAAAAAAGGGGCGGAAGAAGGATAACAGATCGATGGAAAAAAGAGCAGGAAAAAAGAAAAAAGAAAAAGGAGAATAACCAAAAATTCACAGCCACAAAAATAGAATGGAAAAGGCTCATGGATATTTGCTCACTCTCGCCCCCGCTCAATTCTGATCCATTCCATCTCGATAGGGGATTGCTCATCCAGGCCGGGGAGTCAGACTCATGCAACACGTACACAGGGAAAGGCCAGTGACACGTGACCAGATCCCCTGACGTGTTAGGGAATAGGAAAACGGAAACGTCAGAGGGTGCCGAAACGGCGGGCATCAGTTACACCACAAATGACAGGATAAGATAAGCACAGGGCGGGAGAGAGGATTTGGAAAAGACGAGGCAGGGGGAAGGGAGGAAGAGGGAAGCGACGCCATGGGGAGGCGTTGCAGGGAAGAAAATGACGGCGATGAAGAGGAAAATTGACAGGAGAATAAGGAAGAGGGATCGCATCGCATCTGGGTCTGGATCCTTCGCCTGGGAAGGGAGTGAGGAGGGAACAGTGAGATATTTTCGGGGGAGGCAGAGGGATATGGAGGGCGCATAAAAGGACGAGGGAAGTCGGGGGTGGGAGGGGTTGTGAGGGACTGGGAGCCGTTGATGTGACCGACCATTCCCTGCCGTCAGATCACCCTCGTGGGGTCACTTTTCCTCTGCCTCTGTGTCTTCTCGGGAATTGCGCCCTTATTATGACCGCGACGTCTTGGACCGCCCACGATTCTCAATTTTTTTAATTTTTTGTTGGCGTCCTTTCTCACTCAGTAACTGACATCCCCTATCCCCGTTCACCCACAACCCCCTCCCTCTCCGGCATTATCGTTTTCTTTTTTTAAATTACTCTCCTGGTTTGATTTCTCTCCACTATAAAAAAAAAAATGTATTCTTCTACATTATTTTTAATCAAATTTTACTTTTTAATAAAATAATTATTTATTTTTAAATTAACATCATTTTTATATATTTATTATTATATAATAGGATATTTTACTTTAAAATAAATTAAAGTAATCATTCTTTAAAAATTTAAAAATATCTTACATTTTTTAATATTTAATCTTAAAAAAATATCTTATATTTTTTAATGGATGAAGTGTATATGTATAATTATTATCTATAATAACTCTCTTTTTTATTTCATTCCACTACTGCCAATTTGCCACCTCTTATAATAAATTTAATTTTAATGCCAATTATTATTTTAAGAAACCAGACCACTAAAGGCCAGCTCAGCACACAGTACAATAAAATGGGAAATAATGAGGCGGAAAAAAATGATTTTATGAATGTGAAATATTTCTTAAGTGAGCCTAATTACATGTTTGGATCTTAATGCTTCAAGTAAAGAATATTGCTTCCAGATTATCGGGCTTAAATTTGTGTTAATTTTTGTAAATATTTAGTTGAACAAGAAAAATACACTCGTCAACGGAGAACACAAGACAGCTTTTTTTGGTCCTGTTTTTTAATTGTTAACATAGCTATTTAATTTGTTGCCAAAACTTTTCTGTTTAATTTTCTTTATTGCCGTTCTTTTAATTACAAGATACTTGATGATTAATAATTTTTTAGCCCGACCTAATAATGAATATTAGCTGGAATAAATCAATATTCTATGTTTTGAGCCTTGCATGCATGCGTGGTTAATATGGAATAAGACCTGGTTATGTTCATCTGAATTATGTAAATATTCCCCTTTAAAAAGAAAAATAAAATGGACGCTATTTGTTTTTTCAGATTGAATGCGCAAACTGATTGGATCACATGGGTTCTCATTTGAATGCAATGGATCCGCATCCGCGATGTGAAAATATACTCCTCCGTCCAAAAATATGACATTTTTTTAATGTGATATGTTAAAAATATAAGACATTCTATATCTTTTAAAGTATAATTAATAATATTTTTTAAAATACTTTTAATTAGGATTAATTAATAAAGTTTTTTAATTGAAACACTATATTGAATAAGAATAAATTTAAAAAAAGTATATAATTTTAAAGATAATTAACTAACTTATTAAAAGGTATAATTTATTTAAAGATGTTTTATATTAAAAATGGGTATGTCCATTTTTTTTTTTTGTCTGTCATGGTATATTATGGCAAGTCATTATTTGGGAATTATGAGTGATATCATAATTTATAATATTAGAAGGCCCAATGATGATTTTTCATCATTAAATTTATTCAAGAGTTTAGAGTTCTATACAGAGTTAGGCTACGAATGAGGAGTAACCAATGGCGGATCTAAGATAAGGCACTAGTGAGGGCAAGATTATTTTTTGAGACAAATTATATATACTTTACGGATAGTAAAAGTTAATTTGTTAGTGTATAGAATCATAAAAACTAGGCTTTATTACATGCATTAAGAGTGGAAAATCAAACTCCAAGTATTTGTTAAAATAATAATAGTAAAATCCCTGCTACGTATAACAACTTAATTCGCTGAAAATATTAAATAACAAATTGAACATATAAAGATCAAAATTATTTTAAACTATATAAATGATTGTAGTAAAAATCTAGAAAAGATTAAAAAAATATAATAACTAATTCCAATATAAGTGCAAGAATTAAATGGTTTCAAATAAATTAAGCCTTGATAAAAATAATCATTTATCATATTTAAATTATTTTAAAATCTTAATCCCCTCTCACTATAACCGTTCTAAATTTTCATGATCATACTGTCAACTTCACTCCTCCCAATATTTTAAATCTAAGGTGGATTTAATTTTACTTCACCCTAACTCCTCGCTTATATTTAGGTGATTATCATTTATCTCTCCCTTTTTTCCTCTTCTATTGTTCCTCTCCCAATCAATAAATTCAAAACTAGCACATGTCAACGGGGACAATTGCCTACCATTAAGTGTGTGGGCAAGTCTGCTACTGGGAGCTACCACCCGAAAATGGGAAAGAAGATAAATGCAAGAGAAATAGCAAAAGAATGTCATATGTTAATTTAAAAACTTAAAGACTCAAATTTATCAGTCATTTTTTTTATTATACGCCCACCTATCTTATTTGTATGATAACTTTTATAAATAATTTTTAATTCAAAATGAATGACACTTTATAATAATTAAATTACTTTTTTAATTTTACTATTCCCTAATTAGCGTGAAGGTATTTGATATAGTTATATAATTATTTAAAGTTAAGGATAAAAATATATTATGAAAAAATTAATTTTTTTAAGATATGTTAAACAATTGAAAGTACTATCAAGTGATAAGTACTGAAAAAATATATTAATTATTAAGTTTAATTTTATCTAATATAAAACTTCCTATACTCATCTTAAACTCCCTTGCAATTGGATTATATAACCTAACAAGTTTAATAATTGGGTTAACTTTTCTGCAGGAACCAGGAGAGAAGGGAAGGTTGGAATGCGAGGTAGATGAAAATTAAGGAAAACATAACTTATATATTACCTCTTACCTAGACCACCTGTAGAAAAGAGGCCAACTTCTCCTGCGTTCTGTGGCGCACGCACAATATTTTTCATATGAGACTAGCTTCAAAAATGTACCTAAAACATGGGACGCGTGCAATTTTCATTTTATTTATAGAAAACACTTTAATTAGCTCCTGTATTTAGGAATGGACGGACAATGACCGGCATATTTACCAAATATTATGTTAAGGAAGTGCAGGTGGATTTATAATTGAATTATATATTTTAAATCTTACATTTAAAATTTATGAATTTAAACTCTTTTGTTTGGATGATTTAAAAGATTTTAAATGGACAAGATAAATAATTAAGTTGATATTCAGAAATGAAGCAAAAATTTAAAAATAATAAGTTTACCTTTATTATTCAATTGATGAGAGACAAGAACTTGATATGAAAAAAAAGAGAGAACAAAAAATGAATTTAAACTTAAATTAAATTTAAATTTATAAGTTATTGTGTATACAAATTTAAATCACAAAATCCATCCAAATAATCCACATTTTTATACCATTTAAATTGTTAAAATTTAAATTAATAATAATAAATTTATGTGTCATTTGAAATTATTGAATGGATAAATTTATCTGATTTATTAATTTAAATTTTAATGATTCATAGCAGTACTTGTACCAAATATAATTATCGAATCCCAATCGGATGGAGTATGTCATGTTAGAGATATACGGGCCTTGTGAGGATTAGATGTGAAGGTTTGAATTTATCACGGTCTACTTTTAAAATAAATCAAATCAGCTCAATAATATGTTTTTTAAATGAATAGTATTAATGAACACGGAAATTGATTGGACAGTACCGTTTTTGAAAAGATAAAAAAGGGTGGGCAGGTTGAGGACGTGACATGGAGTCGTTAAGTTGAGGAATAAGTACAAACTTATCACTGTTTCGAATGACGCGATCACGAGTGCTACCCATCCGCAAGGCGAATGAGAAATTTTTTGATTCCACGTACGTCTCAGTAATTCACATGGTACTCCCTACCTTACAAAATGTCATCCCTCCAAAATATTTATAACGCTGTCATTGATAAAAATTACTTCTTTTATTTAAAAATATAATAAATTTTTAATTAAATTTTATTATTTTAATAAAATAATTATTTATTTTAAATTAATTTTTTTATATTTATTTTATTAAACGTTTTACAATAAATGAAAAGTCATGCATCAATAAAAACACTTTAAAAAAATAATAATTACACCTTAAAAAATTAATAATATTTTATATTTTTTAATATTTAACTCCTCAAAAAATGCTTAATATTTTTAAAGAGAGAGAGTAATGATTTCATATAGTGGGATTCTAAATTAGTCTGAATAGATAATACTAATATCCTCAAATGTTCTAAAATATTGGGTAATGCATGAGAAAAAGGAAGAACTGTGACATTATTTAAATTGTTGATTTTTTTTAAATTTCCTGCATCTATTTTAATTAGTTTAAATTTTATTCATGTACTCCCTCTCTTCATATATATATGTATATATATTAAGTATTTTCTTAAAGATAGAGCTGCAATTTGTATGTATAGTGCTGTATCAATGTCTTAAATATTGTTTACCCCTAGCTAGAATTTTAATAACGGTACCAGGATTTCTGCCAAGACTTTATGATCTGTTTTTTGGATAATGGTATAATTAAAATATTTAAGTGTTTTAAGACAAATAAATTCATATAATAATTCGTTTAGTTTACTTGAAAGTAGAGAAAATGATAATAAAATTCCTTTGATTTATGTGAATGTTATTTTGATATTTTAAAATGTCATAATTTTTTAAAGTTTTTAAAATAAATTTATCATTAAAAAATTAATATAAATAATCAAATTATCCTTAATTTAAATATTAATTTTTATTCACAAGTTTTATTTTAAAATTTAAAATTTTAAAAAAAATTATAAAAATTTAACAGCAATTTACAAATTCACATTTTAAATTTTAATATTTTTTAATTATTATAAATATTAATTGTCATTCATAAGTTATGTTTTAATATTTATAAAATTTTTTTTAAAATTATATGAATTTAATAGCAATTCGTGTGTTTGAATTAATGACAATTTAATTATTTAGATTAATTTTTTGATGATAGAAAACTCTTAAAATTTTTAAAAAAATTATGATATTTTGAGAGATAAAAATATTATTTATATAATTTAAAAATATTTTATTATATTTTTACTCCAAAATATCAAATTAAACATCTTATAATTAGGAAATATATAGGACAGAGTGAACAACTACAAAAAAAACTAGTCAGGCTTCATAATTTTGACATAACCCGCGGGTTAGCCAGACCAATTAATGCCCATTGCTTTTAAAATCATTTTGCCCTGCCACCATCAGACCTTGTGTAATTAAGAGCTCTCAACTCACAATCATGAACGTATGGTGAGTTATAGAGTAAAAATGAATATGTGAAAGAAAATATACTTTTTGAAAGATGCAATCCAATTTCTTTTTTAATGATAGAATGTAATCTAATTTCCGTAAGAACTGGAATTTAAAGTAAATTATCGCTCGTAAAAGTAACAAAGCGATGAGAAAGGGATAAGGAAGGAGCGACGGAGCGAAAGGGAAAGCTGAGTACGGGAGATAGAGGAGGGAAGAGAAGAGGCAGGAACCGGATAGGGGGGACGTACCACTTGAAAAGGTCTTACATTTATGATAATTATTACATTCAAATGTTTGAGGAAAATATTTTTTTTTTTAGGAAAAAGATTAAAATTATTGCTGATTTTTTCAAATCATTATTAATTACTTCTTGAAATTTAATCCGATTGGAAGGCGGAACTACCACATTTACACATGGTCTCGTACAGCAATTTGTATTTTCCACCATTCGTAAACCGCATAGCTTATTATAATTATAAATTTATCTAGTACATTAATGCAAATTATACACATATTTTAAATTTATAATTTTGCAAAGCATGAATTGTGAGGTAACTAGATATGAAAGTACAGATGAATTTGTGAAGGTTCCACAAAAAAAAAATTAATTTTTAGAATATTTAATAATAGTATTTTAAGTTACAATGGCATTTGCTTAAAAAATAAAAAGTTACAGTGGCATTTGCTTATAACAAAAATTAATTTTTATGATATTTAATAATAGTATTTTAAGTTACAGTGCCATTTCAAACGAGTGCTTAAAAAAATATATTTTCCCCACATTTTAGTTGTTAGGCATTTCTCTGCTGGGTTATTCTTATCTCTTGACCAGCTGCTACTTTCTCTAATCTTTAACATTAGCCGCATTCTAAAAATATTTCTTGTCCCAGGACCCAAATCTATGATACTCCCTCCCCTTTTAAGTATAAAATTTAGCAAGTTAATGATTTTTTTGGTAATAATTAATATGACCTCAACATGCCTTCCCTCTCATGTTTAATATTCTCTTTAAAATTGTCCTCGTTAATTTCACACATTTTCTTAAGCGACACGCATATTTTACATGTTCCCCCTCCCTAAATATATGGTACTTTTTTAGAAATTTATTTTGTTTCTTAATATAAGAGGTGTCATGATATTTTTGAATACTTAAACAATTTTACCATTGCTTAGAAAAAAAAGCAAAGAGATATATATTAATTGTATACTTTATCCACCACTACTATGATATTAATTGACATTATTATCAAGAACAAAATTGAAAAAGTTATTGTGATTCAATGTAATTTTAATCAAATGATGAACTTCAATTAAAAATATGTTATATATAAGGATGGAAGGAGTAATAGTGTGGATCTTAATTATATATAGGACAAGGGGGAACATGTCACTTTGGGATGTCTAGGAAGCAATTTGTGTTTTTCCATCCATACCCTTGATTTGCAATGAGGGTAGATGACAGCGCTCCCTCGGATCAGTGTAAGGTAGATGGCATGACTAACATGAGTAAAGTTAGAAACTTATTGGATCTTTAAATAAAATTAATGAATTTTAAACTTTTTTAATTCACAAAATACATGTCAAAAATAATTTATAAATAAAATTGAATGCTATTAAAACAATAAAAGTAAGAGTAAGAAATTTGTTTCAATAAATAAAAGACATAAACCAATCAATTATGAACTTGGTATTTTGTGGATACAGAATGAAAAACAGTTAAAAATGTGTGATAGTGGAAATGCGGAAAGGATGAGAGTAGGATTTGGATGAAAGAAAAGTATGGTAGAGGTGATGCTTAATTAGACATGTTGCATCGGTGATAATGGATGAAAAAGGGGGGGGGGGGATCGGCGGACATAATAATGACAAATGGGTACCTACCTTCCCCACTGTGGCAGCGCGTACTTGCTTTTCTCTGCCCCTTCACAATTCAACCGACGGAACAATCAATAATAACAATAGCACTTTGTATCTAATAAATCCACGCTGCCCCACCAGGACGCGCTGCGCCCACTTGAGCACTCTGAGTCACCCATTTTGTGTTTTCATGGGCCACTGACACCTATACCCTCTCCACTATGCTCTCTTCTCCGTCTTCTCTAATTATGTCTTCAATTCTTCTCCACGTCGAGTCTAATAAGATCATTAATACAATTCAAGTTTCAACCATCACACAGGATTCATTCCAGTTTAATTCAAACTTAGTTACTCCTTTCTTATATCTAAATTCACAACTACGCTTAAATGTCCCCGATTATGCGTTAATTAAGAACGCTCAGAACTTGTACTCTCCACCGCGAGCTCTTCCCATGCGCCTTTGCATGTTCACCTAATTTTACTCAATGCATTTCGCTGCAACATGGGATCTAAAACTGGGCATCCTGCATGTGCGCGCGTGGTTTTGAACGAAAAAAAAGAAGAAGTTATATTTATATATAAGTTGATTCTTAATTCTTCCAATATATCATCCAATAAATATTCTGATCATTTACCATCACACAAATGATCGATCAATGACCATATTATATTATATCAGACACAGAATTTTTAATATCTCACGGTTGACATTCTGAAATAAAATTAAAGATAAAAAAGGCATAAGAAGATAGATTATGACAAAAACTGCTTCATTAAGTGTCAAACCACTTGGACGAAACGTTAGTTTAACTTAACATTTCGTGTTAGATAAGTAGGCTAGCTATGAATTAAACCTCTGCGTCTTTAAGCTCATAAATAAATAAAAAAAAAAAACTTTTTGGGAGGGCGTCCGTGAGTTGTCGAGATGGTGATAGCTTCTTTCCCTCGTGAGAAATCCGTTCAACGAGGAATCTTGACAAGTGGGATCGTTGCAACTCCATGTGACATTGTCTCTGCACACACGCAAACAGGCCAGTGTCTGATTTTTTTCACTTTATCAGCTTCTTCATTCTAAAAAACGACGTGTCAAAGATTAAAACAATCAGCATGTTTAAGATTTGTATAATATGTAGGATATGGGGCAAATTACATGCGTTGCTGTAAATGCAGTTTTTGATCAGGTCAATGTTATGCCTACACTAAGTATCCGGTAATTAGATTAATTCGATGGAAAAATTACATTTTATACTATATATCCGGCCATGTAATTAATACATAGACAAGACTTACGTTATATATATCAACATACAACAATTTATCTGTAAATGAATAACGCATGCATATGTATTACAATAATAAGATGGGTTTGTTTAATTTCATGGCCATTTTTCTTCGAAATTTAAATTCACATTTTTAATTAGACTTGAAAATAAAAGAAGTGCATAGATTTCCGGTCGTATGTGGGATCTCAAATGCGGGAGAGCCGCCGAGGTACAGTGGAGAACAAATTAGGAAACTAAGAAAGTAAGGATTGGGAAAAAGGACAAGGAAAGGACGAAGAATGACAGTCCAAGAACTTAAATTAATAGTAGTTAAGTTTTTAAAAAAATTATTTTTAAAATAAATTATAAATATTAACTTAAATTAATAATTATAAATTTAGAAACTCTAATTCTAAAAAAAATACATATTCGTCATAAATGTAACTTTCAGTTTATAATTGAGTTTATAATTTGTAACTCATTTTTAAAAATATTTTTTCGGGACTTAATTATTATTAATTGAAATTATTCTTTATTCTTTCACAAAATTTTAAAAAGAAATCAATTTTTTAAAATAGAGAGAGGGGAGGGAGGTTTGGAGGAAGGGCATGTGATTGTGAAGAATTAATTTTAGAAAAATCACAGTCACTGACACAACATTATCTACAATTGATGTTGCATGTACCGTTATTTGCGCTGCCATATCACTCAACACGATTGCCACAAATTTTATTACTAAAAAATAATTTAATGTTTTGCCCTTTTGTCGCTACCTTCTTTCTTAATTTCTTGAAATATTTTTCTATGCACCTAGGGACCATTTCAAAAAAAATGTTAAAGGTGGTCCCAACAAATATATTAAACCTAAGAAATTTAGCCCAATCGTTATTTTAATACTAAAATGATGCTTGATTCACTTAATCACTCTTTTAAACACTCTTTCACATCCCCAAAATTATATATTGATGGACTCAAAATAACCAATATTTTTGAAATTAGTGCGTTCTTATCACACTTTTTATATCAAAATTTAAGCTTTTGACCTTTGCACTCTGTATTTGTGTGTCAACATGCATCTTGGTATATCTAGCCATGTCAGATTTAAATTTGAATTCGTCTGAGGGACTATATAAGTACTGAATTTAAATTTAGACGACATGTGTGATTCCTTCCAGGCACAGCTTTTTTTACGCCCCTTGATATGCCTTTGCAATTCTGTTTTATCTTTTTTTAAAAAAAAAAATAAGAGCATTTTCCATCGGTGACAGAGTTTAATTTAATTCCATCGAATACAGGAGGCAAGAGAAGTAAATACCTACTTTAACAACAACCTTTTTATTTCTAAAATTTGTTTGAGTACTTTGATTATTCTTTTCAGAATAATGACTCAAATATTTTTTTAATTTCTATTTCTAAAATGTGTTCTAAAAAAATATTCAATAGAATTGTTGCAAGAACAAAAAACAGAATCAAACAAGCGAAACTCTTTTCAACTACATTTATCATATATGTAAAATGTTTTTGGGATCAAACTGTAAATTATTTGCTTGAAAAATATATAAGAAGCTCATATTTGTGAACTCAATCAAAATGAGTCGATATCAAGTAATTATATCTCTAATCAGATATAAGAGCTAAACAAATTGATTTTTATAGTTTTATACGTAACGTGTGCGAAATTAATGCTTCCCTTTCTACAAGCTTATAGTTAATTTGGATGTCTTGTGGCCGAAAAGTAATTAGTTGAGCATACTGTAGTTGTTAAGGGGGAAAAACTGGGTGTATTATATTGGAGTCTAGAGAAATATACAAGCGTTGTGATGTGAGTCAAAGGAGGGTGAGAATAAAAAATGGATCGAAGATTAATAGAGACTGCAAGTTGCAAATTATATTGGGAAAAAGTCTGAAAATACAAGACAGTGCAGCTTAGGAATGGACAAAAGCAAAGTAACTTTTGCTTCTTGAACCATATCCTCAAGCCAAGTGTTTTTTGATTGAGCAGCCTCCATTGAGTATCGATTGATCCCTTAAAAGATGCATGACATGTAACTTCACATCCCCTCTCTCTCTCTCTCTTTATTTTGGTGTGGTGAGTGACACGTAACTTTGCACTTTAGGAGCAACTTTTGACCAGGCACAAAGGGAACCAATGAGACGTCCCTAATTAAGTAACCACCACGAATATGAGTGGATATATAGAAAAGCAAAAGTAAAAATAAGGCCTCTTTCATCTTCAACCAACTGCGGTGTAGACATGATGTGGGCGAGGCCTCTTTTATCCTCAACCAACCACGATCAAATATATGTGCCTATGTGTTACTGAAATTTAAATTAAATGAGGAATCAGGCTAGCTTGTTATTAAATTTCAAATCCATGCCCATAATCAGGTTAGCATATATGTAGCATTCAAACTTCAAAAAGTGAACCGGCTCCAGACTACACGAATCAACTAGTGAGTTTATGAAGTAGGATGAATCAGACTAGCTTGTTATTGCGTCCAATTCCAACCTAGACGCATAGATTGGTAGATTCAAAGGGAATTTGGATCCGGTGAGTTTCTCAAATCCATTCATTCAATAAATATCTCAAATTACTGTTTCATTAAATCAAACGACTTTAACAGATTTTGTCATTATAATACTAAAAAAGTATTGAAACTAAGGTTCTTTTAGGAGGCAACATATGCGGGGATTATTTCAATTTTTGGTGAAATGTATTTTGATATTTTTCAAGCATTGATAAAATTAATTGAGACACTTGTTGAGTGAGTGGATTTAGGCTAAATCCAAATCTATTTATATGCTAACTAGCTTACATCATTTTTTTCTCATCAAATTAAATATTTTTTTAAACCTAGAATTCTGGCCCAAATAACCCGCTATTATTTAAACCTTTTAATATATAATTCACTTTGATCTAATGTCAACTTTCTAAAAATAATAATAACATGCTTTAACTTTCCTTCATCCAGACCACATTTCAGAAAACATAACGTAAACATCCATTTCCACCACGTTGTGCAATTAAGAACACGCAAATACAATATAATCATAATCTGTCATAAGAATTTATTAGTTGTCAATAGTTAAGAATGAAAAAATTTGAATCTTGCTTGGGATTTGTGCTAAGAATGGGGAGTAGAAGCCTGAAAATGGGAGAAAATGAAAAATGGGTAAGATTAGCGAAAGGACGTTACATCTTAATTCAAAACTTTAAGCTCATATCTAATATTCATATTAGCTAAAGTTGTTTCTCTTTATTTATATTATTTATTAAACCTAATTTCATCTAGTGTGGGAGTTCCTACATCATCTTAATTCCACTTATACTTAAAACAATTTAAAAATTTTCCTATCATGTGTGAGCTCACAAGCTTTCTATTTCAAATAAAACCTAAACATTGAGCCCCTATGCTTCCAATTAGGCCCACCCAATTTTACAAACTTCAAACAGTGTGGCGCACATAGGTCTTTGCTACAACCAAGGTCAATCCCATTTTGAATTTTAAACATGTGGGCAATAACTGACTTTTAAGTTCTTGGCAAAATTTGGCTTTAATATTACTTGTTAAGAATGAGGGTGACTACTCGGGAAAAGAGGAAAGAGGAAAAATGGGGAAGAATATAGTCAATGACAATTTTAAAAATAAGAAAAAAGGATAACTAGCATAAGTAGAATAAAAAATATTAGAATTTCATAACGTGTCATAAGACCTGTATCAGCCTTTACAGCATGCTTTGCTATCGCTTTTAAAAGAATTTCAAGAATCCTAATAGGACTACCACATATTGCTTATGTAACAGCCACATTCGCACACTCAATAATTAGTATAATTCTTTGACAAAACAACTCTCTTTATTCTTCTTCCTCTTTTCCCACATGGCTATCGTTTGTACCTTGGATGGTTAAAGAACCTTCCCTTTCTAGTGAACTAGAAATTTCAAGAATTTTTATATTAACAACGACATCACAATCGATGATGATCTTTCTAGACAATAATGATGATGATGGAGTAGATAGGTTCTCCATTAATGAATGCTGAATGGATTCACTCAAGATCAAAAAGAGATGTAACATTCTTCCATTAATTTTGCTCATTTCTCATCTCTCTTCAATTACTCTTCATTTCTAACAAGTGGCATTAAAGTTAGGTTTTATCCAAAACCTATAAATCTATTATTATATATACATTTGAAGTCCCAAAATGGGATTGGCTCTAGATATAGCTAAAGTTGTGAATAAGAGCAGGGTTAAATAATCTATTTGTTTAAACTCATTTTTATAAGAATTCAAGATTAAAAAAATAGTATTTTTTTAAAAGAAATTTGGCTTTAAAGCCCGACCCTCATGATGCCCTCGCAGACCTTGAAAAATGACCCATTTAAACTTGTTTTTATTTTACCCCTTAAAAAATAAAATATTTTTTAATTTTAATTTTAAATTGAATTTAAACTTAAAATATATGTTTACACTTTAAAATTAATTTTTTTTATTTTTTAATTTTTGAAAATTACAATTAGTATTATAAAAAAGAATATGAAGTATTATGATTAAAAATTTTAATTTTTATAAATTTTTTAAAAATAATAAAGATGAGTTTATGGGCTCGGCCCACCTGTTTCTCAGTTCTAGCTGTAATAGGGACTTTTGCATGCCACATCATTTGAAGCTTCTAAAAGTTTGCTAGCCCTAAAGTAGGAACTTAATGTTTGGAGTGTCTTTAATATCGAGAGTTTGTGCTTTTGTGAACCTACACTTGAGGGAGAGATCATTAAGTTATTTATGTGTAAGTGAAATTTTAGCTTAATAATCAACACATATATGAACCAAAGCATAAAGGCCTCTAATGCTTTCCCTTTATTCTGTCGTGAGCAAATACTGACAAAATATTAAGTAAAGGTATGAGTACAACTACTCAATAATCAATATAGTATAATTTAAGTACATGCAAGTTAGTTAATCATAGAAATGCAAAGTAGACAATTCATATAAATCATAATGATAACACATAGCACATGTCATCTCAATCACAAACTTATCAACCATATGACAATATAACAATGAAATACATGATCAATGACTTTCCTTGTAACTTCCTAAAACCTCCAATTGAAATCATGGGTTATTAAATCAAATAGGATTGCATTCATGTAAATGAACTAATCCAAGCTCATTAATTGTGAAAAGTCACCTGATCAAAGGTTATTACACTCAATCATTCACTTTTGGACTATGATTGTTTTCCATTTTTCAAATCCTTGTGCTTGCGAGTCTCTCTACAAGCAATAGAATAATTTTTCAACAAACAATGAGACAAGTGGTTAGCCTTCAATTATTGAAAGGTGGCCATACCATATAGATTTATAACTACTCCTTTCCTAAAGCAAACTCTCACCAATCATGATTATGCAATAAACATGCTTTTAATTATTATATCAAACTCAACTTATATAACATTTCATATACCACAATCACATTTTATCACAACTCATTTTCTCATTCAAGATGCTTATCTTATAACCACATGCCACTTCATTTCTTCTTTCCTTTCCTCTCTTCTTTTGTCGAGCTCGAAGGCTCATTTAATTAAAATTTTTGCCATCCACATTAAGAAGGCTAGCTTAAGTCTTCAATTGGGTCCAAACAGCCCAACACCACACCAAACCCAATTCAAAGCCCAATAGGTCCATTAGACCTCTCTAACCATACATTATAACCCACTTATGATTAAATTTGTTAATTACTCTCTATTTACTTAATTAATTCAAAAGTTAATTTCTAGAATGTTACAGTATCCTTTTGCAAATCTTACATGTTTCTCCTCTCTCCTTGTTTCTAGATAGTCTCTCGCCATTCCTAACAAGACTAAATCTCTATATTTCCAATGAGGGCTAGCTCATTTTTGGGCTTCAAACGGTATGGCACACATTAGTCCATGTTGCAGCCAGGACTAGTCCTATTTAATAGTCTTTTTAGATCTCAAGTGAAATTGGGCTTTGATAACACTGATTAGGATTTAGAGCGACTGCTTAGGAATGGTGAGAGAGGAGAAATGAGCAAGAGTAACAAAAAATTTTAAAACTCAATACTCAAGTCTATGGGTGTTTCTTTTTTATCATATATCAATTATTAAATTTAACTTTTCTTGATGTGAGACTTATCATATTGACTCAAGTCAACTCACTTAATTTGTCGTCATCATGTTTATTATCCAAAATAAAACAATTGTTGTATTTAATTATGCATATAATTTTTTATCATATATAAAAATTAGGAAAAATATTAGTGTAATTCCGTCTAGTTTAAAACCATGCAATGTAATCATCTAACGCAATTTTGCTTGGGCTTACTTATTCAACCCAGTATGCCTGACAAAATGAGTTGTATGGGCCAATTGGTTTAAGATCCAACCCGAATTCCAGAGTTTAGCAGTGTGACTTATTCCATGAGATCCTATATCATGCCATGCTACAGCCACACTATATATTTCAAAGTAAAGTGCGCGTGAAAAAAGAAAAAAATTATGTTAACTCACTTTAGTATCTGCCTAACTGTATCTGATCTTTTTTTTTTTTCTAAAACATGTGTCTCAGTTCCATGGTCATTTAATACGTTGTAAGCTTAATTCTTTCTATACTCTCAGATTTATATTTTATTTGTAACATACTAAACGTTTAAAATACCGTATTGACAGTGTATTACAGATTAATAGAGTCGAGAGAATACTTTATCCTTAAAACAAAGTGGAATCAAGAATAATTTAATTAAAACTTAAGAAAGTTTGTTATGTGAAGGTTGCTACTGCGTCTGCTATTGGGATTGAATATAGAGAAAGTGGGCAATTAGATGATTGCTCATGGGGATCCTAATTTGTAAAGCATTATGGAAGCATAAAAGATACAATACAACTTTCTTACATGTTAGGTTGTAAAGGTGAGTGAATATGATCGATGTGAAAAGTTGCATAAATAAAATTAGACTTCATAATAATATAAAATAAGGAAAGATGACTCATAAATTTTAACCTTATAATTTTGAGTTAAAATATAGTTTTCTATCACTGTTTTTTGCTTGTTTGTCCACCCCCTCATTTTCGGGTGATTGCTATCCATTTCTAATATTATGGGCTTGTTTGGATATTCATTGAGAATTAATTTTGGGATCAAAATTACGGTTTTACAAAAGTTTATCCAAATACCCTCATTTTACAAAACTCCATTTGGTTTAGAAAACTCCATTTTAGAAAAGCTGAAATTTCTTTCATTTGCAAAACTCCATTTGGCTTCTTTTCTTTATATAATTTATTTATACATTCAAAATTGATTTTCAAGAAATCATTCAAACATATTTAATTTATCAAAATTAATTTTTAAAAATTTATCCAAACATCATCACGTTCTAGTAATCAATTTTTTCTATAATCAATTTTTTTAATTGAAATCCAAACACACCCTATATTTATTTTATTGTTATTGTTCAAAATAAAACATAACATGAGATTTTCCTTTCCGTTATACCATTTATAATTCATATCCATAACTTCATATAAATCTTAAAGTGAGCATTGTTCGCATCACGTTCTAGTTGCAGGCAACTAATTTACCTTTCCGAGCATGAGATTTGAAGCAGCTTTCCTATAATATGGTCAAAACCCAGAACACAACTTGCTTGATGTTGATTCTTGAGCAAATTGTTCATAAAGCAGTCACTCAACCTAAAAAGAGTAGACATTACAAATAATAAATATGTGTTTGGTTCTTAGTTTGACAAATAATAAATTGAATTTTTAAGTGTAGTTTTCAATTAGGGTTGTTTAGGATAGTTTAATTTTTTTTAATAAATTATTTTGTTTTATTAGAAAATAAAGAAAGAGAGGCGCAGCATAGTATGCAAACGCGTCACTTATATATATAAAGGGAGAGTAGAGGAATCAATGATTGGGAGGGAGAAAAGAAATAGAGTTGGCGCAGCACAGAACAGTTCGTGAGTGATGGCTTCTCATTTTTTTAAGTAGTGCTGTTTGGTTTTTAGTTTTATGAATATCTAATTTTTTAATATGATCAATCATAAATTATGATCCTAAACTTTGATTAGAGTCTTTAATATTTAGAAAAGAGTTTATTTTAGCTTTATTCTTATCGCACCTGGAAATGCAACGCGGACGACGCGAGAGTGGAGGTTCTGGCCATCGGAAGGAAGACCGAAGAAATGGGAGTTGCCACCAAGATTTTGAGAAAAATCTTGAAAAACCGTTTAAAGACGGATAAGGATGGTCTGTGAAAACAGAGAATAGGTTCGGGAGTCGATTGAGTGTGGGAAAGATGTTAGGCACCCCACAACACTCGTTTGTGAGAACGATTACCTAAAGTTTGTTGTGCTATGTAAATATAGTTTTAAAATTATTTTAATTATTCCTGTTATATTCACGTGTTTGATAAAAATGATAAGAATTAAGTGAGAAATATTTATTTATTTATGAGGGAGGACTTGACTCAGAATTCGACTCTGAGGCCTACGTACCCTGTGATGGAGATCAAAATTCACGTAGTTCGGGATTGATAATTGTTGGTGAAAATATTTTTTTAAAGAGAAATTAATCAAAAATAACTCACCATTTTGTAAATAAAATAATTTTTGAAATTTTGACATGTGTGTTTTAAATTACAAAAAGTGATTTAATTTCAATTATTTTCTCAATTTTTGAATTTTTGGAATAAGGAGAGAAAAGAGTTTAAAATTATTTTTCTTTTATGTTTTATGATTGGAATTTAACTGTTATACCTGTAGAGCCTTATTGGTTCATACAGTAATACAATTATTCTTTATATCTATAGAGAATCCAAACTCTCACACGATAAAATAGTTTAACAACTTAGTTTATTTACTTAAATTTTTAAATATTAATAATATTATTATTTTTTTAGTGCATTCATACATATATACTTACTTCTTTTTTTTAAAAAAAAAGACTCTTAATCATCATACCTGTAAAGCCTTATTGACTTTTACGATAACAAGATTATCCTAAATATCTACGGAGATTTAAAATCTTCACACTATAAAAAATTAAATATTATATATTTTAATGCATAATTATACAATTCACATTTTAAATATAAAAATTTTAATCGCTATACCTACGAAGTCTTATTGACTTTCACGGTAAAATAATTATTTTAGAGGTCTATGGACATTTAAAAATCTCATATGACCAAAAGACATAATTGGTAAATATAATTATAATCTAAATTCATTAATTAAATTAATTAAAATTATAAAAACCATATTATATTTATTTACAAAAATTTATTTATTTATTTACTATATACAAAGTGATAATCACATCATCTACAAGGATTTATTATCCCATACGATGATGTATTTAATTTAAATCTCAATGAAGATTTTTAAAATCTTTCATTAGACTTAAATATTTTATTAATTTAAATTATATATAAAAAAGAGTTAATTTTAATGACGAGCCTTTGAAACTCATATTATTATATACGTTTATATATATAAATTATATTTTCATACATGTAAAATCTTATTGACTTGAATGGCATGAAATCACTTTAATTGTCTACGCAGATTCTTAAAATCTTACTCGACAAATAAATCAAAAGCCACATATGTTAATATTATGATCAAACCATACCCAAAACAATCAGTATGAAATTAATAAATTTTCATAATTAATAAGCAAGCATAATGATAAATTTTTAAATACCGAGAAATTAGTAATTCAATTAAACTATATTCTTTGATCACTAAAAGGTATAGGATCATATCTAGTCTCATATATAGTTGGACAGTGATCCATGAAAACTTGAAATAAAAATGTGATTCAAACCCATAACCTTTAGCCGATGCTTTAAAACTTGAGAACATACTCTTATATTTCCTAATATATCATCAAATACTAAATTTGGATAGCTCTCATAATGCAAGCAGTAAGTTCATGAAGTTATAATTTTGAAGAACTAGATTGTTAATCCGTCTTTAAGCATTTAAATGAATTTAAATTTACATTCATCACCAAATCAGAATAAATAATCACTCAATGCATGTCCATATTAAAAAAATTAAACTGAATTTCACATGTTTCTTCTTCAATATATATGCACACAAAATTTATCACAGCCATCATTGTATTAGCAATTCTTCAAGCAAAATATTTTAGCCAAACCTATTAATGCAGGCTCAACGCATTTTTTGAGAAGGAAGTCAAGACCTCATCCATGAATTAGGACACTCTGAATCATATGCCACACACAGTGCCATGCATCTCGTGAAAATACAGGAGTCATAATCTCAATAAATGCTGTATAAGGAAGCAGATGAGGGATGGTGCATTATCCTGATTCCTCTTCTACTACTTTTTTGAACTTCACGATCGCCGCTCTCTCTCATTCTTCCCCCTAGTGCTTCTCTACGTGTTCATATCTGCTCCTCCATGCTCTTTTTTTTTACTCCTCCTATTTTTTTTGCTGTGTTCGTTTCTAGCTTCCCTTCCTCACTTGGCCTTTGTTTCTTCCTCAAAAATCTAAAGCCAAAATCACAGGTCCTCTCCTTTTTTTCCGGTCAGCTCCCTTCACCGCTGCAGCCACCGTCTTCTTTTTCCTCGTGCATGTCTGGTTTTTTTCTCTCTCCATTTTTGTTTCTCTCCTTCTATGCTCTGTTTTTCTTCCATTTTTCTCGTCCATCCTCGATATCTCCTTCCTCAATTTTTCCTCATCCTGATGCTCTGTTTTTGCTTCCTTTTCTGTCTCCTCTCGGACTCGCGTTCTCAGTCTTTCTTCTCCTCTTATTTTCCTCCTCTTTCTGTCTCTCTCTTCTCGTGCTCCTCAAGCTTGATCGATATGAATGTCTCTTCGAGATTGGAAGAGGAATGGCAATAGTGGTTGCGAGAAAGGACCAAAAAAATAGCAGCACTCATGACCCTCTGTCGTTCCAAACATAAGAGACACACTCACGACCCTCTGTTTTTTTTGCTGGAAATAACAGCAGCAGCCCTCTTTTTGATCTCTTCTCGTTTTGGTTTTTCTTGTGCCTCTTCCTCCACAGAGAAAGGACCAAGAAGAGGAATGGAAGCAGACTCCTCCTCCTTTTTTTGTTCCGACGTCCCCCTTCTACATCGCTGTGTTTCTCTCTTTTATTTCGCTATACACTTCCTTTTTTTCTTCCATTTGCGTGCATGTGTGGCTGTGTTTCTGCTCTGCTTTTTGCTTGCGTGTCTGACTCCATTTCTATCGTCCGGTCTTCTCTACGTCTGGCATTCTTCTACATTTTTTTTGCTGTATAGCTGAAAACTCTCTCATCTCTAGCTTGTTTTGCATGACCAGTACTTTTCCTTTTTCTTTGCTCTGCATTTTCATTTTGATCTTTCTGCCTCTGTGACTCTGGTTGCTGTTCACGCATTCTCTGTGCACGCCTCTGGTCTTTTCGGTTTAAGTCTTTTGGCTGTGGTGAAATTACAGCATTTCGCCCCAACCTTTAATTAATTAATTAATTTTTTATTAATATTTATTATTTTTTTAAAATTAGATTAAGAATATATTATTTATTTTCAAAAAATAGCAAAATTTAAGGAAAGAAATTTAAACATAGTTGGGTCTTAAAAAGTTAATTCCCAATATCTTTAAATGGTTGGGGTAATTTGAAAGAGATTTTTAAATATTTAAGCAAGATTATTTTTTTTAATTTTTTTGTATTATTATTATTATTATTATTATTATTATTATTATTATTTAAAAATATAATCCTAAAAAAGGATTAAATTTTATTTTTGTATTTTTATATTTTTTGATTATTTATTATTATTTTTATTAAATTAGAAAAATGCTCGAATAAAATACAGTGTTCACAATTCTAATTTGCTCTTCTTTACTCTATCTTTAAATTTTATGTTTTAATTGCTATTGCTAATTAGAAAAGCTTTATTGCATGATTTTTGAATTATAAATTTTATCTAATGTTTTGATTGTTATTATCGATTGATATAGTAATATAAAAGCAATTTGGCTTGGCTTGAGTAATTACTTATACTTTATTTTTGGTATGGCTAACTTAAAATGGTTGTTAGGTTATGGGTTAAGAGAGATTTTAATTAATCTATAACTTAATTTCTTATCTAATTCTTAAATGATAATTTAAAAAATATATAATAAAATTAGAATAATAAAGTTAAATAAAATTAATGTATTTGGTGGATGGGGAAGATTGAGTTTAAGTGATTGAGTTGTGATTAATTGCATTGCTTATTCTTGATAATTTTCTCAGTTGAATTTTCTTTATCTAATTCTAATTTAGTTTTTTCAATTAATTTCATCATAAAAAACCCCATTATTTACATCTTAATAATTATAATTTAAATAATTACTTTATTAGCTCTTAGAAAGATAATCTAGATTGTGCTTTACTGTAAAATTTAATTTTTATTGATTTTGGTATTTTGAAACGTTTGAGCAAGTTGGATTCATTGCCCGCCTGATCCGCTCCAGACTAATATAGATCCCTGCATATATACGGTTGCATAACTTGGGACTCAAACACAAGACTTTAGATTAAGCTGTCCAGATTCTTAATCACTTGGACAAACGCCTGTTAGTGAAACACACTGAATTTTAATTGAGTAGTCCAAAGAACCCAAGAACAATTGGCGTTGACAATGATCCGCACCTTCTTTTTTGGGCCAACAAAAATGGAGAAAAATTAACTATTAACTTAAACAAAAAAAAGTTGAAAAAAAAAAGTAATATTTGGAAGAACAAACTTCATTGTACAATTTTACATTGCAGAAGTGTTTTCGGTGTCCACAACGGTTTTTTTTTTTTGGGACCACCGACTACAAGGTTTTAAGTCACTCGCCCCTTGATGTTTTTGGACTAGACCCTCTTTATCAACCCAAAAAAAGTCACTCGCCTCGATCACCAGTTTGTAAGAAAAATGAAAGGATCACCAAATAACTCACCGTGAACTAGAATTTAAATACTTTTCAATTTTCATTACTTGATTCACAGCACATTTTGGCGTCCATTTGTGCTTATTGTTAGTCTTATTCCGATGTAAGCCAGTTTTCCACAACTTGGTGGCAAATTACAAATAGCCTCACCCAAACAACCACGACATACATTGGCACTTCACGTATAGCTCCTGAAACCAATAGGATTTAACCACCCACACGCCACACGGCACAGTAAGTCGGAGGTGGAGCTACTCACTTAACATAGAGTCGCCAAGTTTCGTTCACTTGTCATATATGCAAAAGCACTAGTTAGGTTGATTGCAAACACATCGGAAATCGCCTCCAAATTATGTCTCCCTAGAAACAAGGAGGCAAAAATTGATAGATACTAACTCTAATACCACCATACTCACCTAACTATATAGATAATGCTAGCAGCATTGTGGGAATCAGTGATTTGCCACAACAATAAATGCCTAATGAAGTAATACACGGCCTAGGTTGAATTACAGGGCCAGAAGCCAGGAGGAAATACCGAAAAGCTGCATGGAATATTGCACTGATCAGCAAAAGCCAAGCAAGCAAAAAGCTCCGAGAGAATGCACAATGAGTAGATATCGATTTCTAGCCTCTTTGACGCTTCTTTCCAGCCTTGGCAGCACTTCCTTGCGTCTTGGATGAACTTGATGCCTTACCCTTCATGTCATCTACCTTTTCTGTTGAATCCGCCGAGAATTCATTCTTCGCATCTTTTGTCTTCGATGAACCAGATTTAGCCTTGCCAGAGACATTAACATTAGACTTTCCCCCATTTTTGGGGGGCCTCCCCTTAGAAGCAGGTGAATTTAACGTTTCTTTCTGGGGTTTTTTCGGGTTTTCTTGCTTGGTCTTGGAAGAAAATTTGGGCTTGATAACATCATCGTTCTTTGTTTTGCTGGTCTTGGGAGTGTCAGTGTCAGTGTCATTGGATTCAGTCATCATTGGTACAGCGTCAGCAGGTTTATTGGAACCACTTCTTGAAGCATGATCCTTTGATTTTCTAACGCCATCCTCCGATTTGGGGATACTCTTGGAATCTTTGGATTTGCTACCAAGCTTGCCGCCATCTTTCAACTTATGGCCAGACTTTGTGGATGCACCCTTTGATTTGCCGGATGCAGATCCTCCACTGCCAACATTCAGAATTCAAAATTTAAATATCAAATAATGGACGACAAAGTTAAATTTATGATTTCCACAAACCTCTTGGAAGGAGTATCCGTATTTCTTCCTTTAGTTGACTGACTAGCACTTTTTTTCCTCTTCCTATTTGAGGGCCTATATACAATCATAAAAAGAGAATGAGGCCCCAGAAAAATCTCAAAATACATGCAGTTAGAAAATTCAACAAGATTCCCCAAAGTCAACCGAATTGAATAAATCCAAATGAGTTTTACCATAGGTAAAAGACAATACTACACTAATGTAAATTTTAATGAAGATGGGGGAGAAAATCTAGCCTAGGCAATTTGGAAATGGAACAAGGATCATACTCTGTCCCATTTCCATTATTATCTCTATCTTTCTAAGTCATCATACTCTTTATTTATAATCATGTCAATTAAAAATTAAATCAACCTAAATACTTTCACCAAATCTCATTACCTATTTTATTAGAGGTCTTATTATTTTATTTTATTTTTAACTTAATCATAGCTTATTGGAGGGCTTAAACACACTCACCATAAATTTAGTTTCTAATGTATAAATTTTTTGTCACTTAATATTATTTGCTTTGTATTTCCTGTTTTTTTAAACAAAAAATTTAGATCCCTGGGGACTTGCATTCTCAAGGAGAATGAGAATTTTCTTTTCAGTTTATTTTTGGGTGGAGGGTGTTAATTTCCCCGACAATAGAGAATTGAGATAGGGATCTGAAAACTAGTTGATAGAAATATCTGCAAACATAATTATCTAAATCCGTCACCATAAAATGATTTAAGAAAACAACAATTAACATAAAACATACACATCAGCTGAATCATCAGCGCTTGCATGGCCATCTCCGTCCTGTTAATGGAAATAACTCTCGTTGAGTTAGATATTGAAAAAGTTTAAACACAAGGCAGACACCAGAATAAGATTCAGAGTCAACCTGAACAAAATCCCATCTTTCCCTTCTAAGATTCAATATTTCTGTATCACCATCATCATATGCAACCTAATGTGGAAAGCACACAACTGTCAGAAAAGTATATAAAAGAAAAACCACCTTGAGTTTAGCTTTCAATAGTTAACGTTGTAAAAAGGGTTGGGTTATTCTTGGTAACTAAGACAAGGAGAAAACTTTTTTTTTTTTTTTTGCAAGAAAAAAAGGGAAGGGGGGCTTTGTAACTTGTAAATCACCTTGTGCTTCTTTTTGGCAGAATCAAAGGACTCAATGGTACCACTGTAAAACCTACAAAAGGTCATATTTCTGTCAATACAAATAGGTTTCATATGTTTTTATTGAAACAAAATGAAGGCATATTAATAGTGAAAACAGGATACGCATACAATTTAACTGAAACTCACCAAAGAGAACTGTGCTTCAACTTAAATTCGCACCCTCTCCCTCCTCACTCCAAAGAATACAGGAGATGGAGGGCCATAAACAAATATAATACATTAAAATGCAGCGAGGTGTACTTTCGATAACGTATATTCCAACTTTGTCTATGAACCATTTAAGGAAAGACAAGCAAACTAAGCTAGAATGAAAAATCTTTGAGCGGGGCATGTTTATTGAACAAACTGGTTTGCCACAACAGCCACCTACAGCATTTGTAGTCTAAGTGATGCAAATAGAACATAGAAATACAATGACATATTTGGTAGAGGAGGCAAAATTAAAAGGTCATCCATGGGTGATTAATCCAGCAATAATACAGACATACAAACAACTATTTATGCAAACCATTCAAAGGAAAGTAGCATACAACACACTTTGCCTTGTCAAAATATCCACTGTTATAAAAGAATAGCCAAGTACTTACTCATGATCTTCTGGCCACCAAACTTTAACCCGTGAACCAACAAGATTTTCACCATATACCTTGATATCAGACTTCTGATAAAGCATTTAGATAATCATCAATCAAGCTGGGAAGAAAATTAAACTTCTGAATTGAACATAAATGGAAGGAATTCCACATGCTTTGAACTAATTAAAGATTAAGGCATTACAAGATAAGTCAGTATACATTAAGACTTAATAATAACTTCAAAATATTTCACTCCAAATAAATCAAGTATACCATAAAGAGTGAGACAGAACATCAAAAATTGATACTTCACCACATTAGCTATGCCCATTTATATAGGTAAAAAACAATTTGACATAATAGCAAAGGTCTAACTAACAAATAAGAAAGCTGCAGAACAGATGTTTCCATATTTATCAAAAAAAGAAAAGAAAAGAACAGGACAGATGTTTCTATAGCTTAAAAAAAAAAAAAGGAAACAGGGGCTCATACATCATCCTTTCCTGGAGTAGATTTCCTCTTCAAATTCTTCTTGGGCGTTTTCTCTAAATATTGTTCATCTTTGATCAATCTTGTACCTGTCTTTGGTGAAGATACTGTTTCCTAGATAATTTCACGACAACTCCATAAATCAATTGACTAAAAAAAAAAGTAAAATATAGATTATACTGCGAAAAGACGGCAGATAATACCAAAGAAACAGGCTATCAACAGCAACCTCTAGAGTTACCTTTTCTTCATTAGCAGATTTTGCTACATCCAAATCAGAGACTTTGCCCTGCTTCTGCCTTTTATTTTCCTTCAGGTGCTTCAAAGAGGATCCAACACCTCTATTGGTCCTATCTTCTTTCTCAGTTGACCGCCTTTTGCCCTCTGAACCACTTGTACTCTCACTTGTTTTTTCAACTGAATCTACTGCATTAGTTTTTCTCCCATCAGAGTGCTCACCAGGTGCCTTCTTGGCAGACCGCTTGGTAGGTTTTGCATCTGAATCACATGTTACTTCTGACACCTTTTTGGCAACACCTTCAGAGGAAATGGCAACTTCTTTGGCCGGCCTTCCTTTCTTATTTCTTCTTCCAGATTTTTTGGAATGATTTTCATCAGGATGGCTTAGACTAGGAGAAGGAGAAGCCATGGCTTCAGACTCATTGTTTCCAGCCTTTCGTGATGAAATCTTAGCATGACTCTCCTTGTCATTCTCTGAAGGTCCTACTCCCTCAGTGGAATGGTTTTCATCAAGTGAACTACAAAGTTCCTTCTTGTTACTTTTAGAGTCGAGCATTTTCTCAGCATCCCTGTCCCGAGCAACAGCTGAACTCTCAGAAGGTTCGGCCAATTTTGTAGAATTATATTGCTTTCTTCTCCTCTTGGTGGCTTGCTCAGGCTTTTGTTCTGTATTGTCAACTTTTTTAGAGTTGACATTGTTGGGATCCTCATTACTAGATATATTCATGCCTTTAGAGTGATCAGAATTATTTACATCTTCTTGCTTCTTTAGGGACTTTGGATCTGCCAACAAGTCATCTTCACTGGACTGTACAATGCCATTGCTCGTGACAGACTTAGAAGACCTACCATCAACAACAGTGTCTTGTTGAGAAGGAGTAGCTTTTTTAGAATCCTCCTCAATCGCCTGATCAAAATAGAACACATTGCAATGCTCAGTCATAATTGAAAATATATTAAAGGATGAAACATAGAACCAAAAAGAACAAAAAGCAGATGCACGTATAAGTACCTGCATTGACTCATTCAATGTTGCTTTCACTGACTTTCCCTCATCTGCCTGGAGAGTCAATATAATAAAACCAGAAGGAAATCACAAAAAAGCTTTCATCATGGAAAAGAAATTATTGCCAATACATTAGTTAACTTGAGACTGATGAAAGCTTACTGCATTTTCACTGGAAGCACATGCATCATTTTGCTCCAAGCTACCAGATGTCTCTTGACATACAGAAGCAAGTACCTTACTATAATCATCTAAAGAAATGCCCAAGGTGGCCACTGCTTCCACTAAGTATGGTTTAAGCTTTGTCGCGCAACTTTCCAGGACCCTCTCCCCCAAATTTTGAGCATTTGGCAAATATTCCTAAATCATTATGATAATTGTTTAAATATTAACAATGAAGGCAAAGTTCAATGAAAAATCATAATACTAATATCAGAAAACAAATGAAATCAAAATGATCAAACTTAAACCTCATTGTCTTTCTTCACACTGGCTAAGATTGGAGAAAGCAGGTCCACAGATATCTCTTCACTTTCCTCTATAACAAGGGTCATGATAGTCTCAATTGATGATAACACATTTTCTGGATGATGTTCCCTGAAGTTTCAAATGGAGTTGGTTAGTACCATGTCCATATATATGGTATTTGTAATCAGATAAAGAAATATGGAAGATGAGAACCTAAACTGCTGAATGCTTATATATAGGCCTTTTCAGCATAAAAAATCTACAACCATATAAAGGCATTTAGTGAAGATACAAATACTAATAAGGGTATGAGCATTTGTATAACCTAATAAAACTTTTCACCTTATTTCGTCTGCTAGCACGAGCACATTTCAAGAAGAAAAACAAAGAAAGTCAGCCTTCTTTGGAAATGGAAATTTATATGCCCTTCCAAAATTAACATAGTACACTAATAAATCAGTGGGCTTTGTTCTATTGAGCGAAAACTATAACTACCCATAGTAAAGTACCTACCAGCACAGAGCTTGTTGAAAGAGAAAAGGCATCAGAAGGCAGAGGAACAAGATTAAGATTGTCATCTTAGAACTCAAAGTGACACAACAGTCATCAGAACAAAATGAAGCATTACCTTCTTGATGCCAGTTGGATTTCATTTTCTGGCACAAAGTCGTGTTTCTTTAGTAGTTCATATATAAAGAAGAGGACATTCAGTGATTTACATTTTTATCATTACATAAACGGAATAGTCAAATACATCCAAGAGACAATGATTAAATCAGTTACAAGGATCTTCATCCACCATTCACATTTGATAAACTAGAAATTTGTCAAAGCATCCATCTTAATAAAGCAGACATCCAAAATCTTCACCCATTATACAGAGCAGCTCAACAGAACAAAACAAAATTACATTATAATTGCAACAAATTCTAGCACATCAGTATTCACAGACTTCTCAAACTAAAGCTTATAATTAGTTAATACTTAATATGACGAAGTATAAAGCATAAACATGCAGTGGAAAGCATAACATGCTGTCTTTATGCATGATCCATAATTAACAGATCTTACCTTACAGCCTTAAAGAAATGCTGAAACATCTCTACAATCAGGGCGTCACACTCAAGATCAAGCATCACCACACATGATCTGACCTTTGCAACAGTTTCAATAATGGATGTTCTCTTAGAATATGATTGGTTTGATGTATCATATAGATTTTCAAATGAAGATACAATTAATTGAAACACCTCCTGCAAGTAATTACAGCATCAAAACTTTATTAGGTAAAATAAATAAAATAAAATAATGACCAGATGAATCAAAGTTATAGGGGAGAAAATATTGAGCACACCTTCATTTGATCATCGTCATAAGGAGCATCAGGTGCAGTTATCCTTGTTATTTCAGTGATGCAAGAGGCTACTGCTACTTTCACATCATCATCTGAATGCCTCAAAAGTTCACCAGCAATTAATGCTTTCAGTGATGGTGAGAGTGCATTTTGCATAGATTTCGTAGGAGACTGTTCAACCCTTGATAGGTAACTCTCAATTTGCTACAATTTCAAGGCAAGAAAAATTATTAATAATAATATATGAGCCTGTGAAATGTCTTCTCCAACATACCCCCCCATGCAAATTCCTTTTGGGAATGAAGGCATAACTATGAATAGGACATAGTGCACTAGTAGCAACAACAGTTCTCAAATGCTTTAGGCAATGCTGGGTTTTTTTTTTTTTTTTTGGGGGGGGGGGGTTGGCTCCCTCCCCTTATTTGGTTTGGAAAAGTGGAGAGGAGGGGAAATTTTAAACCCCTCCCCTCCAAATTGGGGGGGATTAGGGGGTAGGGTATGATTTTGTTGTACAATGACTTATATTGTCCCTTCTTTTAATTACTACTTTTCTTCTTTTTTAAACAAATTTAGCAAAGACAAATTTTTAATAATATATTTGACAATGATAATTACTCTGTATTTATAATTACATGTTAAAAACATTCATAACTATATTTTATTAGAAAACATAATTTTAATAATATAAGGATCAAGCTATCTATATATAATTATCTTTCCTTCCCTCCCCTCCTAAACCAAACATGGTAACATTAAAACCCTCCCCTCCCCTGCCCATGAACCAAACAAACCCTTAGTGGACAGCACAATCACATATAGCTGCAAAACCTACTTTGTAATGTGGTGCACATGTAAAACATATCAATAAATTTAATATAGTTCCTCTAGACAGCAATATGCTAATAATAATAATAATAATAATAATAATAATAATATAAATAGATATATGATAACCTAAGCTTACTGTTAAAAGTTAGAGCATAACCCATGCCAACTTAATAACTATAGTAAGTCTAACTGAATTTAATAAATTTAAAATCGCATTAGAAAGTTAAGGGTCAAAGCATCATCCCAGGAGATCGCCCTCTTTTTCGTTACAGGCAATACCATCCCAAAGATCACTATTAGCAACCCCTTAATTTCATAGCTTTCAGGGCTAATATTGAGTTTCGCTGCTCTTTGTCAACACGATTAGCCAACACATGTTACATATACGGGGTAATGGGTGTTCGGAGTCTGGCAATCTTCAAAAAAAAAAAAAAAAAAAAAAAACTGAACGAACTCAATATCAGCAGCCAGTTCGATTTTATCATCTTACACTGCTCGCCTAGTCAATAAATGCTCGTGGAGAAGATATGTATATTTATCACTCCAGCATATCGTGATAAAAATCACAATAAAATTTTAGGTGAATGTAAGAATTGTGCTTGTGTGTATTATCAATGCATTTATCTGAAAACGTTTATGTTAATCAGCTCAATTCCTCCCGAGCAAGGATAGCCAAGCGGAGTTGGCTGAAAGAAGCAAAAGGAGCATTAAAACGTCAGAACCTAAACAATTTCATATGCTTGTTTACAATTTCTGGGCACGACTCCGCTCACTTATACGCTCAATACAGGTATTAATACCAGGTAAGCTGCTAGAGGTGATTCATTTTCCAAAAGCATCTGTTAAGATATAAACCACAGAGAAACTAAAGGGATGCAACGGGATAATTTTCCCTTGATCCTAAGCAAGATTAACAAAGACACCGCAACCCTGCTACAAAAAATGCGATACATGAGAATCCCTGCGACCAGAAAACCCAATTTCCCCAGAAAAGGACGGGCTAGTGAAAAATCGAAGCCAAGAGCGGGAGTAAGACTTCAACTAGCAACGGAAAACCCAAGAAAACAGAAATTGAATGGAAAAGAAAGACCATGCTTACATCTAGAAGGGGCAGAAGCTCCTCGACAGAAGACGGAAGATCTGTGAGCTTATTTCCAGCTTCAAGGAGCTGCTCTTCGAGCTCTTTGTCCGAAGATGCCATTGGTACTGAACGTGGGTCTCTTGCCCTGGATCTTCGACGGCCCTCCACCGGTCTCCGCTGCTTCACTCCATCGAAGCCCTCGAAATTGACGAATTGAAGCGACAGAAAGCAGGTTTATGACAGTTATTAGGCAGTTTCCGGAGATAACAAAACAAAGTTAGGGTTTTTCTTTTGTTTTTTTTTTTTTTCCTGTACTAATAGAAGAGAGCGGAGATAATGTGAAATTTGACGATAGTGTCTTCCGTAAAATACTAACGACACGGTACCATCGATCTCATCAGCCAGTTCTGATTCCGTTGCGATTTTGTGTTGTGGGCATTATGGGAGCCTAACTTGGATTTGGCGGGTTCCTGAATTTGGGTTAAACTAGTGTTCATCGCACGGGTAAAATATCATCGAATTAAATTTATTTATATATGTTGTCAAAATTATCTTCTTATAGGATAAGTTATATTGTAGTGTATTTTTTTCATACTTTTTATTAAAAAATATAAGATATTTTTAATTGAATTTTATTTTCAATAAAATAGTTACTTATTTTTAAACTAACCTTTTTTTTATATCTATCTCTATTAAACACCCTATAATAAATATAAAATCACTATCAATAGGGATATTTAAAAAAAAAAAAGAGAGACAATGGTTTCACTTTAAAAAATTAAAAATATTTTACATTTTCATATATTCAACTCCTCAAAAAAATTTTGATATTTTTGAATGAAAGGAGTATTACGTACCAATAATTTAAAATCAACAATGTTTGTATTATTTAGTTTTTTTAATTAAACATTTGGTCTTTAGCTGAAATACATTATTTGCAATCAATTGAAGGTTCAAATGAAAAATGTAAATGATATAATCAATTAATTAAAACTAATTACAACTAATTATAATAGAGAAGTACAACCTTTAAGCAAGTAAGTTAATCAAAAAACCAGTTATGGAATAATACAAAAAAAATTATAGTTCATTTTTAATATTCTCAAATATATCTTCAAATACAACATTGATCATTTTTTAGGATGCCTTATTACTTTTGTCATGAATTATTATATTTATGCCTTTTGTGTGTAAATTTATTTGCAATTAACCAAAATAATTTAAGGAGGAACTTATAATTGTTAATGTCTTATTTCATTAGTAAAATATTAAATGAGTTATTCAATGTCTTGCATCATAATAATTTAGTGAAGTGCTAGAAGAGTATCAAAACAAATAAAAAAGCTATATTTCATTTGTAATTTAATGTTTGGAAAAATATAACTTCCTCCGAATCCTCCCCATGCCACAAAAATAATTCATACTTAGTAAATAAAGCACTTTTATTTAAAAAAAATATTATAAATTCAAAGCATTCATTAATTTTCATTAGTAATGAAATTCATATTGCTCTCTCTGTTCAAAAGTACAATACCTTTTTTAGGGGTTAGATTGTAAAAAAATGTAAAACATTTTTAATACATTTTTAATGTATTTTCTAAAAAATGCACATAATAAATAAATTACTTTATATTCATTTTAAAATGAAACACCTTATTTATAATTTGAGTTGTTCTTTCAGCAAACAATTTCCAAAACAATTCCAAAACTGTAAATATATGCTTTTTCACGTAACCCCTCATTATATATCTGGGAGCCATGTAACTATTGAAAAGAGAATATGCAACACCCATAAATTTGTTATGTTACTAAACAAAGGAAATATTGATGTTTCTAGGATCATTTGAATGAGAATGACTTTATGCAATAGCAGATCTTATTTCACAGAGCAACTGCATGTTGAACACAACTTCCGTTAATGAGCAATCAAATATAGAATTTAATATGGCATAATACAAACATTGTTCTAGCTATTCCAGTGCTAATATGTTTATTATCATCTTCATTGAGCTTTGCCAGATCTTGGCATTCACATCCTTATTCAGTGAGACTTTAGTTACCTTAATATCCCCATGTACTATTTTTAATTTTGATTCCTCGTGAAGATAAGCTTGACATGTCATGTTATCTGACGAATGGCTATCAATCAGAGGCAAAATTCTTTACAAAAAAACATAAAGGTTTGTTTTGGAACAATCAAATATTTTTGTTTCCTCATAGTATCATAGTAAACTATATAGTTGGAATCACTTACTCTCGCCACATTCCTAAGGAAAAGGGAAAAAGCATCCATGCCTATACTTTATGCAATCAGCAAAAACAATTCTCATCTTCTGAATTATAGATTTTAGAAACATCCCAATTAAAACAGCATAACGATGATAAAAATTGAATTCAAATTATAATTTCATCTAAAAAATTAGTTCAACTTCACTCAAATGAGTGCTAAGTTCAAAATACCAAAATATTTGTTTGCTCAGGGAGATAGATATGTAATTCAATTAATATTTTCAGCATATCAATATATCAAACTCTAAATGTACCTAGTAAAATTTCAAGTGCTTCAAACTCGAATTCACCTAGTAAAATCTTCAAGAGAAGCTCCAAATTAAGTGAGGAGTTTAAGTGGCCTAGAATTCAAGAAATTGACCCTTAACAAATCGCAAAACCATGCTGGACTTTCTAGCGCCCATGTCACCTAGGAGAAACTGATCATCAATTGAGAGTATTATAACCTCAAATTGTTGACAAACTTAGCAAGGAAAAAAATAATGAGAGAATAAGGAACCAAAATCAAACTCACCAATTTGGCATTGAGGTTGTTATGCCCAATTGCAGCCATGGTTATGAATCGAATCGATTGGAAAGGAACCACAACAACCTGCAGAAAGAGACTAACAATGGAGATAATAGCTAACATTTTCCATGAACTCATCCAGTAGTATGGGAGCATTGAATTAATCCTAACCTGACATCGCCAGACCAAGACAAACTCAACGAAGTGGACAGACGGGTGAGAGAAGACTTGCGTCTGCCACGCACGGGTAACATGGTTGGGGGAGAAGAATAGGAGACGTGCAGCTGCAACGCACGAGCAACATGGTGGAATGACGTCCCGGGGGCTCAGCTATGATGTTTGTGTGAACTGGTCAAGTGATTTGATTTGTTTTGTAGCCAAGCCTTGCCTAGGTGGTTCATCTTGGGAGGTCATCGCCAATGGAGGATGTGGTGAGTTGTTTAGTCATGACGACTTTTGGTGCAGGAGACGCGACACCATAGGCTTTTGGCTGTCGTGCGTTGCGGTCCTTTTAGTCTTGACGAGGTTTGTCTGGCAATGCAGAGGAAGAGGAGACAAGTGATGCAATTGGTCTTTGGCAGCAGCAGTCGCAGAGAAAGTAAAAATGCCATTAGTCAAAGAAAAGAAGCAGTGAGGGTTTGAAAGATATTTAATACAAGATGTGAAATCCATAATGCAGTCAAAAGATAATAATGCAAAAAAGAAATAAAACAAATATCACCCACAACTTTCTTCCTCCGGCTTCGCTCTCTGACCTACTCGACACCATCAAGATCGAAACAATCAGCTCCCACAGCATCGTCCGCCCCCTCCATTCTCTCCATGACGACTTCCGCTCAATCTTGACATCTCATCGAGTTAAAGCATAGCAGAATGAAACGACCCAACAAGAGTAGTTAAAGGAAAGGAGATGAATGGAAACACCCAGGGCACTTACTAAATGCGGAAGCTCGAGGACTAAGATTGGGGGATCAAACAATGGTAAAGCAAATGGGAACGCTGAAGACAACGAAGACATGGAGAAGAAGAAAATGTGGCTCTAAGTAACAGACGGGCAAAGTCGGTGAAAAACTGGGGGCAGTTTTGGTAATGTACTATTTATTCACTATTCACATGAGCACCCCAAGTTAATATAGATATGGATTATAACAGTACAACAGATGGACGGCTAGGACGCACAATTAATGAACACAGTAAATTGATCTCTGACTGGGGGGAACCAAAAGAGAACAGATGGAGAACTGTTCATTCTGCAGGCATGCGTGGAACGCACAATTAATGCACACAGTATATGGAGCTCTGATCGGGGTCGCAAAACAAACAAAAAAAAAGAACTGTTCATTCTGCAGGCATGCGTGGAACGCACAATTAATGCACACAATATTTGACTACTGTTCATACTGTAGACATGGCCATCCCGTGTTAATAAAAGTAATAGATTTGAGAGATAGAATCCGCCTTTGAATTTTCGGTTTCAATCAGAACTCTCGTGTGCTGGTGACCTAACTCTCGTGTGCTGGTGACCTTTTTAAGATTTCTCTGCAAAACACCCAAAAAATATAAGAAGAGAGAATAATTTTTAATCTCTACATTTTTTAATTATTAATTTAGTACTTAAATTTTGAATCAAAACAATTCAATATTTAAAACAAAATAACTTAATCCTTATAGTTTTTTTATTTCAGTATAATTCAATTTTTACAATTCCTCCACTTAATAAATTATAAGAATTAAGTTATGCTAAATTAAAAATGTAAAGTCTAAATTGATAATTGAAAAAAATGGGAATTAAATTTTATATTATCTAGAATATATTAGGGCTGGGCAATTATAATTATATTATAATTTATAATCACAGTTTGTTGTGATGGACTTGTCATTGCCACTTGCTAATGCTTTTAATTTGATATTTTACTGTTAGAGCGCATCACGATATCACAATTTCGAAGCGGGCTTGTTGCTTATGAATGTGATAAATTATGGTCCATGGACGTGTCGCTAAACAACAGTTCTTTAAATTTAGAAGTTATACATTTGACCCTTGTAATTTTTTTGGCCATCAGTCTTTGCAGCTGAAAAAGAAAAACAGAAAGAAAGAAAGAGTCTTTGGCACGTTTTCACAATGTTTCAAATAGAGCTGTCAATGCTTGGTCCTTTGAGTATGAAAATAGCCAATGTGAGCCACTATTTCATGATAGAAAATATTAAATTAAACTTAAAAAGAGTTAGTCATTTTAAGCTAAAAAATAAAAGGATAAACCCTTTTATATCTGTTTACTTTTTTAAATACCAATGTAAGAAAAAAAAAGACTAAATATCTAGCTACAAAAAATAAAAGCTCAACTCATTCCCCCCTCCCTTATTCATTCATCAAGATTTAACTGATACTTACAAAGTTTAAGTTTTATTAGTTTGAATTTTGATGTTGTTATTCAATATCATATTTGGATGTTTAAATTTTACATATTTATTATAATGTAGATTGATTTAAATTTATTTTTCTAAACTTCATTTTATATATAATAATTTTTAAAATTATAAATATATTTTTTTATGTTTTTAAATTGAAAAAAATAGGGCCAAGCTCTACAAAATAAAGTCCTAAAGAATAATCAGACTTGTCAAGGTCGAACTATTTCAATGGTTAAGCTAGCCTTAATAATAGTTATAGTTTCAAAGAATTTCACCTATTAATTTGTGAGCACATGATGACGTTTCTGAAATTTGTAGAGTGACTAAAGATAAAAATATATTCTTTTACCGTATGACATGCATTGATTTTATCATTAATTTTTAGTTGTTTATACTCATCTATTTAAAAATATAAGACATTTTTAACTGAATCTCACATATTAATAAAGTAGTTACATACTTTTAAATTAATCCTTTATCATATTTACCTTCATTAAACATCCAACCATAAATATAAAGTCATTATCATTAGAGGTACTTTAAAAAAAGATAATAATTATATCCTGAAAGATTAAAAATGTATTATATTTTTTAACATCTAACTTTTTAAAAAATATCTTATATTTTTAAACGGAAGGAAGGAGTAACTGTCTTTTTGATGCTTGCTGAAACCTTTTCCCTGGCCTAGACCCACATTGTGACGGTTTTTGGTCCTCCACATCCGCTGCTTCCTTCGAGGGATAAACTATTTGAACGAGTTTCTGGCTGTAAATGCTAATTACCATCCGCATCCGCTCATTCGATGATTTGGTCAAATACAGAGCTTTTACAAAATACATTTGCAGGAAGGCCTAACGGACAATTACCATTTCCTGAAAATTTCATGGGTTTAATTTTTTGAATTGGGTTTTTTTTTTTAAGTCTTTTGCCCAATTATATCTGACCCCTGAATAAAAGCCCATGCTTTGCCCATTCCTTATCTTATTATCATGCTTTGGGCGGTTTAACTGAAATATCAAAAACTATTATCAGTGACTTCTCTACTTGATCTATTGTAAGTGTAGATTAGGACAGCCGTGTGGCTCATGCATGAGGGACCAAATTCAGGTTGCAGTCTCATGACATGCCATCCGGCTCTGGCAGGGGTATGCTTTTTATGTTGTATGTTGTGTGAGGGCTGTTGGGGGAGTGAGAGAGTATTCCAATCTTTTTATCTGCTTGAGGAGAACTCATTATCTTGTATGTATCTTATTTCTTTGCTCTGTTTTCTATTTGTGAAGATTTTCACATGAATAAAAACCTTGCACGTTTTCTTATGCCTGGGTTCCAGAGTGCTGCTGCTTTTGTAATGACGTGAGAGATGTGATTTGTAGGATTTTGATTGTGTCCTGTAGTCGGAAGAAGAAAGGTGAAAGGAAGAGCATGGCTTCTAAAACCTTCCTCCTTTATAACTGGTCCTTATCATGAGTCCTGACTTTAGACGTGTTTCTTCATATGATGCGTTAGATCTATAATTTCGGTCTTCATTGCTGATGCATGATTTCGTCTTTTGGGGAGAGAGATTCTTTTCACTGGCCAGTAAAAATTTGCAATGAGATCATGGCAGATTGGTCACTAGCCGGTGTTCTTGACAAGCTTATCATTCTCGCTGGGGTTCTGATGAAGACATGATATCTGCATTCTTTTGCAGATTGTACTTCTGCCAAGCAAGGCGACGCCATTAAAAGTGGAGCAATTATTAGATTGCAGCACATGCTTGTTCTGCAGTTCCGCGCTGCCATTTACATGCGTCCCTAACAATGTAGGCAATCTCGATCGGGTTAGTGGAGGTCTGTTGGTGGTTTATTGCCATATGTTTCATGTTTTGCTATCGTAGGGTTCAAATTCTCCCAGGTGGACTTGTAAAAAATATAGGTAAATGAAGTGAGTCGCGTACTTGTCCAAAATATAAGCATTTCTTCTTGCCTAGCTTGATTCAAGATAATTGTATAAGCAATCTATTATGTGTAAAAAAAAAAAAATCATTTTGCTCTTATATTTATTAGCCTAGATACTTCTATAAAAGTAACTTACTCATCATAAAATGCGTTAGCAATTGAAATTAAAGATAAAAGGAAAAAACAAATACATTTTTATGGGAATGAAAACCTTATTGGTATGCAAATTTTTGTCAAAAACTGTTTATATTTTGGATTAAAAAAAAAGTAATAGCTCTGCGGACTTTGCTAACTGTTCCCATTCATGCAGTAGTCCCTGCACCACTTCTTTGCACTCTTGTCTCTGTTTCTAAAATATATACTTGGCAAGATCTGGGATCGCACATGCTCACCAGGTACTGTTAACCACATTTTACAAGTGAATAAATCCATGCCTCTCTCTCCCACTCATGCACATACAGACAGAAATATTTATCTCCTCTTGTCCTGAATATTGAAGCTAGCTATATAGCTAATTTATAAAGATAGAAGAATTAGTTGAGTTAGATGTTTGTAAAATACTCCATTTAATAATTTACATTGGTAATCACCCTATTGATGGAAACCTCCTTTAACATGTGCCGTCGATAGGAATAGTTTGAAGAAAAGCTATAAATTTGATATAGTTTTGGGGGTGAGTTTTGGACATTATAAATAAACCCGTTAGGTGATGTTCAAGGCTTTAAACTATTTGTTTTTTCAATGCCTATTCTGACGGGCAATAACAAGACACGGACCTACTCCGGAGTCTTGTGATTGGTTTTTTGACTTTCACAAATGTACTTGTTCTGTTAACCTAGGATGTCCGTGTCATCTACATTCTGAATTGGACCCTTATTGTATATATTTAATACATACACTTCATGTTTTCCCAGATCTTGGTGAAAAACAAAGGTGAACCTCACTCTAATTCATGCGTGGCTTGATGAATGATACGCTATACTTGAGTAACGTTACAATTATCTCGGGTCACCTGGTCTGAACATTGAAAAATACTTTGTTTAAACCTTGCCGTGCAAGGCTCTCTGGAGTTGCATGATAAAAGATAGCTGAACAATATTTTTAGACTAAACATGACAAGGGTGAATTGTATGATATTTTTACACAATTACATTATACGACGACGATGAAGCTAGGGGAGAACATGAAGTGCCGCTAAAGAGAAAAGGGAGCGCATGCAGCACGCCTATTTCAATCTCTCTTTCTCTCTCTGTTTTTTTAATATCCTTGTGTGTTTTTTATAATATCAGGTCTCATCAGGATCAACGAGACTTGATCAAATCATTATTTGATGATATATCCATGTTAGTTTATACAATGTAATTGTTTATATAAATTGAATCAATCATATATTAAAAAGTCGATGGATAAAAATACAGTAAAGTCTCGGATCCTCACCATCTCATTTCAAAAGGCACCTCCAGATATTTGTTGATAATTGGAGAAAATTAAGCACCCTCGGTCGGAATTGGGACCAACCTGAGCATGGGCCGAAGCACGTCTCTGTCAAATTTCACCAACGACCATACGAGGATTATGCTTGTGTTATGCCTTTAGATCTTAAATACAAAAGCTAATTAATTAATTCCTACAGATTAAAAAAATTACTCCCTCTGTTGAAAAACGTGAGGTATTTTTAATCGAATCCAACCCTCGTAAAGTAGTTACTTATTTTCAAACTAATTATATCTTTTTATATTTATCCTTATTTAATGAGGTGTTTTATTTCAAAATGAATATAAAATAGTATTTATGTAATAAGAATACTTAAAAAAAATGATGATTAAACTTTAAAAAATTTAAAATAACTTACATTTTTAAATTTACAATTTCTTAAAAAATATAAAATTTTTTAATTGAGGGAGTAGGTGACAGTTTTAGGTACCACTGTGATAACAGAACAGCCGAACAGGGTTGCGATACAACTCGCGTGGGGTTTTATTATATCTGGCGGAAGCGCATTCTCTAGTCATAAATAGGATCTTCAAAGAGACATGGGCGTTAGGATGGAATCCACGTATGAGTTCCTACACTGGACCTTACTTCCACATCTCAATGTCGATCTCTCGTGCTAGATTCTCCCCTAGATGAAAGCATCCTGAGAAATTCCTCGAGAACTTTTTCTATTAAAAGGCGTGCTTTTCTTTTTGCTAATTGCTCAATCTACGGTTAGTTCCTACCAAGATCGTTTCCTAATTATTCTATCAGTTTACTCCTATGATCTTTGACTCCTGCTCATTTTCACAGCCTTTTTTCTCTTTAATATATATCCAAAGGATAATCATTTACATAAAAAGAGCTGAAATCATACCACATAGTCCTGAAAAGCAACAAAAATGGAACCATACAGCCCCACAAGAAATTTAATAGTTGAAAGCATTGAATTAAAGGTAATTGCAGTAACCGACAGCTCTGCAGAGTACATAGAGGACTTAACAAAGGGTTTGGTGATAAGTCTAGGGTTGTTGAAAACTAAGTTGTCTAGGCAATGTTCTTTCAATGCAGGCGGACTTCCTATTGTACTCTTGCATGTTTATTTATTTTGCAGCAGTTAATGGTAACACGAGAAGCAAGCAGGCTTACCATTTTACTCACATTTTGTGGGTCTCACTCTAATATGACGTGCAGCCTCGATGTCCTTGAATATTGTATAAATGAAGCAGGACCATGTGCGGTACGTCAAGAATTTCCCACGTCCTTCTTGTATTCGATCATATCACGGAGCTTCAGCGACCATAAATTCGGTTTTCTCATTTAGCTAAACACCCTGACCTTCGCTTGTGGGTTGCACAGTACAAAACTGGAAATTGCATACTCTCAGGTATTCAAGTTTATTTTTACTAAACCCAGTGCATCATGAAGTTTCAGAACCATTTCTCTGATTTTTGTACATACATTTTCTGTGAAAACAAATTGTCATTTTTCCTTTTCCTGCCACCCAACTAGGAAAAGCATTACCTTCAATAATAATTGATGCCTCGCTCTAGCTGACTGCTCTTGGACTCTCTCTTCCAAAGCAAAAAAATAACCGACAAGTACCAAAACTTACAGTAGCGTTGGAGTGTTATCCAAAAGTCAACAAAAATAATAAAGCAGCCATCAGAAAGTTACAGGTTACTGAACCCCACAACACGTAACATGGTTAAGACTAAATGCCACTGATTTTTTATTTGCGAGGAACAGGTCAGCTCTAGACAGCTGGGATCCTTCCATTCCCCTTGAGATCTGTGAATTAATAGTTGGTGTGAGAAAACGGTTCGGTAAAATAGGTCCCGGCATTAAACAAATACACAGTATTTAATGCATGCTTAAACTAATAGAAGCAAGGGGGTAACAGCTTATAATCTAACTGTAAATGCCTAATAAACAACGTAAACTCTGCTCATTTAGAGATTCCTGAAGACTTCGCACATGGAATCGACAAACCATTAAGGGAAATAATTGCATTAAGAGTCCTTGCTAACGTGGGAGATGAAAACGATCGACACCCTTTCATGCTCTATAGCGTCGACTAGAAATAGTAATATGTCATTCACGAAAGCAAAAAGGTAAAGCAAAATGTCAATGTCTCTAGTAAGGACGCTGGGAAGAAATAAATGTTCCGATGATTTGAAAGTGACTCCTTGGAGGGAAGATTCTCTCAAGTAGAAAATATAACCCACGTATTTGTCAATTTATTTTAAAAAGACTTGAAAAATATCACTTAAGAATAATTTTGAAACAAAAAATTTTCCAGCAAGTATCTTTACAAATTTGGAGTTGTCTTCGGTTGTAATTTTATCCTCCAGTCATGTCATGCCGCCGACAGACAAGAATCCCTCCAAAACAATCACAAAAAATTTAGATCGAGCCACCGGCCACTGGCATTCTGATCACAAAAGCTCAGGTTTAAAACAGAAAGCTTTCATGTTTAATTGGTGGATTGGCAATCATACCAAATACAAAGAATCTGCCACTGAGACCCACCCAAAAAGAAAGCAAGCAAAAGTGAGAAACCCATAAAGAAAAAGCACTTGGATTATTCTTATCTTACTGATAATTGATAATTAATAATTATTAATATTTTACAAGTGCTAGCAAATAGCTACAGGACCAAAAGCTCAGCAAAATTAAGATCTGAAGATCAACTACATGGTTCATTCTCTTCAACTTCGACTTCCCCTTCATCAGCTAAAAGCCTTCAAAACGGCAGGCTCTTCGAAGTCGAACTTGAAGTGAGTGACTTAAAATGTTCTGATGGAACGAACTCCTGGGGTATGTTAGCCCTCTTCACAATTTTCCTCATGTTATTCTGCAAACTTTGCTGAACTAGATGCTTCACTGCTTTCTTCTCCTCGCTCATCATATCTTCCTGCCCCTCCACAGACCTTCTTCCACCTCCATGTGCCTTTGTACAAGATGATGAAGAGCCACAGATAGGAGCAGAGACATTTTCGTGTAAGTTTCCACTGCAACTCCTTGAAATTTGCTTGCCTTTGTCTACTCTCAGACATTGCAATATCCTAGAGGCTCTTTTTTGTGCCAATGGGGTACCCAGAAGTGTCAACTCGAGCAATGATGACACAATCCCAGCCTCAATCATGGCCTGCCTGTCACCATAAGCTTTGTGTGCCATAATCATCAAAACGTAGGATGCCTTCTCCTGGCATCCTGGTGCATCTGTCCAGTTTAACACATCAACCAGAATTGGGAATGCATCCCGCACAGCACTGATAGCTTTTCGGCCCTCTGGAGTTGATGCCAGATTGCTCAAGATGAGAAGGACTCTTTCACTCACCTCCATGTCTCCTATTGTGTTTATCAGATGTGGAACCAAATCGGTTTCCAAAAGGAATGAGATATTGGTTGGGAGAATTGAAAGATTGTACAGTGCTCGTAGAGCATCTTGCTTAGCTTGAGAGCTACATTTATTATCTAAATTTGCAAGGGCTCTAACGAGGAAAGGTATGGCACCAGAGGATCCAATGATTGGTTTGTTTGAATCTAAAGCACTCAAGCTAAGGAAATTTGCAACAATCGCTTCAGAGACTGATGAATCCAAAGCAGTAAGAGATTCAATGAGCTTTAGCATCTTGTGAACAGCGCCAACTTTGACAATGGCTGCTTTATTTCTGAAGAAGAAACAGTCCAAATAAACGCAGTCAGAACAAAAGTTGCTAAAATCAACCAGGGCGAACCTAAACAGAGGAACGAAGTAAAATAAAAAATGTGTGCAAAAGAGAGAAAAAGAAAAACCAGCCACAGGCGCACACAATTGATCATCAAGGTGAAAAAACAGTAAAACCTAACATGTGAAGAGAAGCCGGCATGCAATCAACAAAGAAAAGCGTGATAAACACAAAATGACACCTAGATACTAAATGGGCTAAAGGGAGAAAATGACGTAACACAATTTAAGAAAACTGGAAATAAAACCATAAGATGGAACCCGAAACTCACGCATCGTTGCCGATCGCGAGATTGAGCAACGCATACAGAGAAGCGATATGAGAGAGAGCGTCTTCCATGTCAAGCATTCCAACCAGAGGAGGAATGACGCCAAGCATTGCGAGAGTCCCTCTGACTTCTAAGTTTTCCTTGGCGAGCAATCTAACATTTGAAGCTGCCACTTGCCGCTTCGTCAAGTCCTCTGCTTGCAACTCCTGCACGATTTGCTTCAGCTCCCGCAACGCCTCTTCCTTCTTTTTCGTTTCGGCACGGGCCTCGGAGTCTGCTATATGCAGAAGATCCGACAGTTTCTCGGACCTCTCATTGGAGTTACGCTTATACTCGGAGTGTCCCTGCCTCTGTTCTCGGTGCTTCTCCTTCGAGTTCGCGGAGGCTGACGTCGAGGTTGAGACAGTGGAGCGGAAGTCGTCATAGTGGGAGTGGTGATAACGGGAGCCGCCGCCGCAGCTCACGGCGTCAAAAATGATACGACGGAGTGAGGAGGCCGAGAGTGCATTCCATAGTCGGAAGTGGCCGCCGACGGCTGCATTAGTGGTAGGATCGTGGCGATCAAGAATCAAGGGTCCGACGTTGCTCCGGTGACACTTTGCCATTCTCCGGCAACGTGCATTGGGGAAGTGGGAGGGAGAGTAGTGCTCGGTAAGGGGGACTAACTGGCGAGACTGAGTTATAAGGAAGTCTGATCAATGATCATATAGTTCACTTTATCTGATTATTATTTTATTTTGCTATCTATACTGTGTTTTTCGAAGGAATTGGTTCCCAACTCATCTCAAGTTGAGAAATTTTAAATATTATTATTATATATTATATTTGTTAACATAAAACTTTTAAAAATAATTTTAATAAATCTTCTATTTTTAATTTCGTTTAAATTTAATTTAAAATTTTTATAATTGATATCTATTGATTATATATATATATATATATATGCTTTTTACAGTTTAGAACATACAGAATATATATTAATTATAAAAATTTTAATATTAAATTAAATCATTTAAATTAAATTTAAACCATATTAAAATTATTTTATAAATTTTATAAAATTTTATTTTAATAAATATATTATATAATAATACTTTAAATTTGGATCAAATTTGAATGATTTAAATCTCCTTCTAAAAATGAATTCAAGGATGAATATGAAAACTGAACCTCTTTTTCAAATCAGCCTGCTTCCTTGCGTTTTCCTCCTTAAAAAATGGGATTTAAACCGACCTTTGACAATTTTCTTACTTTTTCTTTTTGCTGATATTTCCATCCCTTTATATTATAATGTAAAATTTATAGTGAATTGCTAGCATATTATTTAGAAATTATTAATTAATAATTATTATGAGTATACACAAACAGTTAATTGTATGGCTCTTTCGTCCCTGAAAAAAATTAAACAGTCGTAATTTATTTGTTAGGTAATTATATTCGCAATTTTATTATAGATAAAGAGGCAACCAAGTTATCAGGCCAGATTAAAAACAAAAAGATCTGAACACGAGCTCTTCACTTTTTTGCTCTTCTTTACCGATGCCGTTTGGACGTGGGTTTTATTCGTTGAGATTTGAGAAATAGTAAGAAATGATGCATGAGTGCACTGATTGTACGGTAAGACCACCTTAACAAACTTGCTTTTCCGTGGATTGGAGGTGGCACATCTATGCTAAGAAAGAGAGCGAAGAGGAAAAGGAAGAAAAGAGACGTGGAAAGGCTCTTGCCTCAAGATTCGGGAAACTTTGGGGATGGATGGTAGTACTACGACATGGTAGGGTACTGTACTGAATGTAGTGTGTAAAGGGAAACGATTACCGCTCGACCACAGGGAGACGGCTTATGTGTGTGTAAACAAGGGAAGCTTCGTGAAGGCCGGTGATGATTTTATGACCCTGGGTCCCAGAATCCCGTTGTTTATCAGCTCATTCTTGTTTCCAGATGTACAACCTCAGGGAATGCAAGTGCCAGCTCACACTGTAAACGCCGTGGATCTAGCTCAACATTGTACTGGGAGTATCATTTCCCCCCTCTTCAATAGATTGTTCCCAGTCCCAGATTCTTTGGATTTGATTTAATAAACCAGAGAGTCACTCACTCTGCTGCCCTCGTCGCATTCTTTGAATTTAAATAACCATCTTTGTTTGTCTCTATTATTTTATATTGCAGTGAGGATCTCGGGAATCATATAAATATTAGCTGCAGCCATGTTTCCTAGCCTGGCCTCACCTCTCATTTATTTTTCATTAAGATCTTGTCTACGCCACACCCATGAATCTCATGTTTGTGGTTAGACAACTTCTGCAGCTATCGGTCTTGCTTCACACTGAAAGGGGGGAAACAGGGGGAGAGAGGGAAAATGAAGAAATAGGCTAACATCAAATCTCACAAAGCGGAAGGGTGAACTAAATTATTTTCAATGCCTCGCCACTTGGTTTTAGTAATTTTTTGCATCTTGATAGGACTCATCTTGTCCGTTAGCATGATTTATCCATGGCTTCAATTCCAAAAGCAAAAAAAAATTAGGTGGCAACATCCGTGTCTCTCCACATTAAAAATATATTTGTATTCAGAATCGAGAAATTGACATGTTATTAGCTTCATTGGGTACAAAAGGAATGCGAGGTGTTTGCAAGGGCGGATTCTATCTTCATTTAGCCACCGGGGCCCAGGAGATGGTGCGAAAATAAAAGAGACTTGGAGAGGAGCATGACGCAGCTATGCTCTCAGCCACACAGAGCACAGCGATCGACGCCTCATGTTAGCTGAAGCTGGCTTGTTATTCTTCCACGCCCAACCGCAAGATACACGTGTATATCTATCCCCTAACATTACGTAAACAAAAAAGAACCCAATCGTAAAATCGGATTATGGGAATTTAGGAATTAATATCTTCCCATGAAGTAGTCTTCTGTGAGAGCCGAAGAAAATCGCATACATGTGGCCCCGATTTTAGTTTTGGGAGAGGAAGGCATGAATGGAGATGGTTACGTATGTGATGTCCGTTTTGGGCACCCAAATCGGGAAACGTCCGACCAAACTCATCCTGTGGCAGTTAAAGCTAACGCTCGGGGCGATTGTTCCATGGTTCGAATTCCCATGTCATGCGCGGCCAAAGGAGATGAAACCTTTTTGTTCTCCTATGCATGCAACGATGATGATACTAATCATTGTGTCCGGTTTTTGGCCATTTTTTCATCCGAGGTGGTTGTATTTTTTTGGTTCTACCGGCCTCGCAATCACAAGTACATGCTGCGTGGACCATGTTCAACGATCTCTGCTTCGCCCCTTGCCCGCATTATCAACCTAGCATGTTCAAAATTTTATTTCCAATAATGAATGAGAAAAGATCATACAAATAAATAGACTATAAAATAAGCCTGACAAGTTAAATTCTTGACTTCGTACACCTCAGCCTTTGAGCTGATCCCAGTCCCAACATTTCTTGATCACGTTTTTGCTCAGTCATGAACAGGGGAGCAAGGAGAGAGAAATAGAGAGGAGAAATCATAACTCTAGGTTGTGAGGAAAACATCGCTAACCAGAGAATTTCTTAGTTGCCTGCTAAATACTAACAACTCTGTGATGTCACCGTCAGGTATAATTATAAACTATAAAGGGCAACACTAGTCATTTGCAACCAGAGCATCCGCAGCAGGATTCTCCAATTTCTTGATAAGCAGTCTCTTTTGGGGCGGATGGTCCTCGTTCGTGGGAGTCACATCAGCATCGACAACAATTGAGTCCTCTTCTTTGAAATCTCCCCTTAATACTCCCATTGCAATTTCATTCTCAACCAATTGCTGTATAACTCTTTTGACTGGTCTTGCCCCAAAATTTGGATCAAAACCCAATGCACTCAGAAGTTCCGCAGCTTCTTTTGTGTAATGAAGATCTATTTTCTTTTGCTTGAGCCTGTCCTTGACCCGTTCCATCTGTCACAGATGAAAACATATATCAAGTTATAACTTTAGCAATAAAAATAAATTGGGGCGGCAATTATTACACTCTATGAGGCGATCAAAAACAGTTAACACTTATAAATTTAGTGGTGGCTCTATAAGAATATAGACACTGCATAGGATACCTCTTCTAAGTGCTGCAATATGAATTGCGCGGTCAGTTCTAACTTAAATTACCATTTGCATATTAAACATAAATACAAGCAACACACCCATAGATTGACCTAGGAATTATATACTTGAATCATGCAATTGCACTTGAATTTACATTACTTGAAGATGCTCATAGTACCATACACTTCTTTCATAAATTATTCAATAGGAACAGTCATAAAAAACTACTTGTCCAATCTCTGATGTATAACATAATTTTATTCGAGAGAAAGAAAGGTTTGAATTATAAACTTAGGCAGACCGTATCTTTGGCCTCCCAATCTAGGTTGATATTTTAAATGCATGCGCATGAACATTTCAGGTGACTTCGACTGCAAAGCATATCAACTACTATATGGCTATCAGAAACACTTGTTTCTTCAAGACTCGATCCTATACCGAACAGTCAAATCAATTTTATAATTAAAGTAATAAGTTCCTCATAACCCAATTTTCAAAGCACTCCAACTTGGATGTTTGGGCTCTCTTGTTTCTCAGTTCTTTCTTTAATCCTCTCAACTTGTCTGTTATTTTTAGAGTTAACAACACGGATAATATTGGAAGTTTTATCCTTCAAACTCACTCCACCCCATTAAAGACAGTGTACCATCCAAACACCAGGAATTGGAATACCGTCCTTTTTCATTGAAATCTTATTATCAATGGAGAGGGCTGCCTTCCTTGCCCCACTCCACTCTCTTCAAAATTCCCAATCAAGCCTTATCAGGGAGGTTCCATGAATGCCAAAAGAAAAGGATAAAAAATAAATGCAAGTAATATCTGCACAGGAAAATTACCTGCAGCCCAACTATTTTGCTGATCTGCTTGGAATCCAAAGGCTGGAAAACAATATATTCATCAATACGATTCATGAACTCAGGACGGAATGTTTGCCGAGCCAATTCAATCACTTGTCTCTTCATTTGATCATAAAAAGCATTTCTGTCACCCTGTGTACTCTGAAGAGTTTCAAGTATATAATGAGACCCAATGTTTGAAGTCATTATGACAACGCAATTTGTGAAGCTAACAGTCCTTCCTTGGGAATCAGTAATCCTTCCATCATCCAACAACTGCAATAAAATGTTGAAGACATCATGATGAGCCTTCTCTATTTCATCAAAAAGTACCACTGAATAAGGCCTTCTACGAACAGCTTCAGTTAGCTGTCCACCTTCTTCATAGCCAACATAACCAGGGGGAGCCCCAACCAAACGTGAAACTGCATGTTTCTCCATATACTCGCTCATATCAATTCTAATGAGAGCATTTTCTGTGTTAAACAGGTAATCAGCCAAAGCCTTTGCAAGCTCAGTTTTCCCAACACCAGTTGGACCCATGAACATGAAGCTTGCAATTGGACGTTTAGGGTCAGACAATCCTGCCCTTGAACGTCTGATAGCATCAGCCACAGATTTCACAGCGATATCCTGTCCAACTACCCTCTTATGAAGAACTTGTTCCAGGGAGACCAACTTTTCTCTCTCTGTTTGTTGGAGGTTTGATAATGGTATACCAGTCCATTTGCTTACAATCTCAGCAATATCAAGATCAGTGACCTCTTCCCGAAGTAACGATTGTCCAGAATTTTGGAAGTCAGCTAGGTTCTGTTCAGCTTGTTCTAATTGGTGTTGAAGGGATACTAGAGTTCCATACTTAAGCTCTGCAGCTCGATTAAGGTCTTGCTCACGCCAAGCAGCATCCATCTCTAGGTTAACTCTATCAATCTACAGGTGCTTTAAACATTATCACCCAGAAATGTAAGTTAAATATTTTAGCTGATGATGTCAAATGAACTGAATATTACCTCTTCTTTAATCGATCTTATCCGATTCATCAGGGTCTTTTCACGATCCCATTGTCCTGATAATTCGTTTTGCTTCTGTTTAAGTGAACTCAAATCATTTTCAAGCTTACTTAATCTTTCTTTCGATGCTTTATCAGTGTCATTTTTCAGAGAGAGTTTTTCCATCTCCAACTTAAGGATAGCTCTATCTATTTCATCCAACTCAGTTGGCTTTGATGTAATCTCAATCTTTAGCTTCGCAGCAGCTTCATCAACAAGATCAATGGCTGAAAGCAAGAAGCTAAATCATGTATTAGAAGCATAAAAGAAACAGAAAATTTTTCCAAGCCTGACAGCATCAACTGGAAGTGATTTCAAGAAACTGATAAAAACTTCTAAAAACTAAACCTTTTCATTCAATCAACAATATCATAACTGACCTTTGTCAGGCAGAAAACGTTCAGTTATATATCGATCTGCAAGAACTGCAGCTGAAACAAGTGCACTATCAGATATTTTCACTCCATGATGCAACTCATAGCGTTCACGTAAACCACGAAGAATTGATATGGTGTCTCCAACAGAGGGTTGGCCACAAAATACTTGCTGAAACCTGCGCTCGAGTGCAGGATCCTTCTCAATGTACTTTCTGTATTCATTCAGTGTAGTTGCTCCAATACATCGAAGTTCACCTCGCCCAAGCATTGGCTTCAATAAATTCCCAGCATCCATTGCACCAGTTGTAGCCCCTATTAGTAAACCAATGATCAAAAAGGAAACTATTAGATGTTGCAAAAAGTACACAGTGGAAACAGAGCTGGGCAAACAACATATTAGGATCACAGAACAAACAAAACCAGATAAGCAGAACTATTATTTTAGACCAGAATGCTTTGCAGGAAACAATCAAAACCTGAACTAGTTTGGCATTATAACAAACAACTATGACAATAGGAGATCAGGATGAGGGGGAATGAGAGCAAGTTCTGTACATAACAAGTATAGCATATTCCCAGTGGCAGGGAAATAACAAAAAGTTTTACAAGAGCAAGGTGACCAACCTGCACCAACAACAGTATGAATCTCATCAATAAATAAAATTATTTGCCCATTTGAAGCCGTAACTTCCTTCAGAACAGCTTTCAACCTTTCCTCAAAGTCTCCACGAAACTTGGCACCAGCAACCAATGAACCCATATCAAGGGAGATCAACTGTGCAACATCAAACATAGAAGAAAACGTTGTAAACAAATTCAAAAAAAAAAAAAAACATAGCTTTGCATTCCAAACTAGAAGTTCACAGGAAAACAAGTAATGATGTGATGTAACCCATGCCATAAGGCATCATAAGTAAATAGAAAAAGTCTCATAATGATAAAAATGGCCACATTCTGAAATTTATTCAATCATAGGAAGACATTTTCAAAAGTAAAACATTGAAGGGTTGTATATTCAATTGAATACTTGAAAAGGAAGCATTATCACAAGAGAGTGTTCAACTGAATCCTCGTACTGTATGTCACGCCATTAACTAAGTCAAGCTTGCTGAAGCATATTCTAGAACCCGGAAATTCCCTTGTTCATCTCATACAGTAAATACAGTAAATACTTCTATATATTTCCAAAATTAGGCCCTAGGCATCCTGCTCAGGCTTATAGGAATCAGAAAGTCTGGTGCTAGCATTTTTCAAATCAAATTTTGAGTTGTTTAGAAAAAAATAAAAATCAATTAGGAGAATATGATGCTACAACAAAGTGTAACAGCTAAAGCATTGCGTGATGTGATTTAATGAGCAAGGCCTGGACGGAGAATCAACAGCATGTAAAGTAATCCATTGCAAGCCCAATTCCATTATCTTTTCTTCAGCTAGAATTCCATTATCACTTCATAGCCAGGGCAAGAAAACAAAGTTCAACCTTTCGGTTCAACAATGGTTCGGGAACATCTCCACGCACTATCCTTTGAGCTAATCTGTAAGAAGATGCAAGTGTTTAATTGTTTTGGTCCAATAAAATGTAGGAAATGAGTATGTAACTAATTCATTAAAAATCACAAAGCCAGCAAATACACATGCGACCAAAAAATCAGAACAGCCTTAAGCTGTTAAACAACCTAAATTCTAATGATCTAATCTACTATAGATATTTGAATTGCACCATGGCAAGCTCATTTCAGTTAAACAAGATTAAAATATAATGGCTAGATCGAAACTTTTAGCCTAAACTTTATTCAAGCATTTATGCCTTGATCCAGAAGGTTGACTTAGTTTCCAATGGCAAATTCTCAAGACAAAGGAAATACATTAGAATGTGAAATAGCAGTTTTTAGGAACAATTATTCATCTAAGATTATTCTAAATTCAATCTCACAGTGCATGAGCTTCACATTACCATGCCATCCTTAATTCACCAGGCACATTTCAATGCTTGGAAGGACTTTATTTTTTTCCCAAATCAGAACTGTAGTAAAAAGAACGCAAGGCATGCATGAAAGAGATATAAAGCACTCACATATAACAAACGAGCTTTATTTCAACAAAAAGGAAATGACTGCTTATAATGGAACTCAAAATCAACACACAAGGATTAATAGACCTAACTTATACAAAAGAAATACTGATAACAAAGAAGCTTGTATCTTATGGTGAACATATAAAGCCTAAATATAAGTAGCCAAACCCTTCAGCAATTGCAGTTTTCCCAACACCAGGTTCGCCAATAATTACAGGGTTATTTTTTGTTCTTCTTGACAATATCTGAATGCAACGCCGAATTTCATCATCTCGACCTATGACTGGATCAAGTTTGCCACGCCTAGCAAGTTCGGTTAAGTCATTTCCATATTTGTTTAGCGCCTCATACTTTCCCTCAGGATCTGCATAAAGTTGGCAACCAGAAATAAAGAGGCGGTTGCACACAAACAAAAAACAGATAAACAAACAAAAGAAGATGAGCATATAATCATTGAAAGGCAATAAGATTGTGACCACATGTCAAAAAATATTTAAAATAAAAGGTCTCAACAAATTAATGGAAAACAAAAACAAAACTTTGGTACAAGTAGGAGACTTAGGAATTCCTCCATAACTCGGTAAGTTTCTCAAGAATCAGGGATGTAAATACATGCAAACCAATAAAAAATTGGAATCTGTGTATCCATCGCACCACCAATTTTTTAATTGCTGCTTGGTCATTTGTCCCCTTTCAACTTTAACTGGTTAAAAGCATAAAATATTGCAACACTTAAACTATTTTTCAGTCATCCAAATAAAGTTCCTATTCTTATACTAACTAAATTTGGCTGTGGCTTAGTGTCAAAAAAACAATTATTTTCAATTAACAGAACATATCCTACTTTGGTCAGTCACTCTTTGACTTCCACGAACAGCCTGGATAGCATCTTTCAAATTTTTCTCACTAATGTTAAGGTTCTTGAATAACTGTTGCCCAAACCTCTTATCTGATAGAAATGCCAACAAGAAATGCTCAACAGAAACATATTCGTCCCCCATTTCTTTCTTGTACTTTCGTGCATTGTCCAAGAGAGAAACAAGGTGTGAACCCATCACAGGTCCACTTGTGTCACCTGTTACCTGTCAAATGAAATTCAAGAGTTAGAAGTATAGGTTTCTGCAATAGTTGCAAATATCCAGCACCCGAAACACACCTTTGGTTGCTGAGATATGAAGTCATCTGTAGCCTGCAAAACTGATGTGTTGTCCAGTTCAGCCTTGGTAAATATTCGTCGGGCTAGACCATCTTTTTGCTCCAATAAGGCTTTCATTAAATGCTCAGACTCCACAACTTGTTGTTTGGCAGCTCCTGCTGCATCGATAGCACCAACAATACCCTCCCATGCCAGCTCTGTGAACTCTGCTGGGGTAATCTGAAACAAAAGATAGAAAGCACATTAACTCACAAATGTGCAAAATCACACTCATTCCATTTGCTGGATTTTTTTGGGGTGAAAATTATGAAGCAATTATATTAACATAGCCTTTTAAACAATTCAAGAACATTTTTGATACAGGGCAACCAAACGATAACTCACGATAATTTGAAATTCCATGGCGTGTTATCTCACTAAGAACAACACTAATTGAAATAGCCTTACAGTTGAAAGAAAATTCAATCAAGTTTTTAAAAATACAAAAAACTGAACTGTTTAAATAGACTTTTAAAAACATACATGATGCAATCCTAGTTAAACTAAGATTCCAAATGGATAGATTATATCCCTATGGATATATTTTATTCTTATTTGAATTTAAAACAAGATAAACTAATTTTCCTAAAATTAAATATGAATTTAAAATAAGATAAACTAATTTCCTAAATTCAAGAAAGAATATTCACTAGACCAATTGGACTCATGGGCCTAAGTATCTTAGGTTAAGCCTAATATGATAAGAATCTTTCTTGAGTCTTTTGGAACTCCATTTGCCTTTAGGAGTCCTCAATTATATAGGACATCCCTAATTAATGAATTTAAGGCTTTCTGTTTTTTTGTCCTCTGGACAATGCTTTGCAACGAATCAAAGGTATTAAATGTTGGATTCTAACTTGTCCCTTGATTTCCATCAATTTTCTTAGCTAAAAAAGTTTAGCTAGATCTCATGAGCTATCTTTCAAAAATTAAATTAAAAAATAATAAAGTATCGTCTAACTTCCATTCTCTAATTTGTGCTAATTGATGGAGTATCGTTTTTCATGATGAAAGTACTTTCAACTAACAACTGATAGCAAAAGGAGAAGAGAACTTGTAATGAGTTTCCTAATTCTTTCAGGTGGTTTAACAGCTCAAGTCATAGAATCCCGACAGTTTTAGTGGTGTCAGTTATAAGAAAACAATGTTCAACATGTTGACTTTCTCTTTCTTTTTTGTACTAGAAAGCTACATTTTGCTGAGGAAGAAGAAAGACATGAAACAAGAAGATGATAAACAATCCTCATAACAAAAGTTTAGAAGGACAGATAATAGGAGACATTATAACCTCCCAAAGCAAAAGATACATATAAAGATGATAAGCAATCCTTTCGTATAATGCTCAACAAAAAAAGATATCTCAGCAGGCCCCATAATCAACCGAAGCGAACTAGCAAAGCAGCCCGGTCACTCTAGAAATTATAATGCATGAGTAGAGCAAAATGCAGAAGTCATAAAAATATAGCATTTCGCACATCTCAAATGAAACATACGCCAATAAAGCTAAGAGTATTGCCATCCGACCAAACCCACTATTATACCTCAACCTCAAAGGCTGTAAATTCCCGCGTATCCTTGTCTTCATGTTCACACAAATAACTCATTTGACGAAGATTCAGCTATCCTACGAGAAAAGCTAAGAAAAGGTTTCGCGAAGGAATAACTCTGGAACTCGGACATGAAACAGCAAATTTACAAGGGAGAAATGTGACAGTCTACATTATCCACACAAAATGGGGAGTCCAGTAATTCAATTTTCATCGCTTGAATTAAAACGGAATGGTTAGTCTAATCAGTTACCAGCCGACAGGTTCAAACTAACATTCGCCCAGTCTGATTCTATTTCGTCTTCTCGCTCCCCTAGCAGACTCTACCGAACAATAAGAGTCTAAATCACCCAACAGTAAAAAATGAAACCAATGCAAAGAATGATCAAATTTCTTCAATTGACAGATAATTACCGAGTTTAATATAACTCAAATGAATACAGTGGAAATAGATATAGAAACCTGAGTAGTGCCCGCGGTGCGGTGGGAGGGATTAGAAGAGTGGAACTGGCGAGTGAAAGGGCGAGATAGTAACTGAGCGGAGGCTGCATTACTCTGTGCAACTCTATTGATAATCTGAGCCCGAGACAAGAAATTTTGAGCATTTGACTTTGCTGAAGTAGAAGGGAGGCCGGATAACACCTGCTCACGGCGACCGAGTGCGGAGTGAGAATGATAGAGAGATTTGTGAGAGGTCCTAGACCCGCTGATGGCAGCAAAAGCGGGTTTGGTTAGCCTTAAATTTCTTCGAGTTGCCATCAACGGCGAGAGCGAGGCTGCGTAGCGCGTACTGTGTAGCGTAACGATCAAGGATTATTCTCCTGAAATATCACATTCAGGTTCTGAATGAAATATTGTCTGAAAACTTGGGGATGGGGCAAAAGGAAGCTGGTAGAATGTCCACGGTGCGATTTCTTCTGGAAAAATAACAGGTAAAACAAAAGACTTTATAAAAATATTAGTATTAAAATACAATAAAAGAAGCATTAAAATTTAAAGACGTTATAATTAAAAAAAATTTAATTTAACATTAATATTCTTATAATATCCTTATTTATCATTCTTTCTATTAATTATTGCTAATTTAACATTGATTCTTTAAAAAATTATTAAAATTAAAGTGATAAGTAGATATATAAAATTATTTTATATTCGGTTTATCTCATGTTCACAATAAGAGATCAATTTCATAACTTGTGTATGCAAGGAAAAATTAATATAGTCCTTTTAGTTTGAATTTAGAGGCTCTTTAATCATTATTTTACAACAACATTTTATTTTATAAAATTATGAATATCAATAAATTTAATTAAATATAGTTTAGAATCTTACTTTTAGAGCATAACATATTTATTCTTTAACCTAAAATGTTAAAATTTTTCATTAAAAATTATTTTAAAAAAATCTTTGGATTAACTAATTAATAAGACAGCTTCACTTTGGATGATATAGGAGACGATTTAAATCAAATATCTATTCAATCCACTTTAAAATTTTAATATATGTCAAACCTAAACTTCATTTTATCTGATATTATTATAGTATTTTTACTTAAATTGGTTTTTTTTGTAAATGTTGTTATCTCTTTTATTTCAATCATTTTTTTCAACAAATAACTGGGCAACTAACGGATTAAATCTAATTTATGATAAAAAGACGAGCCATCTCTCACTTTACGCGATTCTTTAGCTGTTGTGTGTCAGAAATTTGAAGGACAAAGGCCAAAGAAACATGAATGACGAGCATACTTCACATTTCTTTTTTTAAATATTTCCATTTGCAACTGCATTCAATTATTTATTTGGCCATTAATGGCATTCGGTGATTCAAATCCTATTATTTTATACCCAACCAGTGACCGATGGATTGGCGGTTCGACACAGCCCGAACGTGAGATGCACTTGCCACACGATCTCCGATATTCCCCGGCGTCTCTTTTTCCCTCCGCCACTATTTAAGTTGACGTAAAAGATGTTTTTTATTGTTACTGTCAAAAGATAATCAGAGTTTTTTTATTCTTAAAATATTATTTCAAAAAAAATTTCATTATAAACTCATAAATGATATAATGCACCCTAAACACACCAAAGCCCAGTAATACATCCCGTAACATTAATAAATTGTTAACCCAGCCAATTAAAAGTATCTTGCTTGCCTAAAAATATACATCTAATGGTTCATAATAGGTCACAGGAACTTAAAAACTGAACAAGCTCCTTTAAAACTTTTTCATGGCCATTTGTTTAAGCTTTTTATGGAACAAAAAAAATCACTTGATCTTAAAAATCCTGTTCAAATATTAGACCCATTCGTTTAAGCTTGAAATTTAGATAATTTGGAGATTTTATAAAAAAATTATTTTATCCAAAGTAAAAATTATTTTATTTCTTTTTCTTATAGTATAAAAAGTGATTATTGTATAACAATTTCCAGATTTTATTTTTTTTTAATTTTCGTTCTTTAAAAAATTATTTGTTATCTAATTAGTTTTAAAATTGTATAATATATTTTGTATTTTTGTATTTTTATGACATTTCTTACATGTAATGCATTTGTTTGTTTTTAAAAGTTATTCAAATTAGCTTCTAAAATAACGAGTAATCCACCATTTCTTTCCAAAATTTTGATTTTTTTAGGATCAAAGTTAAATTATTAATCGCAAATCCATTACAATTCCTAAATAAAGGGCCCGTTTGCTCAATTTTTTTGGGATAAATTGGATTTTTGGTTGAAAAAATTCTTGTGCTCAAAAAAAAATAAATCAATTTTGTAAAAATTTAAGAGTATGATCAATTTATATCGATATATAAAAAATTTATCTTTAAAAAATTACTAGGGGTCTATGATTGATGTACATAATATATCATTGATAAATATAATAAATTGATCATAATATAAAATATAATAAATATTGACCTATTTCTTTGATTTGATCTTATAACATGGATTATATTTATAAAAGTCTCCCTTTTTAAAGTGATTTTTAGAAATTTGTGGACTATAATAATGATTTATTATTTACTTGTTTTTAAATTTTATGATATCCCATATATGGTTTGTTGTTGTGATATTTTCTCTTGATATTGTATTTTATTCTTTTTTTAAAATTATTTAAATTAAATTATCAGAATAACTAGAAATTTTTTTTATTTCCTTATTATTTTTATGATTTTAAACAAATATGATGAAAATTTTGAGAAATGAATTTTTTTAAAAAAAGCTTTCATTAAAAAAAAAACTAAACAAATGGGCCTTTTGAAAAATTACTCAGTTCTACTTCAAGTTTCTCAACTCACCATGAATTCACCCCACTTAAATTTCATGATCAAATAAATTAGTTTTAATTATTAAAGCTACTTAACTTAATAGTCAATAATAACCTTTGGTTCTAATTTATAAAATATTTTTAGACAAAATCATTCATATATATAAAATTTACTATTAAATATACTTTGTATCCTTATTTTTTTTTCAAATAAAAATATAGACCTTCAAAATTACCTTTTATTTAATACTTTATTTATAAAAAATATTAAAAATAATATAATAAATATAATAATATTAAACAAGTATCATAAATTAAATTTATTTTTATTAAAATGTTTTATATTTTTGAAATGCTGAATCTCTGTAAAAATATCGGGCTCCAGCAATAGTGTAAAAAATTGTTCAAAAATATGCTACAAGCCTTTCCATTTTCATCCTTTCCATGATGAGCACAATATTTAAAAAAAAAAAAATGATTAGCATATGCGCCTCTCAGACCAAATGATAATGCAGTGATGGAGATTATTTAAATTGGACTTTACGTTCCCCAGTGGAGCCTCCCATTTTGGACCATGGACATCAATATGATGGGGACGGAAGTCAATTGATTGCCCTTTCCCGCAAAGTTCACATTTTATATTCAATACTTTATATTTAATACCATTATTGCTCCACATTCTCTTCACCTGATACCAGACTTGGTCATTGATTAACACCCAATTAGATATACCTTACCAACATCTTTTAAAAAATAAACTTCTAACTCTATCTCACTTTTTGATACTCGGTTTTGGCTCAACTAATATTTATGCTTATTTTATTCTAATTCTTACTCTGGCCTTAAAAACTAATCCCTAAAGATGAGGGACTGCGCCCCCCCCCCCCCCCGCCCCTTTTTTTGGCTCGTAATTATCAATCAAATCCCTCTTAAACTTGAATTTTGGTATTCCAAGTTCTAAAATCAAACTGACTGTAAGGGGAGTGGCGTGGTCAGAACGAAGAAGCGAACGACTGGTATTATGATGTCGCATCCCAAATTTCCAGCAGCAAACGACTTCATAATCATAACTCTCATCGTGGCAAGACCTTTTCAGTCGACGAGGCGCCCTAGCCCTTGTTGTTGGTAATCCAAGGCACCCCGCCGGCTCCGATTTCTTTCTCTCCTATCTCTAGTCAATTCTTGGATTCTGTCTTCGCGAAGCAAAATTTTCGATTCTGAGTGCGAGATCTGCGAAATTCAAGCCTTAATTTCTCCAGTTCAAGGTCAGATTCCTCACTCTTCACTTATGCTCGCCTCAGGGTTCTTGCCGATGTTTCACTTCTGTCTGAAATCGTTACTCTTCGTTCGATAGTTGATTTATTGTGCTGCGCTTTGTGCAGATCTAGCCGAATCTCGAAGACTACTCTGTGATTCGAAGCTCTGTTCTCCGAAATCTGCTTCAGGTTCTTAGTTTCTGTATGCTTGAAGATTTTTTGTTGTCTGTGCCGGAGATCGGTTTGAAATCTATTTGGGATTTGAACGCTTGCACGTATTTTTGCAGATCTGGGCTTGATTGCATTTTCCGCTCTGGATTTGTGTACCGGAAATGTCAATACTGCAGAAAAGCGATTCGGTTCAAATCAGGGAGGTTTGGAAAGACAATCTTGAAGAAGAGTTTGCATTGATCCGTGAAATTGTTGACGAATATAATTACATCGCCATGGACACGGAGTTCCCCGGAGTCGTTCTTCGCCCGGTGGGTAATTTTAAAAACATCAATGATTATAACTATCAAACACTGAAGGACAACGTTGATATGTTGAAGTTGATCCAATTGGGACTCACCTTGTCCGATGAGCATGGAAACCTTCCTACTTGCGGAGCTGACAAATATTGCATTTGGCAATTTAACTTTCGTGAGTTTAATGTCAGCGAAGACATCTTTGCAAGTGACTCAGTTGAATTACTGCGCCAATGCGGAATTGATTTTAAGAAGAACAATGAAAATGGCATTGACATGAACCGATTTGGGGAGCTTCTGATGTCTTCAGGGGTGGTGCTGAACAATGAAGTCCATTGGGTCACATTTCATAGTGGGTACGATTTTGGTTACCTCCTTAAGTTATTGACATGCCGTAGCTTGCCTGATACACAGTCGGGATTCTTTACTTTGATCAACATGTACTTCCCTACGGTGTATGATATCAAGCATCTGATGAAGTTCTGCAACAACCTCCATGGTGGATTGAACAAGCTTGCAGAATTGCTGGAAGTTGAGAGGATTGGTGCTTGCCATCAAGCCGGGTCCGATAGCTTACTCACGTCTTGTACATTTAGAAAGTTAAGGGATGTGTTCTTCAATGGTTCCGCGGAGAAGTATTCTGGCGTCTTGTACGGGTTAGGTGTCGAAAATGGACAGGCTAATTGAAACAATATAATTGGTTGTAGAGTAACAAGTGTGACCTTTTTGCTTGTGTACGCCCCTGCCAAAAAAGTCGTCGTTTTCTTGTAACATTTCGTCTTTGCTTGATCTGCCACTGAAACAACCTTCGTGGTCTTGTAGCTTGGGTTCTCTGTAAATCACTTCCGTTAGTGTTTCAATAATAACTTACGATGATTCCGCAGCCATTTTTTAAGATCATGCTGCGTGTTTCGCGCCTGGTACTTCTTGTAGTTTGAGGAATTGATCAATTTTTTCCTTTAAATGAACCCCGTGGTTTTCTGAACTCCTTGATGGTCACTCGGTTAAGGACTAATGTCCATAATGCCAATAGTTTGTCTCCTTCTATGTGTGTGTGTTATTTTTAATTACCTCACCAAAATTAGAGAAAGGGGTTTTAGTTATTATGTTGTCTGGAAAAAAAAAAATTCTAGTTTATTTTTTATTAAGAGCAACGATTTTTAAAATATTTTTCTCATGTATAACATTTTATCCTATTTTTTGTCACTTGTAAATTATATATCAAATCTTTGCTAATTCACCGAATCTTTATTGGTAGGAAAGTGCTTCTTGTATAAGTTGATCATTCAACTCTAGCAAGATAGATGGAGAGCTCAGAACATAGGTGATGTTATGAAAATATAAATCATCAATCTAAAGTTCTCCTTAAGTTCAATATTAACAAGTACTTTTAATTGTACTATATTTTCGATGAGTTAATTAATTATTTTTAAAATTACACACTCTTTTCATGAGTGTTCTCATTTCATAAGTTATCTCAATTAGAAACATTATTAGTTATACTCCTTAATTAAGGATGTTTTTAAAATAGTTATGTTAATTGCACCTTAAGAGATTTAATATATCTTATATTTTTTAATATTTTACTTCAAAAAATGTCTCGTGTTTTAACATAGGTAGTATGCAATAATAAGTTGTACTGCTCTATTTTCAAATATAAGATAACAATAATCAACTCACACATTTTAAAAAATTTGATTAAACATAATAATTATGTTTTAAATTAAAATATTCAAACTAAATTATCCTCTACAATCAATGAAACAAGATTATCTCTTCAAAATAAATATTTACTTATGAGGGATAATTGAAAAAAAAATGATATATGCTTCTCATAATGTGTAGTTTTACTCAAAAAAAAAAGATACTTGATCGTTTCTCCAATAACAAAAAATCATACAAGACGCGTATTTAGTTTGAGCAAAATCTACATTTTAAATGACTGGTGTTAGTTTAGATGATGAAAATGTGGTGAGGTGGAATACACCGTAAACACATGAAACAAAAGCACATTTGATATTGTATAAAATATAAACCAACTTTGATATTGATATGTCAAAAGATTACAGATAAGCTCATGAAATATCATATTAATATTGCAGTAAGATTGAGAAACATAATGAAAAAAAAATAAAATAACAAGGACAGGGTAAGAAGGAATAGAGACGATGAAGATCCATGCTCTGCGAAGAAAGTGGCCAACTAAGAGAGGCAAATAAAGGGAGATGATTCGCTGTTTCACTGCCTCCATACTCCTTCCAACTCCATCTGTGCATGTCCAGGCTTCTTTTAAGAGGGCCCGTAACTCCTAAACCAATCAATAACAATTCATGGCCCATTGGCTGCAACTCATAATCCTAATCCATGTCATCACTGAGGGTATGTTGGATGACATTGATGGAATGAAAAAAAAGATCACTAATCAAATGAAATGGGTCGGAGCATGATTGAGTGAAATGAAATATAATATTTTATTACTTGGGAGTTGTATTAGAAGAATGAATGATTCTATTTGCTCATTATTTAAGAATTATAATAACATTAATGCACTTGAATAAGTTATAATTGTGTATGTTTGTGGTTTGTAAAACTAAATCGGATCAGTAAATTGGTAGTGCGTCCAACCTGATTTTGTATTTTGTTTGGGTAAGAGTTAACCCGAGTGACTTGGGATTAACTCGCCCAACCCCACGTGTCAGGTGGGTTACATGAAATTTTTTTAAAAAAATATAGAAGCCTCTCGTGCGGTTGCCTCTTGCCTATGACCTGTTCAAAAAGAAAAGAACAAACCTTCTACCTTCTTGTTTGAGAACTCTGTGTGTCTGTCATCTGTGAGTCTTGTCTTTGACCTTATTGACTCTCCATTGGTTTCATCAGCAACTCTGCTTCACCACCAGCTCTACCGCTATTGTCTATTGCTCGCTATCATCTTTGTCTCATGTTGGTGGGGCTATTGCTACTGTCGCAAATCACAAGAGAGAGAGAGGGGCCGAACACTTGAACTAAAGGAAGGGTGAAGAGGGAAATAAAATGAAGAAGGGAATGTCCAGTTATTGCTCAAATTTCAAATCACAAGCTACGATTGTTTTATTAATTTCTTTATTCAAATGATGCAGTTTCGTCATTTCATCCCCTGGTCTCTTTCCATACACATTTTCTCCTCTCTGTCTTTTTTTTTCATCGAAGCATGTTTTGCTTGTCACCATGTAGTACCCATACACCTCACACATTTCAATATCTTATTAATTAAATCTATATATTTACATATATTTTTAATATTTTTAACTTGTAATTTTTTTATATTTTTAATTATATATTTATAACTTATTATTACTTTTGTCACTTTAATTTTATTATTATGTAAAAAAATTTTAACTATTGTTAGAATTATTTTTTTATGTTATATAAGACTTTAAATCTTGAATGTGGATGAATGTATTGATAATTGATGAATATTTATTTAAATTATATTATTTTATTAACCCCTAATTTGACGCTCATTGAATCACTAACCCCTAACTTTTGATGGTTTAATGACTAGTCTAATTTTCGATACTTTATGTACATCCAATTTTGTAAGAGGGAATAAGAAGAGTGATGATAGTTTTAATGATATTATTTATATCGAGTCATTTTATCATCAATCTCTCAAGTTGAGAGGTCCAGAAAAAATGAGTTTTTTTTATACTAATAATGAGTTGAAAGGCCATCCTAATTCCCAAACCATTTCAAGATTTTTTAAAAAAAAAAATTTCCTGAATAGTAGTATAAAATTCCTAAACACTACTCGAGTCATTTATAACATGTCTGAGAGTATCTGATGAAATTGAACAGGCTTTGATGAAATGAAATGAAATGGAGTGAAATGAAATATACTATTGTTTAAGAGTTTTGTCATAAAAATTAACAATTTTATTTAACAATCATTCAAAAAATACTATAAAATAAATAGATTTGAATTAATTATAATTATATTTGTTCAGTTTGAGAGAGGGGGAGGGATGGAGGAAGTGAAAGGGTGAGAAGGATGAAGACAATCTTGTAGTAATATAACTTATAAAATTATTTTAAACTATTCCCTATCCTTAAAAAATTATTCTAGACAGTAATATAAAATTTCTAATCACATGTTCCATTCTATTTCATCTTAAAAGAAACTCTCAAACAAGATATGGAATGTGCGTGAAAGCTAAAGATCCATGAATTTATGTCGGTGTACTAATGTCGATGATGAAGACTTGACGAGTGTCACGATCATATGGTGTTTCTCCCAAAACAGTCTCTCTTAACGATACACTCCCTCCACCGTCAAATATAAAAAATCATTTTTACTGAATTTCATATCAGCGAATCTTTTTTTCCCCGGCCCGCGTGTTAATGAAAGTAATGAACCATGTAGAGTTGAATAAATATTTAATACTTATTTTTTTTAAAAATGCCTGGAATACTCTTTAATTTCCCCCGCAATAAAAGAGTATAGCTCAACTACTTTATCAAGCAAAGGAGGAAAATAAACTTTACGCACCCAACTAGTTCTAACAATATTGTTTCAAAAAGAGCTTTAATAATGTTTATTATTGTTGTTGGTGATCACTGATATGCGTATTAATGTACTTGTTCTTTATACAAGGATGCAAATTGTTTGGATAAATCCATTAAATTTTGGAATGATTTTTGGGTTGATGATAATGGCCCTCTGAGAAACCTCTCTTTTCCAGAAATAGATGAAGCAGAGCAGTAGAGACTAATCTCAGACTCTATCACTGACGCTGGTGAATAGATATGGGATCAGTTTTCTTACTTAGTGCCCGATGTTATCCTTCATAAAATCAACAATGTTATGGTAAATGTCACTGAAGCTAAAAATCCTTCTTGCTTTTGGAATCTTATTGCCAGTGGAGAATTCAAAGTCAAATCAACTTATACTGCCTCCCAATCTTTGGAATGGAATGATACTAAAGAAAAGTAGAAATACATTTAGAAGCTTCCTATTGCACATCGGGTTAGAACTTTCATGTGGCTTCTGTGTAAAGGGCGTCTGTTGACCAACTCAAAAGGCTTTTGCAGGACGATGTCAAGTGGCTAGCAATGCCCCTTCTATCACCATTCTATTGAAAACATCAATCGTGTCCTGAAAGAATGCGCCTTTGTTGCCAAAGTATGGAAGAAGATACTGCCATCTGATTTATATGCAAAATTTTCAAAGGAGACCATTGAGATATGGTTAATCGACTCTTTAAAATCTAAAAGGCTGGATATCTCTTGAAAGATTGGATTTTGCATTACTATTTGGAATCTTTGGGAAGTCAGAAATAAACAGATCTTTGCCGGTACAGCAACCACAGTTGTGGATTTTCTTGTTCTAACTAGAGCCTTAATTGGTTACACAATTAAATCTTTGTCTGCTTACAGATGCCTGATGTAATTTTATTTCCCCCTAGTTGACTTTTGTATAGTTATTTTCAAACGCTGAAATTCATTTTCACTCAAAAAAGAGCCTCGTCACTTCCTACAGGCCTTCGCCCAGTGGATGCCATGTCAACTTATGTGTGCATGTTAAGACGACTAAATCAATCGATTATATGGGAAGTAAAACTATGATTTTGTGAACATATATCAAACTATCTTTTTTAAATATCAAAATCAATTACGAATTTAAAATTATGATTTTTTTAGAAATATCTAAACACTTATTACACATGGCAAAATTAATTGTAAGTCCATAATCATGACCTTCTTAAAAATATTCGAATAGCTCTGCACATGCCAAAATAATTATAAACCCAAAAACATGATTTGTAGAATAGTTTATATAATTTTTAGATGATTTTTTTAAAGTATAATTGAAAAGTAAGTAATAGTAGTTTATGAGATGACTGTAATTTTAGATAGGTATAAGTTTGGATTTTTTTTTAAGATGATGTTTCAGGTTCATAATTAATTCTAGCACGTATGATGAGTACTTGGATATTAAAAAAAAATAAATTCACAATTAATTTTAACATGTAACAAAAGTGTTTAAATATATTTTCACAAAATCATGGTTCTACGTAACTCTCAATTATGCTTTTCAATTATATTTTTCAATTATGATTAAAATTAATTTTACTAGTCAATTTTATAAATTAATTATATACCATATAACATACTTAGTTATATTCAAAATCAACCATGTTAGTTAATTTTTACATGATCAATTTTTTCTAATAGAAATCCAAATGCGCCCTTTGTTATTGGAGTCTGATGCTTTTGCATGTATGATAAATGTTTGGATATTTGAACAACATAGTTTTGGATCAAAATTGATTTTAGTATGTATGACATGTGTTTAGACAATTTTTAAAAAACATTATTTTAGGTCCTTAATTAATTTTAACATGTAATGAAAGTGTTTAAATATATTTTTTTTTACAAAATTATGATTTTAATTTTTAAAATTGATTATAGAGGTTATCCAAGTATGCACTTGGTTATTTATATATTTCTTTAGATGTGTTTGGATTCCAATTAGATATAATTAATTATAAAAAAATTGATTAATATGATTGATTTGGAATATAATTAATTGTGTTATGATGTATATAATTGATTTATAAAATTGATTAATAATATTGATTCCAATTAGAATTGAAAAATAAAATTAAAAAGTAAGTAAAACTATGATTTTGTGAAAATATATCTAAACAGTTACATGTTAAAATTAATTATGAATTCAAAATTATATTTTTTTAAAAAATCTAAATACTTATTACACATGTTAAAATCAATTATGAGCCTAAAGTTATGGCTTTCTTAAAAAAATTAAATAATCCATACATACCAAAATTAATTATGAACCCAAACCTATAGTCATCTCATAAGTTACTACTACTTATTTTTCAATTCATATTTTTAATTATACTTTTTTAAAAAAATTATCTAGAAATTATATAAATCATTTTACAAATTATATTTTTGTGTTTATAATTGATTTTGACATATACATAAATATTTGAATATTTTAAAGCAAAACATGATTTTGATTTCAAAATTAATTTTGATATATATAATGGGTGTTTGTATATTTTTTCAAAAATATGATTTTAGGTAGATACTTGATCGATTTTAACATGTAATAAAGTTGTCAGGATATATTTTTACATAACCATAATTTTAACGTTTAAAATTAATTATTAATGAGATTATCCAAACAGGCACTTCTCCGACCCTGCCTTTGTTTTTGTTCTGTTTTTTTTTTTTTTTGGGTTCTTGTTTTTTGGTTTTTGAGAAAAAGGAGAATGGAGATACTCTTTATCTTTACTCAGAAGGGGTGCGAAAACAGCACCGGTGCACAAAATAAAGCACCAGGCCGCGGCAAACCCGACCGCCAAATTTTAATTTTACGTTGTCCCTATCCCAGCGAATTCCGGGAACCCTGACGCTAAGATCCGGCGGCGACCGGAAAATTTTACACTCTGCGGTACGTGCCGCTCTAAATGTTTAAGTTCACTTCAGTTTGATGATTAATGCCACTCTAAACAGCTGACCAGCCTTCAATTTTCTGTCGTCTTTTCTGAAAATGATGAACGATTACAGGATAATTTAGGGTTTCTGATATGCCTGTTAATTGTTTAGAATTATAAAGTGTCCTTTTTCACTTCAGAATTTTTTTTTTTTTTTGCAGATCATGAGCAGTCTGGCTGAGAGGCTTCGAGTAAGATCAGATCGCAAGCCTATTTATAGCATTGATGAATCAGATGATGAAGCTGATTTTGTGCCCGGAAAACACGAGCCAACCGAGGAAAAGTTTGAGAGGATAGTCAGAAGTGATACGGTATACTTATTGACTCTTTCCTTTTCATTTCAATGCTTCTCATTTAGGTCAGACTACTGTTAATTTGTTCACTGCTATCTAAAATGTTGCTTACTTCTTAGAATTATTGAAGTGCTCAGCGGGCGATTGAAAATCTACATTAGCGCAGAGAAATGCTTTTAACTCCCTATTTCATGTTGTTCCTGCACACTAAAATATTTAGCAAAACAGAGATGCTATTGATTAGAGATATAAATCTTGACTTTTTTTTTTTGATCGGTGAATATATGGCAGAGGATAACTGGATAAATCTTCTAAATTTTGGGATAGAATATCCCTGATACTGAAGATGCAGTATAACATATTTTTGCTTGAAATCTAGAATTTACCTGTTAAGAAACCACATGGAGGATTTTTTTTGTTTTTTTGTTTTAAATACGTACTAGGAATTTTATTTGTTATTATTCGTTCAATCATTCTTTCATACTCTGCTAATAGCTTGAGATTTTGTTATTGAGAGGATATCAGATTCTTCCTGACCAATCGATCAGGAGCTTGATTGTTGTTTCCCCTATTCTCCATCTTAAATTTTGCTTCAGCACTAGATATGGCAAGGCTTAATTGATACTTCAAAGGAAAGAACATTTTGGTGAAGCTAGCATGTTAGGGTTAATGAAACCATTTTTGAGCCTTTCCCGAATTTTCTGGGGGTGAAATTGTCCTTGACAATCCTCACAAAATTTAATAGCTGAAACACGCCACCATTTCTTTCACTCATAAACTTTCGGTGATTTTCGTTATTTATAGTAGCATCTTTTCATTTTTGGTGTTCTTGATTTGGATCAGTAAATGACTTTTCCTGCCTTGTTTTGATTCTTATGTCCCATAACTACAGAAAGAAAACTGTTGTCAAGCTTGTGGAGAAAATGGAAATCTTTTGAACTGTGATACATGCACTTATGCCTATCATCCTAGGTGTTTACTTCCACCACTTAGAGCTCCCATTCCAGACAATTGGAGATGCCCTGAATGTGTAAGCATTATTGTTTGGTATCCATACCAGCAGCATCCATAATATGCGCTCTACTTTGATGGAAGCCTAGAGATATAATGCTTGTTTGTGTGCAGGTTAGCCCACTTAATGATATTGATAAGATATTAGACTGTGAGATGCGCCCCACTGTAGCTGATGACACTGATGCCACAAAACTGGGGTCAAAACAAATTTTTGTCAAACAATATCTTGTTAAGTGGAAGGGGCTACCGTATCTCCATTGCACATGGTAAATTTCTTGGAGCTTATCGCCTTCAAGTTCCAGACAGCGTCTTGTGATTTGGCATTTTTGGAAATCTTTTGAGCTCCTCCAATGCTTGTTATATTTTGTGTCCTGTTTCTCACTCCCAGTCCAATTATTTTCTTCTCACTCCTAGTTCATAGTTTTGAGTTTATTTATATTTCTATTTTGCTTTAGAAGCCTGATTTTGAAAGGCATTTAATTTTCTCTGAATCTGTGTATCATTTTGGTACTGTATATTTACAAGCTGCAGTGCCTTTTAACTTAGGGTGCCAGAAAAGGAGTTTCTGAAAGCTTTCAAGACCCATCCTCGCCTAAAGACAAAAGTAAATAACTTCCATCGTCAAATGGCATCAGTTAATACTTCTGATGAAGACTTTGTTGCCATTCGACCTGAATGGACCACTATTGATCGAATTATTGCTTGCAGGTTCAATTTTTTAGAGTTCTATCTTCTCCCTTCCGCATACACAAAATAATGAGATGATTCTGTTTGTAACTCATGTTTCTTCTCCTCTACTGCATCGATACTTTTCTTATTTGTCACCTAGCCTTTCTTCCCTGCCCCTCTTTCCTCAAAACATTTGAAGGGCTGATGATGATAAGGAATATCTTATGCTCACGATTTGTTGTGATTTCTTCTTTATAAGAATTACCGAATGCTTATGTTTTCATCAAATGTTTTATTTAAATGTTTCAGGGGTGATGATGATAAGGAATATCTTGTGAAATGGAGAGAGCTTTCATATGATGAATGCTATTGGGAGTTTGAGTCCGATATTTCTGAGTTTCAGGCAGAAATTGAAAGATTCAACAGATTTCAGTCAAGGTCTAGGAAACTTGTTATTTCTAACAAGCAGAAAAGCAGTGTTAGAGATGGTGCAGAATTCCTGAAGCATCAGAAAGAATTTCATCAGTATGAACATAGCCCTGAATTTCTTTCCGGGGGTATACTATTATGACAAACCTCTCATGATAATGATGTGCTTGATAATTATTTTAGCATATTTGGAGTGTGGTGATCACATGATTTCCTTTTTCATGTGTATGTAGGTACATTACATCCATATCAGCTGGAAGGCTTAAACTTTTTACGTTTCTCATGGTCTAAGCAAACTCATGTTATACTTGCGGATGAAATGGGACTTGGTACTTAGTCTCTGTTTCTCTTTTGTCCACCTTTTTCTAGTTTCTCCTTTTATTGTCTCGCTGCCCCTTTAACCTGCATTTTTCAGCAGGATTTGCTATTGCACCTTAATGACTGAAATTTTTTACTGCAGGCAAAACCATACAAAGTATTGCTTTCTTGGCATCACTTTTTGAAGATAATATTTCCCCACATTTGGTGGTTGCTCCACTTTCAACACTGCGAAACTGGGAACGTGAATTTGCAACATGGGCACCACAAATGAATGTTGTATGTATATGGAATCTGAAAGCTATATTTTCACTGAGAAAACCTTTCTTTTCTTTTGATTGTATGCTTGTTTCTATAGGTTATGTATGTTGGATCTTCTCAAGCCCGTGCTGTTATACGAGAGCATGAATTTTACTTCCCAAAGAGCCAGAAGTTAAAAAAAAAGAAATATGGTCAAATAGTCAATGAAAGCAAGCAAGATAGGATTAAATTTGATGTCCTCTTGACATCATATGAGATGATCAACCTTGACACAGCTTCATTGAAACCTATAAAGTGGGAGTGCATGGTAACATTCTATTTGCCATTCTATTACTGGAACTGGAAAAATAATTTTCCACCGTGATTTACCTTCTGTTCTTATTTGTATTTTCTACATTCTGCTAATGTCCTGAAAACCTTATTGGCCTTTAGATAGTTGATGAAGGTCACCGTCTCAAAAATAAGGATTCAAAATTATTTTCTTCATTGAAGCAATATTCTAGCAGACATCGTGTGCTTTTGACCGGGACTCCTCTGCAGGTTTACATTAGACTCTGCCATTTCCCCATAGCTTGTTTAATGTACGATCGTGTCCTAATTTTCTAGCATCAATTAACTGACTTTTTGTTGTCTTCTTGGGATTGGGTCTGGAGTTTCACTGGAAAGGTTGTTCATGATTAAGATTAATATTTATTTATTTATTTATTTTTTTGGGTGTTTTTGGGTTGGGTCGTTTATGTTTTAGTCTTTTAGATGGTTGCTGAATTTGGATTGCCAAACTTTTTCTTAAAAGAACATTTTAGTCTCGAGACTTTTTGGTGGCAAAAGATGTTATATGTTAGTGATTATTCATACAAATACGTTAGTTAGGGGAACGTTTGTTTTTCTAAAAGTTATTTGGATGCATTGTCCCCAATGTAATGACGGCCATCAATACATGATTTATTTTTGAAAGTCTTTGCCAGTCTTGAACGAAATTTTGTTGCAATTTTGTAGATGAGTCTCTGTCAATAGATGCTGTTAACTTTTATTATCTTTCTTTATGTGTGCTTTTCTTTAGTTAGATGATTTAATGAATACTACTTATAATATGCACCTGTAATGATCTCACACGAGTTAATATTTTGTAATTGTTTGACTTAACCCTTCATGTAATGTAATGTTTGTTCAGACAATGGATGCTGGTGATTGTATACTCTTCATCCTGTATCCTTGTAATGGAACATTAAATTGGTTGGTCTACTTCCCATCAGCTTATGTTGATGAGTGTATATTAAGCTGTTTCTTGTGTCAAACGCTTAACTTCGGTTTAATTCTTAGTTAGCTACTCTACTTAAGTAACAAGTGTGGTGCGATGTTATCTTTTGAAATTGACTTGTGGCAGCTTTGCTTATACAGGTCACAACTGATCATGCTTAATAGTTAATTTGCATATATTGTTTTTACGTCTTGAAAATTGAAACAACTAATGGTTGTCTGGTGTATTTCAGAACAACTTGGATGAACTATTTATGCTTATGCACTTCCTTGATGCTGGGAAGGTTTGTATGACAATATTATTGTGAATAGATTGCGAGTTTTTGCTATTGAATCGACTCAAGAATGTCAAGAGAATCTTACAAACTTTTTATTTGGCTGCTTGTAGTTTGGAAGTTTAGAGGAATTTCAGGAAGAGTTCAAGGATATCAATCAAGAGGAGCAGATTTCAAGGCTTCACAAAATGTTGGCCCCCCATCTTCTTAGAAGTATACATCTTAAACTTTAAGAAATTTACATAGCTACATTTCATTTGCTTGTCTGGATTAATTTTAACGCTTGTACTGTTGCATTGGCTGGTAGAGATAGTAAATCTTTTAAAATGAAAATGCTTAGCATTGTTGGTTTTTTGACATAGCATGAAACCTTCATATTCATGACCATAAAGGTAAGCGTTCAATCATTGCCACCATTGTTCTCTAATTAAATAAATAATTCACCACAAGGTTTTATGGGGGGAGACTTTGTCCAGGCTTCATCCTTAAATGATGGCTTTCACATGAGGGGTTGGGTTAGAGATACTTAAAAAACTCTTTACCATGTCTTCTGCTGACAGCCTAACCTTTTATAATTGTAGATTTCTTTGTAGTTTGAGTTATTTTTTATGCTAGTTTTATGATTGGATTGTATATTACATTTGCCTGTTCACCTTGGTTGAATGATGGTGAACCTGATTTTCCTATTGGGGGTAACTCTCGTTTTTGAAACTTCTATGTTATATTTTTAAAGTTGTCAGATGTTTGAATATAGATAAACAAACCTTTCTATCACCACAAAAGAAGAGAGAGAGTATTTTCTTTTTTCTTGAAATTTCAGAGTGTTGAATTATTTTTAAAGTTTATGTTAGATTATCTGGTGGTTGGCTGTTTTGAGGTTCAGGGCTTTGATCACATGTCATTTCTCAAAATGTTAACCATCTGCTTGATTTGTGTATCCTCTAGTCATGTTCTTGTAGTATTCATTGTATCTGCAATTACTATGGATGGAATAGTCAAATCCTTGAAGATTACACAGGTTCTAGTGCATTGCATATATAGAATTATATTTCAAACATGAAAAAAGTATTTTGATGAGTTGTTGGAATGATCAGTGTTTGGACTTATCTGGCTAGGTTTTTTTAATGTAGAAGGCCTGCTCCGGAGGATGTATGCATTCTTCTCTAACCAAACAAACCACAAATGGCTTGTTTGGCAACTTGTTATTGGAATAGTTTTTTGTTCTTCAGAACCAAAAAAAAAAAATTTGTTTGGTAATGTGTTTTCAAAAAGTATTTTGGAGAACAAAAAAACAAAACATTGTTTTGGAGAATAGAAAAACAGAAACTTCTTTTAGTTGTTCTGGATAACAAGGGAAAATGAGAAAAACACATATTTTCTTTATTTTTTTTTGTTTTTAGAACATGTTCTATAAAACATCAGTTCTCAGAATAATAAAACAAAAGCAGTTTCAAACAGGGCCAAAGTCTCTCCTAACTGGTTGTTATATTGGTTTTTATTTACTAGAAAGAGAATTACTATTGTTTACAGGTTAAGAAATTCTCAAACCAGAAAGTACAAAAAGACCTAAAACAGTGCACATCAATACAAATAAAATCCCCCAAGAGCCTCAGAGAACAAAAGCTGTCCAATCTCTTTTTGTATAAGGAGTTCCCCTTGAAAATACACCATGTGCTTAGCACCAAATGGAAGCCATACACACAATTCTTTATAATAAAAATTTATGAAGATGATATGCACCTGAGGATTTTTTCATTCCTCTTGAACAAAAACCACAATCTCATAAACTGGACATTATATTGATTTTAAGCTGTTAATGGGCTGCTAGTTTTGTTTAGATTGCTGATGATTTGATGCAGAGTTAGTGTAGTCTGGCATTGATGGAAAGTGCTGAGGGATATCAACTGCTTCATTGGTTTGCAGTTCTTATTTTGAACTATGAAGTTGGTAGTTTGTTAATAAACAACTTGTATTGCTGAAACAGAATTTGAAATATTTGAGGTCAATGCAGGGGTCAAGAAAGACGTCATGAAGGAATTACCTCCCAAAAAGGAACTGATTTTACGTGTTGAATTAAGCAACAAACAGAAAGAATATTATAAGGCAATTTTGACCCGTAATTATCAGATATTAACTCGTCGTGGTGGAGCTCAGGTATATTCATGCTTTGATGGACTGAATCTTTGGGCATTCCATTTTTAATTTTATCTAGATTAGAAATAGAAATGTGAAAAAACAGTTCTAAGCTTAATCTACTGAATTGAATAGATTTCTTGTTTTAACCTTTGGGCATTCCATTTGTTTTGATCATTTTTAAATAGATTTCTCTTATCAATGTTGTTATGGAGTTGCGAAAGCTCTGTTGTCATCCTTACATGTTAGAAGGAGTTGAGCCAGATATCCAAGATGCAAAAGAATCTTACAAGTAAGCTCTTATTCATCTCTGAGAGTGCCATGCCATTGTGAGTGTCTGTTAGAAATCTGGGTGCGTTGCTTGTGTGGTGGTTTATATTGTAGCTGTTCCTATATGCTGCTGGGTATTGTTATGTATAAGTAATTTGACATAATCTGTGCTTTTAATTTCTTTCACTAATTACAGAAAACTGCTGGAATCATCTGGGAAGTTGCAATTGTTAGACAAAATGATGGTGAAGCTTAAAGAGCAAGGGCATAGAGTCCTCATATATTCACAATTCCAGCACATGCTGGACTTGCTTGAAGATTATTGTTCTTACAAGGTATCCGTGTGAGTTTATTCTTTTTAAATATGCTATTTTGCTTGTGATCTGTGCGAAATTGCTGTATGATATTCTTTCATTTTTCATTGTTCTTATCAGAGTTGGCAGTATGAAAGGATAGATGGCAAGGTTGGTGGAGCTGAAAGACAAGTACGAATAGATCGGTTTAATGCCAAACATTCTTCAAGATTTTGTTTTCTTCTTTCTACTAGAGCAGGGGGATTGGGGATAAACCTTGCAACAGCTGACACAGTTATTATATACGATAGGTGAATCTTCAATGCTAGTAATTTTCTTTTTCTGGTAAAATAATACTTCATATGAAAATATCTATTGACAACAACGTTGACCATGTAAAAAGTTTCCCTGTATAAAGTTGGTTTATTACTTGTGATTTCAGTATTTCTTTTAGGCTAAAAGAAGAATTTTATTGAAAGAAGAAAGATGTAAAGGAGGGTTAAGAAATCCATGACCATTAGCTGAACATCACAAGGAACCTGCAAACGAAATCTTTTTCTATTGGTCTGAATGAGACACCACTGAATGGATTCAGAAAGCAGGGGGGGTCCTGGGACTAGAGAAACCTTATTGCCATTTGACTGTGCATGGGGAATATAGCAACTTTCTGATTAGGCACGTAAAGTTGGGTGGCGCAAATTTTCACCCAGCATATTACAAATGATTTCGAAAAGATGTTATCAAATTAATTTCTAGAGACCAGTAAAAAGATTTCCAGGAAAGAAGCATGAAGCTTTTGTGTGGGAGAACTTTTTTCTGCTATCAAATTTTTGTTTGCAGGAGAGGAAACTCTTGTGAGTGATGTTTGAATGCTTATAGTGTGTGTGGTTTTGCAGCCTTGTGATGATGGTAGACAAATATTGTTTGTGATATTTGTTGTCCAATGTGATTTAATATATCTATAATTCATTGATCAAATTGTTACTCTATAGTGATTGGAACCCTCATGCTGATCTACAAGCTATGGCTAGGGCTCATCGACTTGGACAAACTAGTAAGGTTGGAGTTTATTTTTCAATTAATTTGTAGCTGTCTATCATTATTGATGTTGCATAAACCCATGGCTCTGGTTTTGTAGGTAATGATTTATAGGCTTGTAACGCGGGGAAGCATTGAAGAAAGAATGATGCAGATGACTAAGAAGAAAATGGTGCTAGAACATCTTGTTGTAGGAAGGCTAAAATCTCAAAATATTAACCAGGTAATTAGTTCTTCTTTCTTTTTGGCATCAAGGATTAGGCTAAGCTGATGCCAACAGTTATCAGTACTATTGGCAAAGCTACATTTATGTAAATCTGATTGACAAGTTACCTTCACGCCTTCCCTGTTCTTTGAAAGAATTTGCTTCTCATGATGTAATATGAGTATTTATGTGGTCTGAATTTTAAAGGATATTTTCTTGTATCTTGTGTTGTGATATAGATAGTGTTTTCCTAGAGATTTAGTGAGGGGGAGGGAGGACAGAGAGCCTAAAACAGGAGAGTTTTTTCCCCCTCGTTTCTGTCGGTGAATTTCTTGTAAGATTTTGGCCAAAAGTTCTATTGAAATGAGAAGGTACTAGATTTGATGATGAGGTATATCCTTGAAAAAGACAAGGTATCACGAGTGGAGGAAATGAGATATCAATGAAGTAAAGCATTCCATATTTCCTTACATCTGCATATCAGTCAAAGCCAGGCAGGATCAGAGGTTTCTCTTGGAAAATTCTGGCGTGACTCATCCCAATTCACCAAACTACTGGATGAAACTCTTATTCTGGAATTAAATAACCAACTTTTTTGAAAAACACTTTTCAAAGGGTAACCAAATCAGGTTTTTACATGGTCCCAATCTTAAGGCTATCCATTAGGGTTTCAATCCTTACCCTGCCTGGCTGCCCCTGAAACAAATTAATAATTGTGTCAATCGTGAATACCTGCATATTGATTGATTCTGGAATATGTAACATCGCTACTTTCAACATACTGATTTTTGAATCTTGATTGGGACATTTTAAGTTTCAAACAATCAATCAGATCAGATTTTAATCAGAAAAGTTTTAGAAGATCTGATGGTAACTATCATTTTAATTGCTCTTAGGAGGAGTTGGATGATATTATAAGGTATGGCTCTGAGGAGTTATTTGCTGATGAGAATGATGAAGCAGGGAAATCACGCCAAATTCATTATGATGATGCTGCCATAGATAGGTATCATGCACTTGCGTCCCTCAAACATGAAATTTTTACAATACGTATTAGTATAATTTATCTTGTACTTTTCTCATTAATAGATTGCTGGATCGTGAACAAGTCGGTAATGAAGAGACTGCAATGGATGATGAGGAGGATGGATTTCTCAAGGCTTTTAAGGTTGACTCTCAAACGGTTATGCATGTGCATTTTTTGTTCAGATTTTCACCCTCCATTTTGGTTGGTGGTGAGTGGATGTGTACTTTACGAAGAAATATTTAATAGACATATGAACAGACAAATGCTAATAAATAAAAAGGAAAGAAGGGTATTTGGTGGCATGGTAGTTGATCAGTCTTATGAACTAGAATGGACTGTGCATGTATTCTAATCTAGTTTGAATAACTTTGCTGTCACTTTTGCTATCTTATTGTAAATATTTGTTTTGAATCAATTTCATATGCTGCCAAAGCATTATGCTTGTTAACAACTACTCACATTTGTGGAGCTTCACAGTGACTAAGTATGTAGTCCTTCCACTTCAATCTCCATTAAGCAGCCTGTATTGATTGTGAGGTTGTTGTGGATTTTCTTTTTCTGTCTTTTCAACCTAAAAGATAAAATCCAATCACGAGCCTTTACACAATGACTTGAATTGGTCCTTGACATGGTATTAGTCTATTAGAGTCTCTATGAGCATGTGATGAAGTCCCACCCTTGCTGCCCTACACCCCATAGCATAAATAACATACGATATTTGCACCACATGGATCAATTATTTTAACCACAAAATGAATTTGACATTCAACCTTGGTTTAAAGTTGACGGTAAAACTTTGTAGTTAGGATCCTGGAGAAATCTGTTTGAGTGGCTTTTGCCCAAGAATTCTTGTGGCTGGAGTAATTTTAATGTTGATGAAATTTCCCCTTTTCAATACCAATTTCCCTATAAGCTATTGTTGTTTTGAATTTTCTCTTTTCTCATTGTTTTTCATTGACTAATCAAACAGTGTATGTTTTAGGTGGCAAATTTTGAATATGTTGATGAAGTTGAGGCTGCAGCAGAGGAGGCAGCAAAAAAGAGAGCTATGGACAATGAATCTGCTTTGGCAAGTACAGAGAGAGCAAAATACTGGGAGGAATTGTTAGGAGATAGATATGAAATGCATAAAGTTCATGAGTTGGATGCCTTGGGCAAAGGGAAACGGAGTCGTCACAAGCAGGTATGCACTTGTGTTAAGTGCCACACACTTTAATCAGTTTGCAAAGAATGAATTTTATTTGTTGCCTACAATGAGTTTGTGTTGTTCTGATGTGACTGTGAGATATGGTCAGACTTATAAGAGGAGATCAAGGGGGCAGTTGGGTGTAGAAAGGAAATACCCATTGGGTTAGGATTAATATCCTGAGGGTCCAGAAAAGAAGGATTATGCCATGATGTTTTGGTAGGGTGGCTTAGATTTAGTCTCGATATTGAAGTCACCTTTTTGCTTGCTTTATTTGGCTGTGTTATTTTTGTTGGCACTCAAGGATGTTTTAGAGAAGTTAGGCAGAAGTGAGGAGAGTGCTGGTCTCTCGAACACCAGTGAGAGACCTTTTCTTGTTGCTGTGTTCTTCCATTTAGTTTGTAATTTCAGTTGTTGGGAATAGGGTTTTGGCTAGAATCAGTGAGTTTCTCTTGTAACACTGATTCAGTTGATATGCATTAATATCAAAAACCTCAGAATTTCCCTCATTTATTTCTCTTTGCATTGAAAGCTTAGTTCTATTAGTTACTTTAGAGCAGAGCTCTAACAATTGGCATCAGAGCCGTGCAATCCTCGGACCTTTTGATAAGCGCAAGAGAGATGGCCGAAAGAGTGCAGTACTCCAATCCTGAGGTACAAGAGTTGAAAGAATCTGTTGGAGGACTATCGAAAGAAATGATCATGATGAAGGAGATGATGCAGACGATGCAAGATAAATTAGAGCAAATAGCAGAGAAACAGAAAAGTGCAGACCAACCTCCCGAACAAGATCAACCTAGCCATGAAGAGACTACAGGAAGCACCGGAGATCATGAAAAAGAAGTAGGGAAGTACAGGAAGCTGGAGTTACCAATATTTGATGGAGAAGACCCTATCGGGTGGCTTTTCAGAGTGGAAAGGTATTTTTGAATCAATGCTGTGGCTGAAATGGAGAGACTGAAAGCAGCCATCGTGTGCCTCGAAGGTAAGGCTCTTAACTGGTATCAATGGGTGGAAACTCGAGCACCTATCCGAGAATGGTCAGAGTTCAAGCAAGAACTTCTGCGTCGATTCCATCCCTCACAGCTTGGGGATGAATATGAGATGATGTTTGCAGTCAAACAGGAGCGTTCTGTGCGCGAGTATGTGGAGGAGTTCGAACGCGTATCAGCTATGGTGGGAGACGCATCAGAATCGTGTGTGGTTGGAGCATTTCGTGTAGGACTAAAACCAGAGATAAGGGCTGAATTAAAGCTCACGGCCGCCAGCACCCTTAGAGAAATTATGGAGATGTCTATTAGGGTGGATGAGAGGAATCAGGTAATAGAGAAGGCCAAAGACTCACGGTTTCTGCGAGGCCAGCATTTTCAAAGTGGGCTTAAAAATGAATCAGCCCAAACTCCTTTCACACGGATCACTCATGTGGCTGAGCCCAGTAAAAGCATGCACGTCTCTTCAATACACTCGGGACTCCAGAAACGGGCTGAGACAAAAACGGCAGACTCAAAAGTAGCGAGTAACACGACAGGAACAGCGTCGTCGTGTCCAGGAGGACGAACCCAGCGACTGTCAGACGTGGAATTAACTCGTCGGCGAGAGCTTGGTTTGTGTTTCAAATGTGCAGATAAATTCGGACCTAATCACATCTGCAAAAATAAAAATCTGCAAGTGATGTTGCTGGAGCTAGAACCCGAGAAGGGAACCGAAGGCCATGAACCAATATGCACTGAAGATAGTGAAGAAGCCGAAGAAGATGAAACTCGAATGGAGTTATCACTAAACTCCATAGTTGGGTTTGGAGGGAATCACACTATGAAGGTACGTGGGAGACTAGAGAAAGCCGAGATTGTGATTTTGATTGATAGTGGGACTACCCACAACTTCATAGCTGAGGAATTAGTCACCAAAATAAAAATTCCAGTGGAGGACATTGCCGTCTATTCTATCATTGTTGGGGATGGGTTTAGTATTAAAGGGAAGCAACGCTGCAATGACCTCAAGTTACAGGTACAAGGCCTGGACATTATTCAAACTTTCTACCCCTTTCCACTCAGTGGCGTGGATGTTGTACTAGGAGTGGAATGGTTAAAATCTTTAGGAGAAGTGAAGGTTAACTGGGGGCAACTGACCATGAAGATTGGTAAGAAAGGAAACAAGGTGTGTTTACAAGGTGATCCCGCTCTAACCAAGGCCTTGGTTTCCCTTAAGTCATTTATTCGATCCGTACAGAAGAGAGGGGAGGGGTACATGGTCGAATATAATGGGATGAATAATGAAGAAACAACAGCTGAAACTATACAATTGGCGCCTGAAATTCAGAACCTCCTGGACCAATTCTCTATAGTTTGTCGACCTTTTGAAGGGTTACCACCAACTCGTTCTCATGATCATGCAATAGCAACCAAACCAGGCGAACAACCTCCTAACATATGGCCGTATCGGTACCTTCATGTTCAAAAAAATGAAATTGAGAGGATGGTGAAAGATATGTTGAGAGCAGGTATCATTCAGCCCAGTCAAAGTCCTTATTCAAGTCCAGTTTTGTTGGTTAAAAAAAAAGATGGAAGCTGGAGATTCTGTGTGGACTATAGAGCCTTGAACAAAATCACGGTGCCTGACAAGTTTCCCATACCAGCTATAGATGAGTTGTTGGATGAGTTAAAAGGAGCCGCCATCTTCACCAAGCTGGATTTGAAGTCCGGATACCATCAGATCAGAATCATGGCTGGAGATGAACATAAAACAGCATTTAGAACCCACGAGGGACATTATGAATTCAAGGTAATGCCCTTTGGTTTAACCAATGCTCCTTCCACATTCCAATATTTAATGAATGAGATATTCCGAGAGCATCTTCGGAAATTTGTGCTTGTATTTTTTGATGACATACTTATTTAGAGCCATGATTTATCATCTCACTTGAAACATTTGAAAGCTGTTTTGTCTATCCTGAAAGAGAACCAGCTAGTGATCAACCTTAAGAAGTGCACTTTCGCCCAACCAAAAATTGAATATCTTGGGCATATCAATTCCAAGGAGGGAGTGCAAGCGGATCCCAGCAAAATTGAGAGTATGGTGCAGTGGCCTAAACCCAATAATGTGAAATCCTTAAGAGGGTTCCTAGGGTTGACAGGGTATTATAGAAGATTTGTCAAGAATTATGGAAAAATCGCTAGTCCTCTCACCGATTTACTTAAGAAAGATGCCTTTAAATGGACCCCAAAAACTGAAGAAGCCTTCCAAAGTCTCAAGACAGCCATGACTTCTCTCCCAGTACTAGCTATGCCTGATTTTTCCATCCCGTTTGAGTTGGAAACAGACGCTTCCGGGTCTGGAATAGGAGCAGTGCTGATGCAGAATGGCCGTCCAGTGGCATATTTCAGCCAAAAGCTCTGTAACCGCGCTCAACAATGTTCCATTTTTGAGAGGGAACTTATGGCAATTGTTATGGCGGTCAAGAAATGGCGACACTACTTATGGGGGGAGAAATTTGTCATCCGGACAGATCAGAAAGCTTTGAAGTTTCTGCTGGAACACAGAATTGTAGAAGAAAGTCAACAGCACTGGATCACTAAATTAATGGGGTTCAAGTTTGAAATAGCTTACAAACCGGGCAAGGAAAATCGTGCAGCGGATGCACTTTCAAGGAAAGAAGAAAATCTGGAGATACATGGTTTTTCTTTATGGCAGCAAGGTGACCTTGAAGAATGGGAGAAAGAAGTACATGCTGATCCTAAGCTAAATGATATACTGCAAAAAGTCATTACCAAGCAAGGAAATTTGGAGGGATACAGCCTTGTGAAGGGTTGTCTACACTATAAAGGACGATTGATGCTACCAAAGAAGTCTACCAGAATTCAATTGCTCATGAAGGAATTTCATGATTCACCAACCGGAGGCCATTCGGGTTATTTGCGCACTTACAAGAGGCTTTCTACTGTTGTATATTGGGAAGGCATGAAAAAAGATATCCAACAATATGTGTCACAATGCGACGTGTGCCAAAAGAACAAATATCAAGCATTAACTCCAGCTGGGCTGTTACAACCCTTGCCGATTCCTCAACAAATTTGGGAAGATATTAGCATGGATTTCATTACAGGACTTCCAAAATCCAAAAGACATGACGTCATACTTGTTGTTGTTGATAGGTTGACAAAATATGCCCACTTCTTGGCTTTGACCCACCCATTTACAGCAAAAGAAGTTGCTGAAAGATTCATTAATGACATTGTTAAATTGCATGGGTTTCCAAAAACAATTGTGTCAGATAGGGATAGGGTGTTTGTAAGTCAGTTTTGGAAGGAATTATTTAAGCAAGCAGGCACTCAGCTTTGTCTTAGCTCTGCTTACCACCCGGAATCTGATGGCCAAACCGAAGTCTTGAACAGGAGCTTAGAAACTTACCTGCGTTGTTTCACCAGTGAGAAACCAACCCAATGGGCGCAATGGTTACCTTGGGCTGAATATTGGTACAACACAACTCATCATGGGGCTGCTGGAATGACACCCTTTAAGGCGGTGTACGGACGGGACCCTCCTACTTTTTTTAAGCTGAATGGGGAACCGTCAGGCATTGAAGCTGTCAATGAACAGATTCAGTCCCGGAATTCCATTATTGCCATTTTAAAGGAAAACCTCACTGTGGCGCAAGAAAGAATGAAGAAGCAAGCTGACAAACATAGGCGAGAGATACAGCTGGACATTGGAGATTTAGTCTATGTCAAAATCAGACCCTACAAGCTGAAATCTTTAGCTAAAAGACTTAATGAGAAACTCAGCCCTCGTTTCTATGGCCCCTTCAAGATCATAGAGCAGATTGGACAGGTCGCATACAAGCTGGAACTTCCTTCCATAGCTCGCATTCACCCAGTCTTTCACATTTCTCAACTCAAAAAATCAGTTTGTTCAGCTATTGTCACTCCTACTATACCACCAGCACTTTCTGCAGAATTGGAGCTACAGGTACAGCCTCAAGACATATGCAAGGTTCGGAAACTTATGACAGGCCAGCTGGAGGTTTTAGTGAAATGGAGAGATTTACCCGAGTTTGAGAATTCATGGGAGACAGCTGACACCATTTCTCTCCAATTTCCAGATTTTCCCCTTGAGGACAAGGTGAGACTCTTAGAGGCGGGAAATGATGTGACCGTGAGATATGGTCAGACTTACAAGAGGAGATCAAGGGGGCAGTTGGGTGTAGAAAGGAAATACCTATTGGGTTAGGATTAATATCCTGAGGGTCCAGAAAAGAAGGATTATGCCATGATGTTTTGGTAGGGTGGCTTAGATTTAGTCTCGATATTGAAGTCACCTTTTTGCTTGCTTTATTTGGCTGTATTATTTTTGTTGGCACTCAAGGATGTTTTAGAGAAGTTAGGCAGAAGTGAGGAGAGTGCTGGTCTCTCGAACACCAGTGAGAGACCTTTTCTTGTTGCTGTGTTCTTCCATTTAGTTTGTAATTTCAGTTGTTGGGAATAGGGTTTTGGCTAGAATCAGTGAGTTTCTCTTGTAACACTGATTCAGTTGATATGCATTAATATCAAAAACCTCAGAATTTCCCTCATTTATTTCTCTTTGCATTGAAAGCTTGGTTCTATTAGTTACTTTAGAGCAGAGCTCTAACATGTTCATTTTTGCAAAGGTAGTATCTGTAATTCTTCAACTTTTCAGATGGTCTCCGTTGAGGATGATGATCTTGCTGGTCTGGAAGATGTAAGCTCTGATGGTGATGACAATGTTGATGCGGAGCTTACTGATGCTGATTCAAATTCTTATGGAACTATTTCTAAAAGACCTTATAAGAAGAGAGCCCGTGGTATATTATTATTTAATTTTATTCTTGTAATGATACTGATGTTGATCTCGTCTTGACTGTGGTGTCACCTTTCTCCTAAATTCTTTACCAGCAGATAGCACAGAGCCGCATCCTCTGATGGAAGGTGAAGGAAAATCATTTCGAGTGCTTGGTTTTAATCAGAATCAGAGAGCTGCATTTGTGCAAATTCTGATGAGGTTATATTTTATTTGCTTCTTTTTTATTATCTCTGATCTCTTACTTTTAGAATATGTATTTAGGAAAGAGCTTTGGCATGCTTATTTCTGCAGTTAATCTCACTTTATGAGTCTATTATAGGTTTGGGATGGGCGATTATGATTGGAAGGAGTTCACTTCCCGAATGAAACAGAAGACTTATGAAGAAATCAAAGAGTAATATGACTTTTTCCTTGTTTTATTACCATATTTGGGATGTTTCATGTCATAAATTAGCTTTTGTAATTTATATCAATACTTTTGTTGTTTCTGCAAGAAATGGAAGCCTTTTATTTTAGCACTTTTGTTTTCAAAAAAAGGCAGGAACTAGATGACATTTGTTTTCATATATGCTTGATAAAGTATAGAAACATAGTAGCAGTTTGGAGTTCTCATTGTTGTGGGCAGGATGGCATACTGATCAGAACATTTTTTGGATTTTTTGATTTTTGATAGGCCTTGTGTATACGTACATATCATTCCTGTCTTGTATGTGCTCATTCTCAAGACAAAAAATGTTTACTAGTTTCTGTACGCAGCTAAACTGCTTATGAGGATATTTTGCTATCATTTTGGAGAGCCGTTGTTTTGATTGTTTGGCCTTCTGAATATTTGCTTAAAGCTGCAAGTAAAATGATATTATTCCTTGTTTGAAAAAAATTCTGTGCCCTTAGGGTGCTAGACCTTTGACATGTTTTGTGCAAGAGCCATTGGAAGACGCACCCTCTAGTGAAGTGAGGTATGAAAATAGGAAAATCTAAATATCTGCCATATAAACAAAGCTAAATAAACGTAAATTTTGAACATTTGGTACATAAATTAACTATTCAAATATAAGTCCTACATTGAAGTATAAAGAAGTTAACATACAACCCAAAAGATGCAGTAGCAATGGCAGCCAAGCATTAACATGATAATATTATTCTTTTTTAAATGAGAATAACTATTTTACCTTATTCGTAGACCTCTAAGATGGGATGGGTTTTGTAGTTTCCTATTTTACCCGGTCACTGCTGTTAAAATTTCTGGGCTTCTATGCTGCCTGTTCTCATTCAGCCTCCAAATACTTAGACACATAAGGCTCTTGCCTTGACATAGAAGCTAAAGGTGAGAAAGGTACTGCCAAGCAAGTGCCTGGACGAAGCCAATGCCTCTCACCACTTGAAAGGCGTTGGAATTCTTCAATTGCCTCATCATGCCTTTAATATTTTTAGCTACTCCTCCTCTTGTCCTTTAATAGAGTAGTAAGAGAAGAAAAAATTTTCCTATTTATAGGGCACTTGCCAATTTTTAATGCTTTATATTTTTGCCCTTATTAAATGCTTTGAATAAAAATATTAGGAATGAGATTTAAGAACATTTATTAAAGGTAAATGTGAAAATTTGTTAAAATTTAATATAAAGTTAATGGGATTTAAGATTTTCCTTGGTTTTAGTGAAATATGCTAGAAGTGACTTATAAATAGAACCAGAGGGAGTAATCGTTTAGAGAAACCATTTCTTTTTTGCTGATTTTCTTGCCCGCACTTGTTTCAAGAAGAGGGGTGAATATTTCATCATCTACAAAAGTGGAGCTTTAAGGTTACAGATTGATGTTCTTTTAGTGAGGAACACAGAAAGAAGACTTTGTAAAAATTTTAAAGTGATTTTTGGGGATATTGTAACAACACAATATCGGGTCCTTGTCTTTGACGTGCGTATTACGAATGAAAATCAAAAGCGTCAACAAGTGGTAACTCCAAGGATTAGGTGGTGGCAGTTAAAAGGTGAGGAGGAATTTTCAAGCAAAATCTTTTGGCTAAAGGAATTTAGGAGTCCCAGGAAAGTGCTGGTATCATGTGGGAGGATATGGCTAAGAAGGGGAGGAAGGTTGCTAAAGAAGTTTTGGGAGAATCAAAGGTTTGGTCTGAGAGATAAGAAATCCTTGTGGTGGAATGATAGTGCATATGAAAAAGTCAAACATAAGAAGAAGTGTTTTAAAGCCATCCATTTGTGCAATAATGATGAAAATTGAAAAAAAAAATCATATGGTTAAGAAGGTAACTTAAAGTTGTGATTGAAACTCGTTCTAAAGCATTTGAAGAGTTTCACAATAATTTTAGAGTAAAGGATGGAGAACAAAAAATTTATAAGATTGCTAAGAGTGGAGAAAGAAAATTAGATATTTAGAACATGTAGGGTGCATTAGGATGAAGAGGGAGAGTTTTTGGTCACAGATGATGCTGCTAAAGATAGATAGGTGTCCTACTTTTCCAAACTTTTCAATGGTTAAAGGGTTTATCTAGTAATTTATAGGATTTAGTAATTCATAAAGGAGAATAAATTTGTCATTATATCAAAAGATACGTGATAGTGATTGTGTAAAGGAAGTTCTTAAGAAAATGGCAAATGGTTAGAGTCAATGAACTTGATTGTATCTCTATTGAAGTGTGAAATGTTTATATGGAGAAGGGTTGCGGTGGGCTAACTAAGTTATTTAATGTAATTTTACGGTCTAAGAAAATGTTGGAGGAGAAGCACCTTAGTTTCTATTTACAAAAAATAAAGGAGATATTTAGAATTATGCTAATTATAGAGGGATTAAAATTTGGGAAAGAGTGATTAATCATATGTTGAGATTGGAGACTTGTATTTTTGATAATCAATTTGGCTTTAAGCTAGGTAGGGTGACTACAAAAGCGATTTATTTATTAAGGGGATTAATAAAAAAGTATCGATGCAAAGGTAAAGATTTACACATAGTATTTATTGATTTGAAAAAAAGCTTGTGAATGTGAAATGAGAGAAGTACTTTTGGAAATTTTTGGAAAAGAAGAGAGTTCAGGTTGCTTATATTAGAGTTATACAAGATATGTATGAAGGGGCAACTAGTATAAGAACATTTGATGGTGAAACAAATGACTTTTCTATAAGAATTGCACTACATCAGGGATCATCTTTTAGTCCTCATTTGTTTGATTTAGTCCTAAATGTTTGACTGAGCATAGTCAAGAGGAAATCC